>NC_143014.1:77680947-77980947 GCF_055824585.1 Amblyomma mixtum | reverse complement strand
ATTGATTGCCAACAATTTTTTTACTTTTAACTCTCTGAGGGTTGTGCAGTCTACACTCACTATGCAACATTTTAGTTTATAGCACCTGCATCAGTATACAGGGTGTTTCAGTTAATTTGTGCCAAGCTTTAAAAAACAACAATGCACAGTACAGAGAATCTACTAATACAGAGCCCTAGGCAGTCATCTTGAACAGGTTAGCATATTTCAAATGTGGCTGGTTTGCTAACTAAAGATTAACTACCCAAAATTTTTATCAAGAAGGATAGTGCAAAATTTTCACCATATAAGTTGAAGAGCACGCAGAGAAATGGCCATTTTAATCAAGGCAGCTTTAGCATGGTCCCTTTTTTGGGGGCTCAAAAATAAAGCCCGTGAGGTTTAAAATTTTACAATTGTTATGCGCAATCCTCTCCCACATCACACTGTTAGCACCCTCAAACACGTCCAAATTGAAAGGACTTGGTTACACAAAGCTGCTATGTTCAAACAGCCCCCTGGTCACAGCAATGGTTTCACGATGAGCATAGGCACTTCACTTTTTTAGAAATAGATGCTTTGCACGAATGTGATCATACAGTCGCTGTTTCATGGCAAGTACCGGTTATTTCTTGCTGTAAAAGGACGCTGTACCTACGCTGCAGCATAATGATTTGAGCAAAATGAAGCACGCCTGCTTGTCGCAGAACCTTGAATATGACCAATGGCCTGTTAGTTCACAGCAGCTTTGTGTAAGCGAGTTATTTCAATCTGGGCTTGTCTGAGGGTGCTAACATCACGGTGTGGGAGCGCAGTATCATGTGACCATTTTTAAACCTTGTGGCCTTTATTTTTCAGCCCCACACAAAAAAAGAAACTATGCTAAAATTACTTTACAGAAAACAGCTGAAATGGGCATTTTACGACATGCTTTACAACTTGTACAAACATTGAAAACTTTGCACCAAAATCTGCGATAAAAACTTACCCAATTTATCTTTGCAAATTAGCAAATCAGATGCATTTAAGAAATATGCTGACCTTGTCAAGATGACTGCCTACAACCTACAACCCTGCACAAGTCAAACCTTCGTACAACGCATAGGTGCTTTTTTCAAGCTTGGCACAGATTAGCTGAAGCGCCCTGTATCTGTGACACTGTGAATTGGCTCGCTCTCCTGCACTTCACAGGCAATGAATGCTGGCGTACAAAATCATGTTTAGTGTATTTGCCAACACCGAAACACTTCAACCAGAAGTGATTCTTTGTCACTGATGATGCGTGGCACAAGATGCATGGAACATGTACTTACCACCATAAAGCTGCACAATGCGAACATGCTTGGTAGTGCCATAGACATCTACAACAGCATAAAGGGGCTTATCCTGATGAGGAATGTCTGTTGCATACAGCTGGTCCTCCCCATTGATGATGAAGTGCATGTCAGCCGATTGACCCCTTGTTACATACATGACACCAATGCGGCTTCCCACATCAGTCGGGAGGATGCTTGACCTGCAGCAGCAGTCAAAAAGAGAGCAAACACGGTAAACAACTATAAGACACCCTTGACTATCACTGACGTAAATCTTTTGCAATAGCAACTGATCTAGGAATAGCATTTCTGAATATGCTTTGAATAGCACTGAATAGCATTTTCCTGAGAGCACGGTCAACTGATTGTTGTTACTTTAACTCCCAGAATGCGTGGCCTTGAAGCACTACTCTCCATGTCACTATGGCTCAACGATGCAGAACATCCTTATGTGGCACAGACATCATGCTATGATGTCATTCACCTTCTTCAAGAACCTACTGCAAATTACTTAGCTAATCTTGCTAGCCACACGACATGTCACAGCTCCGTTTTTCAGCGGCAAATCGATGTTTCGAATTGCGCATTTTAAGTTTGCTTTTCACACACCTTGAATTTAGTGCAAAATGATGCATTTCGTCGCGTGGCAATGGCACACGTATTGAGCAACCTTGCAGGCATCTCTACTGCAGTAGTGTTTACCCTCTCCTGTTCTGGCCTTTAGAGGAAATATTTCATCACAATATAATCAAAAAAGTCCACAAAACGAGCTATACATAGTGTTGCAGGTAATGTAACAATGGTCACCACAGGTCTCGTAAACTCATAAACCCTAGCGGCTGGGGGATGTTCTTCGCCCGTAAAAATTGGAGGGGACACTTAAGCTCCGGCTTAAGGGTAAGACGTGAAAGCGTTAATGGGTTAATGACCATATATGTGGAATTGATCATTCTCGACTTTCCAGTAGCACAGTGGTGCAGTGGTTAAGCGATGCGCCACCGCCCCACGATGGTAGCTACTGCCACCGGTGGGGAATACATGACCCAGGTCGCTCTCGCGATCAATCATTAATTTAACTGCCACCTGCCATGGTGGTCAGTTTGCTCACAATCTGATGGGCAAGTTGTGATGATGCCACACAGTCACATTACCTAGGTGGCCCACCTAGGTTGCTTCTCATGGATTTTTCGCTCAGAACGGTGACAATGACACTGCCAGATTTTTAGCGGAATGGGAGCCTTAACACTGTCACACTAAAAACACTATACCATATTGCAATGTGACCACTGTCGACCTCTGGCCAAGAGAGGATGAGTACCCAGTCATATGATCAACAAAACAGCCCCACTAACCACCATGTCCAAGCCTGCCAAACACCCAATGTCTCCTGTCACACCCTCTTGTACCTCATGGGGCTGTCGTTTGAATCTCAATATAAGCACTGAACATGAAGTGCACTTGCACTGCGTTTCTCAGATGTGCTTTCATCTGTATAGCAATCAACACCTTATCGAAACCTTCGCTCCACGCTTCACCTGGCATTGCATTCAACAATGCAGCATGGGTGGTTCACTGTGCACCCGAAAACTGGCAATGATGCATGCCAATTGCAGAAGCTGACTAAGTGGCTTTGCAGAAAGACGAGATTTCCTTCTCTGCCAGAAGTGCTGTATTGACTTGAAGACACAGAGTGCTTTACCTTCACGTGTACATTTTTTAGAGCAAAGCAAAACTTTAAATACTGTAGTTCCTTGCATAATGGTTGATGCATCGCATAGCTCAATCCCCTAGCATCAAAAATAAAAAAACTTGGGGGCCTTCTTAACCACAATTTTAAAGAAGAAAATGCGATAGCATTTAGTATAATTTAGTATTTATTGTTATTTGTTATTATTAGTAGTAGTAGTATTTATTTTAGTATTTAGTAGAAGGCAAGTGTAGCAGGGGCCGGCAGAAAGTTAGGTGGGCGGATGAGATTAAGAAGTTTGCAGGGATACGGTGGCCAGCAACTGGCGAAGGACAGGGTTAATTGGAGAGAGATGGGAGAGGTTTTGCCCTGCAGTGGGTGTAGTCAGGCTGATGATGATGATTAGTATAATTTTCTATGAGTGTATAATGTTGTTCTTGTGATTTGCCCGCCAAAACTCCGGTAAGAACTGGTTCTATCGCCCTTATATGGTATGCACCAGTCACTGAATTACCATATCGGATTATACTAATTCAACCCAGTAATCCACCCTAATCCATTTTCTGGGATGGGCTAGCATCCAAATTTTGGGGGTTTGCACATTTGTATATGTGCAAACCCTTGTGGCCACATGGTGTTGATGATGTCACAGCCCTATCAATCACATTCATAGATCGCAGGGAGCCCTCATTGCAGTCCTCACTGGAGCAGTGGTGCAGCGGTTAAGTGATGTGTCACTGCCCTGGCAGGTGGCCATTTCATGCACAGCCACCGTAAGGCTTGTGAGACCCAGGTTGCGCTTCCTGACCTCCCATCAAGCTCATATGTAGCGCCACCATAGGCAGGTGGCAACTGCATTGAATTTAGCAACAGTGGGCAGGTTGCCACCTTCCCACTGGGCAGGTTGTGATGATGTCACAAGGCCATGTGACCTCTGTCAACCAATCAAAGAATTTCATGGAAAATGTCAAATTTTATGGTGCTCTCTGATTGTTCAGTTGGGGTCACGTGGGCCTGATGATGTCATCAGGGAATTCCGTTACGGAGAAGCCGAAAATTTTGTGAGACGACAGCCTAAATGCTATCGTATTAAAAGCTTTCATGCCATCTAGGTCAACCAGCAGAAGCTCTGAGCCACCAACACAGTGCAGAGTTGCAGCAGCGCCATGAGAACACCACCACCCGAGATGGCACACTGCATTTTCGAACAGATGTTATATGTTAAGGCCCTCCAAAGATTCAGAGCTTGGTGTTGTTATTGCACATGAAAAGGTGCTCTTCTCTGCTTTTCCCAGAGTCAAACACACTTTTTTGCTACATCAAACTAGCAATTTTGCTCAAACTAGCAATTTTGCTCAAACTTGCTCAATTTTTTTAAGGCATCCTTACTAGCTCCATTAAGCGAAAACCCATCTCTCTCTCTCTCTCTCTCTGCATGTGTGCTTGTGTGCACACGCGTGCATGCATGTGTGCGTGTGTTGACACTCGATGCTACCCATAAAAGATGGCATCCTCATGTAACCTAGCAGGTGGCAGATAAATTAATGATTGGTTGCACAAGGTTGCTCGGGACAACCCGGATCGCACAAGTCCCACCGGTGGCAGCACCTGCCATTCGAGGGCAGTGGTACACCACTTAACCGCTGCACCACTGCGCCAGGAGTGGCACGAGGACTCCCAGGGATCTACGAATGTTAAGTAGACAAAGACCAATTCTACATATTCTGATCGCATTATACCCTTAAAGCAGAGCACGGGACGCGGTACGGCGGCGACTGCCTTCACGAAGTTGGCGTGCAGATCAGAAGGGGTGCAGCGGTGTTGCAGCGGTGTTGCAGCAGCGGCTACGCAGAGCCATGCAGAGGTAGAATAGCCAGCTACGTGGTAATGGGTTACATCACGGCGCAGTACGCGGCGACTGCATTCACAAAGTGAGCGGGCGGGCTTACGCCATCTCGCACATCAGCAGTCTTAAGTATCTCTGCCGACTTTTATGCTCGCTTTTTTCCATAATGGCTCACTTAAGTGTTGCCAAGAATGTTCACCCACATTCAGGAGGTGTGGCTCACCACATGGCTGAGCGACTGGGAGAAGTTTCCTTCTCGCAATGAGGCCTCAAAAACACATGGTCAGCATGGTGATAGCATGGTGGGACTCTATCTTCATATCGGCCCTATCTCAGCATCTTTTGTGCGGCTCTCTTGAAAAAGAAAAGGCACATCAAACCTTTGCCTATTAATGGTGGTAATAACTACCGTAGTTTGTGACGGCTCGAAGGCGGTCAAAACAAAGGTCACTCCGCAGTAGCTTTGTTGGGTGTCATTATCTCCCTTTCTTTTCTACATTTGTAACCTGTCTTGCACCACACCCCGGCACCACACCCCGCCTGCGTATTGACCGACCCTTGAATTTTCAGCACACAATTTTGAAATTTTTTTAAATACGGTAAGTGAGTATTATAGAAAGAACTTTAGTGTTAGGCTATGTCTAAAAGATTGCAGAGATTATAGGCAATGTCACTTGAATCAGCCCAATGACGGAGCTCACTGAAGTGACTTTAGTCATCCACTTGACGTCCCATAGGTAGAGGTGGCTGAAAATGTGCACAGCAGTGCCACCACAATTGGCTAAGCACTGCAACTCTTAACAATTTGTGAATTAAGCTCATGCAGAGCTCAAACTTGAATGCTTGAATGATCACAATAGCCTCCTCTACCGGTTAAATGCATTATATCAATTTTTTTTATGGCCCTTCAACAGTGACCAACTTACTTTCCACAACTGCCAGTGCCAGAGCTGAAGGAACCGTCACCAGCAAAACCTGCGACACTGTCTTCGCCACCAACTGGTGTCCCCATGATGCCCGTCCTAGGTCGCTTTGTTGGAAGTAACATGCTTCGAGGGACAACACCACGGCTTGTATATATGTGCTCGCCAGTGCCTGCATGGACAGTCCAGCCTTTTTAGAAAACAAAACTTACTTGAATTCAAGTAGAAAGGCAAACTGAAAAAGAGAAATGTCATCAGGAGAGAAAAGATGTGTACTGAGTTACTATATTACCTTCTCAATTTGTGCCGTTTGTGCCAAGAAAAATAAGCAGATATCTTAAGCGGTTTTAATTTTGTTTACAAACCAGTGCATGGTGTTTCTTAGACCACAGAAATGCTGAAAGCAGCAATTACTGAAGAAGAATAACAATCATTATGGATTCCTCACACAGTACCAACAGGTCAGCCATAACTGTTGTTCACAGAACTATTACTGCATAAAAACTGAAAAGAATGTGCCACTCAAGAAGTGACATTAATGCTAACTTAAATCAGAAGAAACTTTGTAACTTTTTACACTTAGTTCAGAAGAAAATGATCTAAAATGGTAAAGGAATTTGAGAAAGTTCTGTGGAATACCAATTTACACGAAAGGAACATTTTGTCTCTCAAAGATCAGTTTTCTACCCTTTCGAATTAACCTTAGAGTTGCACACTCTATGTCCCATGCACTAATGGGTTTATGGGGGTTTAACGTCCCAAAGCGACTCAGGCTATGAGGGAAGCCGTAGTGAAGGGCTCCGGAAATTTCGACCACCTGAGGTTCTTTAACGTGCCCTGACATCACACAGTGCACGGGCCCCTAGAATTTCGCCTCCATCGAAAGTTGACCGCCGTGGCCGGGATCGAACCCGCGTCTTTCAGGTCAGCAGCCGAGAGCCATAACTGAGGAGCCACATGCACTAATGAAAATGGAAGGGAGGCTCCCTGGAGGATGGGCTCTGCAAAATTCCTTTACCAGCAACAAACTTCAGGTAAAATCCACAAAATATTCCTTCTAAAAGCAACATACATCTCTAACCGTTCAAAATAAATGGAAGGTGCCAGTATTGTTCGGAGTTTAAATTATCAATATCCAGTTTGACATAAGCAGTGTATTTTACACTTACAGCTCTAAAACAGTTGTAAGTGCTCAAGAAGTTGCAGAATTCATTGTATATGAGCTGGCTATGAGTAAGTATCACCAATGTAGACTGATTTTTTCTCCCCCTACTTTCTCACGAACACACAGAGGGCTTGAAGTAATATGCTGTCTACTATGGGCCCGAGATGGGCCTGCAGTATATGCAAATAAAATAACTGATAACCAAAAAATATTCCTCCTTTTATACAGGCTGCCATTTTCATGCTAAGCGCACTTTCTCCCACCCTCCATGGTATGGTTATTAGCTCTCACTAACACAACACCACATTGCAGGTGCTTGCTAACAACCGTATTGTCTATATAAATGAACAAGCGAACAAGTGAGGCGTTTCTGCACGGGCAAACTTTTTTTTACAATTAAGTAACTTCGACAGCTTGCTCGCTCAGGATGCCCGTTCATATGCATTTATTCGTGCTGGCTCGAATCACACTGCCTCTAATGTGGAAAGCAACCGGAAAAAATTGCTCTTGTGAGCCAGTTTGCTTCACTTCATGGCAGCAGCTTCACTGGCCAGTGCCATCACAACATGCAGGAACCCTTCTAAGGCAAAACAGCAAGCGCTCTTCCCATGGCAGGTTCCAGCAAATCCTGGTCACATAATGTATGCACCGTAGGTAAGGGCCATAAGACTGCCAGCATCCTTATGACATCTTAACCAACACAATAAATCAGTAAACCAACTGCAAGCGGAAAAACAAGTTCCCGAGGGGATAGCAGTCAATGTTCTATGCTGGCTTTTTTGAGTATTCATCATCCACACTAAACTCCGGTTATATGGCATCACCCTCAGGATCACTGCTACTTCCATATTTTCTTATTTACCTCTTTCTTACATTTTTACTTTTACTTTTAAATTTTTATTTCATAACCCACCAAAATAAAGCCAATATCAAAAATGCTTTCAGGAGGGCCCAGCTATCAGGGTCTGCTATGCTCACAAAGAGAAGTTGCACATTGTGCCCCTTGGACCCGCGTCAAAACTTGCCACCCGGTGTCAAAAAGCTAACTACTTCAAAACCAACAGTTTCCTTCCTAAACTATGTAAATGATGGTATAACAAGCTGTAAAATGCATGGAAGCCTTGAAACAGTGCTACACTTCTAGGGACCACCAGTGACCAATGCTTAATCGGCATGGCAAGGAAAAAGTTAAGATGGCAAGCAAGTTAGTCGTGACATAAGAAATCAAATGAAGAAAAGGCCCAACAAAAAGTGATGGAAAGTGGCACTTTCCATCACTGAGCTGGCATGCCAGATGAAAAGAACATGCCTAACACTGATGTGGATGTGTCAAGCCGCTGGTAGGGGGAGCTGCCAGGATGCTCAGAGTCTGTTTCCGAGTTGTGAATGGCAAAGACCCAAGACCGGCCCATGTTGGCCAGATCTGGCAAAGCATACTGGGGTAGCGGGAAGTGGCGACCAGGGTCGTGCTGTGTAAGTCCCAGTCGCATGTGGCCACTCCATCCTCGCTCATTCTGTGCTATCTCGAGGAGGAAAATTTCGCCTGGAAGCAACGGCTGCTCAGAGAAGGCCAGGGCATGGGCAAAGCTTGTCTTTCGGTAGGCCACCATGTTGTTGTCACACAAAATGAGGTTCCGCCCATGGTAGCTGTGAAACCGGCTAGCAGGAACAGATGTGTTGCCTGATGCATCTTTCCATTTGTGCACCACCTGGATATGCAGGAAAGGCATACAGCACCAAGACAGCACTTCGGCATAACTTTCTTGTGCATCCCAACAATGAAGACGAATAAGACATTGCAATCAGAAATGACAAAAAAGATAAAAACCTAGACTACTGGTAGCTGTACTTCCATCCACAGCAGTCTACAAGAATGACTGAAGATGTGTAAATGATAAGCGGGAACACAACAGGAAACATGCAACACAAGAAGGACAGAGAACTGCTGATCAAACAGTTGTCTGCAGCCTTCTTTTCTTGGGTTGTATGTTTCATGCTGGTTTTTACTGCCATGAAGTACCAGCTCAGTCTTTACATAGTTCTAACGATATGCGACATCGCGATGTTTTCATCAGTGCCAATTAATATGATTAAATGAATTCCTCCTGCATTCCAGAGCCACTGCAAAATGAAATACTGAAATCGGAGCATGTAAACGAAAGTTATTTTACTTTGAAAGTTCAAAATAAAAAGATCAGACGAAAACATGTTACTTCTGCATAACTTCTGAATAGCTTCTGAATAGCAGAGCTCCTCCTCAACCGCCCTGCTTAGTTATTAAAATCACACTCTTTTACAATGCTGTTATAACAAAATAACCACTATTTACCATTAACCCTTCAGGCACTATTTACCATTTTGATTCAAAACAAATATTTTTCTGCTAAATAATACATCCCGGCCTTAAAAAATCCAATTTTTCAGTTTTCCAACGAAACACACCAATGGTCAATTTTTTACACACATGTACAGAATTTCTTACCAGTTGTCAAAATAGATAAACCGGGATTTATGAAATAAATACCACAGGGATCGTAGAATCATTTCCCTTTTCGAAGATGCACACAATGTTAGAAATTTTGAAATACAAATTGACCTTTTACTGGTTGCAAAGCCTGTCTGGAAGAATATTGCAGAAGATTTGCTACCATGTTTGCCATTTTGAAAATTATTTGCTGCGATTGCTAGCTGGCTAAAAAATGCACCCTATTTGCAATATGAAGGATGCTAAAATCACCTGAAGAGAAATCAATGCTACGCACTGCACATTTGGAGAAAAAGCTGTGAGCAATATACACAATTGTGTTTAAAGATCCTTAAAAGGTTAAGTAGCAGGATTGCTAATCAAACACTTAAAGGGTAACCACTCTTATGTGCAAGGAGTGTTTATTCTACTTCAAGCATATCAAAAAGGCGAGACTTTTTATCTTGAAACTTGGGAAAAAACCCACCTAGGCGCAAATGATTTCACGACACAAAAAGAGACGAGGAGACAACGGACAGGCGCCTGTCCGTTGTCTCCTCGTCTCTTTTTGTGTCGTGAAATCATTTGCGCCTAGTGGGTTTTTTCCCAAGTTTCAAGATGAATAACCAACTAGCCCGTCAACATGCCTTACTGAGACTTTTTACGCTTTCAGTTTTCAAACTCTACAATGACTGTGGGCCGCCGGAACAGACAACAAATGTACACTTTGTAATGTTCACATCTGCTATGCAGCTGAATATTCCTGTCTGAACCACATGATTCGAGAAAAAATTAAATTGTAAATTTTGGGGCTCAAACTCCCGAAGCGACACATGGGCTATGGAGGGACGCTGTAGTGAAAACTCCGGATTAATTTAGACCACCAGGGGTTCAATTCAATTCTTTAACAAGCGCCGACATCGCAAACCACGTTCAGTAGACCAGCTGCCAGCTGCTCCCAAAATTTAACCCAGTGACAATACCAGGTGTCAGAGAAATCTGAATCATAGCCAGATATCCCAACACCTTCGATGTCCTGACACGTTATCCGGTGGATATGCCGCTCGGGCGATATTATCCTGCGGCCTTGTCAGGGGAATGAAAACACACATGAAGTAAAATGTAAATATTGGCCGGTTATCCGTATCAGCCTCTCTAACAACGCGCTGTGATAACCGACACAAGCTAAACACAAAGCATTCAACAGACGAAGCCCTGATGCGTGCACAATTAACTTGTGTAGCTTGTCAGAGGTTAAAAACGAAGAGTTACTCCTAAAAGCCATAGGAAATATTCATGTCGCACAAAAGTACCGCAAATTGTTGTTCCACGAACCCAGAGCATCCGATTGTCGAAATGGCATGAAATGCTCCTGGTAGAAGTAATTTCACGCAAAATGGGCTCCCAAATGCATGAGATAAATAACCAGATATGTAATCTTTCACTCAATAAAGAAGACACCCACTTCGTTTCTTGTAGTCACGTTCATGGTCCCGCCGAACGACACGTCGTTGTTGCTGAGACAGACATGCATTTCGGAACTGTACTGCTGGGGCGCGCGTCACGCATGACAGAAGTCCAGCTTTAGCCACATTTACAACGGCTTTGCACTAACATCTCCCGCTTGTACGAGCTACCCATCACGTTACCGCGCAGGCAGCGAACAGCAGAGAAAATCAAACGACAACACCACAACGCCAACAACGCGGACCTTTGAACAGCATCCGTGCACGGTCAACGCACGCAGGCGCAGCGCCGCAGCAGCCGCAGCGGCCGCAGCGCAGCGCCATGGAGCTGGCTGAGCCTAAGCCAGAGCCAGAGCCGCAAGCGCGCTATGAGTGAGGAAAGGGGTTCTGGTTCTATTTCCAGCATCGGCATTTGGTGGCATTTAGCCATTTGGCCAATTTGGCGCTCTGTTTTCTTCCTTCGTGTTCCTATGTAAGGTGTTCGAAAAAGGCGCACGAGAAGGCGCACGCGATCGCCCCAAGTACTCATTTTCCGGTCGATCGCCGCCTCCACGCGGGGAAACCCTCCCTTGGTGACGAACTCAGAGCATTCCATGAAATCATTTCTCATCATAAGTTCGGTCGTATAAGACCTATCCAGCAGCGGATAAACAGCTCAGCAGAAGAGAAGAAATCATGTAGAGGAAATTTCAAACCTGGATATGTTTCCAAACCCTCAACTGTGCAGTAAATGGCATCTGGAAGTCTTTAATCCTAGATGTACGCATTGCAGATCCAGTCCACAGTCTGGACCTGCCCTTCCTATAACGACCCGAATAGATATGTAGAATCCTGGAAGACCTTATTATTCAACCACGAAGCAGAAGAGCAACACAAAGTCATCGGTCTCGCCCTGAACGCCCAAGGGATTCTGGCCGACTGTGAGAGGAATGAATGGGTGTTTAGTCTAAAGCCTTCTCCCCCGTCATTTTCGATGGGCGCAAATAAAAGTTAATTCTCTCTCTCTCATGGTCCTACCATTCCTCTTCCGGCATGGAAGAAATTTAAGGCCAGCCTACTTGAGTTTTTTTAGCTAATATGGTTCAGCTAAGCCACTGCAACCTGCTAACGTGAGCACAGCCCCTTTGGAGACGTTGAGTAGACCAGTTGCCAGCTGGTCCCAAAATTTAACCCAGTGACAATGCCAAGCTTTACAGATATCTGAATCATTGCCAGATATCCTAACACCTTCAACGTCCTGACACGTTATCCGGTGGATTTTCCGCTCGGGTGATATATGGACATTTGCTTGAATCACGTCTCATTGCGTTTGCATAATGTTCGCAACAAAGATGGTTAGAGTGGACTTTTTTTTAACATAGAAAACTGACGTGGTCCGCTCATATTCATTTCTTGTGCCATCGCAAACTAATAACAGAATGAAATAATATTGTTTAACGTGCCAGAGCCACTGGCTCCAAAAGGAGGGCCTTAAAGGGCCACGGACCACCCCAGCTCAGCAGACACTCTCTACCTCTCTTTCAGCGAGCCTCCTCTCCTTCCATTCCCTCCTCGAAATTCTTCTCTCCCGCTCCTCGTCGAGTAGGCTCGGCAAGGCAAAATCACCCCTTCCTTCTCCGACGTAAGCCGGAGGCGTGGTGTCTGTGGAGTGCGTCACGGGGCTACGTCATGGCCCCGCCTTCAATAGAATTCTTTTCTTGGTTTTTGCTGCTGGGGCTGAAACAGCGTCGTCGCATTTTCTCCGCACACTGAACGATCGAGAGGCGCGATCGGCTCGACCACCTAGACTTGTTAGCGAGCGCACCCTTTCATACATCTGTTTGTCATTCCCAGTTAGCGAGCCACCTTTTCATTTTTTTTTTAGGCCTCCCCACCGTTTCACGAGCGGATGGGCGGAAGTCGTTTCTGTTCGAAACACACGGCGAAGTGCGGACCCGGCAACCGCCCGTTTGCTTTTCTTCATGTGTGTTTGTGTTCTGTGTGTTTGTGTCTTTTCTCCGCTCCGAAGCCCATGTCGTTCATTGGAGTCAGGGCGTACGCAAGATGCATGGAGGATAAGCGGTGTCTATGCGGAGCGCTCAAGTGGACGAGCGAGGGAAAGGCTCTGCTGCACTACTAATTAAAACCTTGTTTTGGGGGGCTCGCATAGAAGAAAAGAAACTGAGAAGGGAGCGCGCACGCAGAGCTTCTCGTGACGTGATCACGGCGGGGGGGGAGGGGGGGGGGAGGGGGGGCGAACCAACTCCCTCAGTTTTACTATTTTTTACTTTTTATGGCAAGGGTTCAAGGCTGTCGCCGCACGCTCCCTCCGCAGTTTTTTTTTTTTTTCCTTCATGCGGGTTTGGAGGCATGAGCCAGAACAGAAGGCGCTGCGGAAAGCCTTGTGCAGACGACGCGACGCCAAGGCTACGCCCAACCTTCTCCCGTCAGTCAGAACGATGCACCAATGGAGTGCCTTTAGCGAAAGTAGCCACCCTTGACGTCAGCGGGGTGCAGAGTAGTGGGCGGGGCCCGTTTTTGAAGGAAGGAAAGAACGAACGGGCTTTGATTTGAATTTTCGCAGCTTTTCGGGGCGCGCATGGCTCTAGTATTTTGCAGAGGTTATCTTCGATGCCTCATCTATGCAGTGGGCTTGTTTTTCAAAAATGTCCGGACCCTGGTCAGTGGCCCTTTAAGAGAGCTCGTGGAAATTCATTGTGCGGATGAATGCTCAGTGTGCTAGTGCCGCACGACTTCCGGTTTGTAGCGTTTCTGTAGCCTGATCTGTATTTTACATATGCTTGTTGTTAGACGTTTGCCATGATAGTGTGCGGTACGTGCTTTGCAGATTTCACTCTTGTAATCAGCCGTAGTCATTTCTTTCACATCTAAACCGCAGAAAATGTAAATTAGGCTGTCCAAATAATTTTCTCATGGGCGAAGCAGGTTTTTTGTTCTCTTAGGCCTAAAAAAATCCAAGAAAATTATTTGACCAATAACCATTAGTCCTTGTCAAGGCTTATGAAAATTCTCAGGGACTTCGATACAGAAAGTGCGGTCAAAAGAATATGCGAGGGATGTGCGCTGGAGTTTCTCCACACTTCCTGGGGATATCCGAATGTCCTTTAACAATTTCGCAGGGACATCCCTTGGATGTCAGTGCTGTCACAGAAAAGCCACTACCCTCCATAAGCCCTGGATTAACGCCAGCCCTAGCTGCCAAACTTCTGCATAGGCAGTTTGCTCGGTGCCCGCTACAGCCTCAACTACGAACTTCCCCATCCCTTTCTACATCCTCTTACTCCTAAACCTGGGTGCGCCAAGCGTGATCCCATGCGTAAAGCAACATAACCCGCGTCCAGTATCCCCCCCCCCCCCCCCCTAAAAAAAAATATCTCAGACCTGAGGCCACCACCACTTACGTTATTCCAGCCTCGCGATGTCCACGACCGTTGCAGCGTTAAACTTTATTGCATATTTTCTTATTTAAAATGATGCGTTAGACATTAGACTATATGAATCACCACATGGTATTCACTTACAGCCGCTAAATAATTTTTTTTCTCTCGTGCTGTTAATTTTTCATCAACTGAACGATGGCTGTGGTGTGAAGTTAAGCTTTCGGTCATGCGATGCATGGAAAACTGCAATATAAACACTCATACGTAGTTTAACTCACTACAGCACTTAAAGCAACCTTCTTCAAAAGCTAGAATTACAACAAACGACATATCAGCAGTTATATTGCAGTTTTTTTGTGCCTCATGTGACCTATAGTTGAACTACACGTCACAGCTATCGTTCAGTTAATGAAACCGAAACAGCGTGGAGAGATTCGGTTGTTTCAATTCAGCAGGTTAACTGAAAGTTAACGTTGAGTACTGCCCAGAAAAGACATCCGGCAGATGTCCCATCACTATCTAATCTGGGCCGCGGACATTTGGATCTAAATGGGATGTCCATCGGATATTTGTGGTCCATTGGGAAAGAACACAAAAGGCCAGTAATACCCCATCCGGTTTAATCAACCACTCTTGTACATGAAATTAGCAATACGAAGTCATTGTTCTTTACTAAGTGCACTTTTGCAAGTCAACACTTCGTACAGGTGCATTAGTGATCAAAGGCACCAGGTTTAGTCAAACTCCTATTTTGCATAGTGCAGCTTCAGTTATAAGCGCAATTTCCACAAGGGCCATCATCTCCCACATGACTCTTCCATGTCTGCAGCAAATGCAGCCTTTGCTTTAGGTATGAGCACATCTGGGTTGAGCAAAATGTCAAGACAAGCCAGGGCCATAGCTTTTGCAGCAATTAATGTTGGCTCCTGAGCACATGGATGGCCTGCAGCCTCTGTAAACTCTTTTGTATGGTTTGGTCCGGCCGTGTCAATGCGGTAGATGGGGTGAATGCTGGGCACTGTGTGACATACATCCCCCATGTCAGATGAAGCCACAAAAAGAGTGGCCTTGGGGTTGGCATCATCAAATTCAACACCTGCCAAAAGAACACAAAACGTAACGGCTGTTAGAGCAAACACATGCAACTAGAAATGACAGCACTCAGTCGGAGCTGCAGAATGGCATTCTGAATAAATAGCTTGCATAGTCAGTCACAAGGTCTTTCCCATTAGTACAGCTTATTATATTTTGCTACTGCACTGGCTGTGTCCACGTGTGTGTAGCTGTGACCTGGACACTAACCAATCTCGTTTTTACAAGGGGCAATTTACACAAATCTGCAAGTTGAAGTCTGGAAAATCGTGAAGGAATATATCAAGCCATGCATACAAAATGAATGGAGGAATGTGTGTTTTTTAATAGATAGCTCAGTGTTCTATGGTAGCTCTGGCATGGCTTCAGTATCAATTTTTGTTTGCTTGAATTGCAAGCATGAAGGCAATGAAGTGCCTAAAATGTGTTGATGTGTTCATTTGTGACTTATTGAGAAAGGAATGAGTCTATGACACGTACAATGCCTTGCCCTGCTTGGTAGCAGTGCAAGCAGTCCACTGCAGTCTTTGCAACTGACATGCTGAGCTTCATGCCAAACAAGGGGGATCATCTCAAGAAAAGCAAGTTGCAGGCTCTTTTGAGCACATTATACACATTTTTTTTATCCTGCATACATGGGGCAGTGGCCCTAATAGTGATTTTTAAACTGCCCCACAAATTTGTTCAGAGTCCGAAAAATGACAGGCAAATTTTGAATACTCACCCATATGAGCAACTTGGAGCAGCTAAGCCACTCAGGCAGGCCAATATCCTGGACAAGTCCACACTATTTCCTACTCACAACATCATGTTTATGGAGGAAAGCTTCAGCAACGCCTATCAAAGCTCAATTATATAACACGTCAGAAAATTTTGCGCACGCCAACTCCAAGTATTCTAGAGCAATACTTCTTACTGCAGCCTGACTTACTGCAATTTGTGACTATGGTAACTCAAAATGCGGGAACTTTTCTACCTTTTTTCTTTTGCATTAGGCAGATAATCAGGTAGCCTGTGTGACAAGTGGTAAATAAACCACATGCTGCAGAACTTACCAAGTGCCTCAGCATGCTTCTTGTACAGCTGTGCAATAACAGAGTTAGTAACAACAGGCTTGAAACTGAAGGACCGTGTTATTTCCATGGAACAACCTGTAGCTTCAGCGCCAGCAGAAATGCAGGACATAACCTTCTTGCGCAGTTCTTCCATCATTGCCACAGTGGGAGCGCGGTATAAGATGTCCATGGCTGAACGCTCTGGGATGATGTTCACTGCTGCGCCCCCATTAGTAAATATTGCTGCAAGCAAAAACAAATACCAATAATGAGTTCTTTCTTTTTACACAATCAGCACCAGAATGTGAATAAATAAAAAAAATAGCACAGTGCTGTGGTCTCGGCTTTGATGAAAGCTTGCTGTCATCAAATTGAAAGCTGCTTCCACGCACAGGTTGTCCAAGTGATAAAAGCAGGTTTTCCTGATGACATACTGGCCTCAGTGTCACAGAAGGTGCTAAAATGAATGAAGCTGGCCATTTCTGGTTCACCACTGACTTCAAAGAAACAAACAAACAAAAAAGAATAGAAATTCAGTAAGTTCAATCTTTGTCCCGCTCCTTGAAAACGGTTGTCAAGGTAGTGTTTTCAATTGGTAACAAGCCTAGCCACCTATGTGCCACCACTGAAAGGGCCAATAAGGAAGACAAACAATAATATACAAGTGACACATACCAAATAGTTCATGCTTTGTGTCAATGGTGCTGCTTATTGTATTTTGTTCACCTGATAGGCAGAAGTTACACAGGCCAAATTGGAAGATATCAACACATTCACCAAAGAGAACACAGCTCAGTTAAAGCCGCCTCGTCATCATGCATGTCCTGACACTGCCAAGGACAGCGGCTGCATAACAGTTTGTGAAAACTTAAATTTTGCCCAAACATAGGGACAAGCCAACAAATGAAATAGTTGAAGCACTGGAAGTAAAGGGGAATGCTGATATATACTTGTGTGAGCACGCCATCATTGCTCTGCTCGGCTTTGAAGCTGCATATATGTCAGCAACAATTTAAATTTCTTCCAGCTCTTTACACTGGCAGCACTTTTGTTGTATTTTTTATGCTTTCATTTTTTTTTATGCTTTGTCTCTTTCCATTAAATATTCGGTTGTCAGTCAGCACAAATGCCTTTCACTTCCTTCTTGTGCCCCCGTTCGTCGGGAGTGTTATGCAGTTAATACAAACTCACCAAATTCACCACCTTCCGCAGTAGTGAGAATAGTGAGAAGACCTAGTTACCTACTCCACCTCAATACCAAAACTGTAACTTACAAAATTACTTTAGTGTGGTTATACATAAATCATCTTCATTAATTATGACTAACATTAAAAAATAATGTAGTTCACAGATGGCACCAAACATTCATTACTAATAGTAAAATATCACAGTGGATGAAACTTACTGCATCAAGTTAATTAAAAGTAATCAGTCAACTTTTGAGCAACTAACCACACAGCTAAAGCATTATGAAACCTCAATGTAGTATTTTAGAACGGTTAGACTGTGTGGTTCTTTCTTCAGCCAAGAAAGATTGCAAAACTTTTTTTAAAATGTATTTTGCTTGCAGAGATAAACCTAGGTTATATACCAGAGTAAAGCTGCGCGGGCGCTTAAGCGCCGCGAAATTGCCCCTTTTCTCCCTGCCGGTTTGACGGTCTTTGGCGCGGCCCTGCCGCCCCGGTAGACGCGGTCGCCGTTAAAGAGCCCTGGACTAATTTCAACCGAGGGCACTTTTACTTACTGGCTACAACAAATCCCAGTGGCTGGGATTGGGACCAATGTGTTTAGAGAGAAAACACCCCAGCCAATGAGCCATCCGATTCTTGACGTCCGCCAACGCTGGTATCACTACGCCACAAAAAAGCCCCTCTTTACCTCAAAAATCCAATTTTCAAGTTTATGGCAAGCTTTGCTGAAATGCCTGGTATATGTTTCATTGCAAGACATGTAGCGAAGCACTGATTTTAGCCTTCAACCCTTGTGTACAAGTCAAATTACCATTGAAGGATAGAGAGCTGCAAGGATATGACACAAATCAACTTCTGGCTCAGCATTTATGCCTAACAGTGGGTTTTCATTCAATGTTTTAAATTTGCAATCCTCACAATGATTCTGACAGTAAAAGTTCATGACTGTAATAGACTAAATTAATGAGAGTTTACTAGTCAAAGCTACAAACTAGGCTACAAGGAATACCATAGTGGAGGATTCCGGATTAATTTTCACCCCTGGGGTTCTTTGATATCCATCAGGACCTCAGTACACTAGTGTTTCTGTATTTTGCCTCCACCAAAACATGGTTCCCAAAACCAGAAGCAAACCCATGAGTTCATGCTCAGTACCAGAATGCCACAGCCCGACACTGTGGCTCGCTTGTGCATTTTTAGTGTGCTAGCACTAACAGTTTGAATCTCAAAAAACCTGTTGTCTCTATGTCTGAAGCCAGCTAGACCCGCAGAAATAAAATAAATATGGCTGCGACTGCCCTGCACCTGGATTTCAAACCCGCGGCGGCACGAACAGATCAGCTCCTCTGGCCACTGCACGAGAGCACTATGCTATCGCCGCAATTGATCACCACTTGTGTTTAACTGCCACTCTCTCACACTGCGCACTGCACGCCGTCATCTTCATCAAACTTCCATCCCTGTGCAATGGATCCAGAACAACATTGCTATCGCAGTGCCCTCTTAAGGTGCATTAAGTGGTCCCAAAATTTATATTGCGCTACTATTAAGGTCCCCATTCACCGACCTTTGCCTGCAGCCTGACCTTGAAAACCTAGCCTTGAACCGAAAGCAAAATAAAATGCGACATGCCAGGGCACTTCGCATTTGGCCAAGTAAGCTAAGTCATCTGTAAATTTTTTTTTCCAAGAGAAGTGCTTGAACCTCCTAAGTGCCGTGCCAAGACTATGCATACCATTCGCGATCTGATAAATCTGATAAAACTGGGCACAACATCTATGATTAGGAAATGATAGACTGGGCCAAAAATAATTAAAACCTTACTAGTTGGTTTTGCTCATTTTTGTTGATGCTCCCTGCGAATTTCTGACTGATACCTAGGCCATAATTAATTATTAAAAACTTGGCAGGTAGATGTCATTTGATTCATTTGGAGTAATGAAAACAGGACTAGGAAACTGCTAGCAACAGACAGTTCCATTTAGGTGAAGCCCTCCTGTATTCTTTAAAATTCTATCAGGTTTCGAGGACATTGTGCATCACATACAACAAGCAGTTTTCATCATGAGGGTCATAAGTCCATTCACCTTGAGCAGGAAACTGTGAAGTAATAAAATGGAACAGCCTACCTCCTACACGGCAATGTGGCTTGATGTGCTGCCGAAGATATGAGAGCCCATTGTAACACATTACTGCTGCATCCACAGCATTAACCCCATCCCAAGGGGCACCTGATGAGTGTGCAGCCTTCCCATGGTACTCTACGCTGATCTAGAAAAAAATTTTTTTCTTGATATGAGTAACAAAGTCAAACAAATGAAAATGAGGCATGCAATCAGGCTAGGTATTCTGCTGTTGCACTTTAAGGCGGAAGCCTTTAATGCCTCATCGTTGTAAGCAGGGGTTGTCGACAGAAATGTCACGCTTTTAAATTGGTCGAATAGGTCGTGACGTCACAGTGCGCGAATTTCAAACGGGGCCAATTGTACTTTGGCTAGTAACCATGTAACCAGTAACTAGTAACCAGTAAAGTAAGTGGCACTGAGTTTAGTTAATTGCTTACTTTAACAATTAGCCTAATTAACCTTTCTAGTCAGACCAGATAAATAAATAAAACCGAGTAGGAAGTTGGCCGAGCTCAGGAATCGAACCCCGGTCTCCGGAGTGCGAGACGAGCACGCTACCACTCCGCCATGCCAGCTGAATGGTTTGGAATGAACAAAGGCGCGTCTAGTGAATACGGTGTCTTCATTCATTCCCATCTTTCTGCCTTCCCGTTACGACGAGGTTTAGGTGTCCACCGAGGTATGAGAGACAGATACATTTCTTTTTCTCAAAAACGAATTTACCGACGAGCAAGGCACAGAGCCTAACGGGCGATGGCGTTCAATGGACTCCCTGGCAGCGTTGCAAGACGCTGTCGCGTTCCGCTCTTAGAGGCGAAGCTTAACACCTTAACCGCACAATGACACAAGCAGCAACACCACGCTTAAGGCTTTCGCCTCAGCGCACTTTAGGTCAACAAAGTGCCCCCTGATTTTTGTATGCAGTAGAATGCTCCAGAGTAGCACGATTGATTTAACGTATTGTGGCAGCACCAACAAATATTGCTAGCGATGAAAACCAAGAACATGGCTGGCAAAACTAATATTTTGGCAACATACAGCTTATAGGTCAGAGGGTACAGTGGAATCAAAATGTCCTTCCTACAATGAAGTAAATTTTGGTTATGCGGGAATCTTTACTTTTACAAGCAGTAGGATGGACAATTAGGCTAGTTGGTAAAGGTGCATTTTGGGTGGAACGGTGCAAATGGATGAAGGACAGAAAAGGAACAAGGAACACACAGACAAGCACTGTCTGTGTGTTTACAAGCCTTATTAACAATTATCAGCGTGATTAGAAAATGATAAATCAAGGTTATGAACCGAGTACAGTCCCAGCTATGTGGTTACAAGCTTCAATCTGCAGCCCTTTTCAGAGATCCAACCACAAACCATTGCCAATTGCCCGCTTCTGTAATATCTCCCAGGTCACATATTTTACCTAAAGTTAGAAGCAGCATAAGAGTTTCAGACTCCTTTATTTACATTTCTGTTGTGAACATTCAAAAGGCACTAATTTTTAGTAACAGTTGTCGTTTGCAAGCAGAATCGCTCAAATGGTTGAAGCCCTCATCGGTTTTGCATCTCACCTGGACTAATTTATCGCTTCTTATCTACATATACAAGACATATCAACTTTGATTCACAGCTGCCACAAAATACACATTGTGGACTGGCCTGGCAGTAGTCATTTAACAAACTGAGCAAAAAGATGTCATGCACATGCTGGTATGGCTCACCACTCCCAAACTAACAAAGAAATGGAGATAATGAGCATATACCTATCCAAAGATGTTTTCTTCTAAATACTCCTCGCTGTCCTCAGTCAACCATTCACTGGGACAGAGCTGCTCCACAACAGTGGCATCTCATTACAGTAAACCAGGGTGAAATGAAGCATAAAAAACAAAACTAAAAACTGCAGTTTCAATTAGCCGCAGACTGCAATATCTTTAAAATGGCTATAGTTAAAAAAAAAAAAAAGGACACACTGAAAGTGTTACTGAAGTAAAAGAAGCATTCAGAGTAATACCTGCACACTCATTTTCCTATAACTTTGCATCGGACCGTATACTGCAGCTTCAAAGCAGCAACTTCAAGATTTTACTTTTCTTGAGAAACATAAATTAATTATGAGGTGAATACCTCCAGCAAAAAATGTCAGGGCTGTGCGGAGTTTTGCAAAGCCTCAGTCGTTTGTGATCCATGAAAGTCAAAGAGCCAGTAAAGTAGGAATCGCGAAATGGTTAAAACTCACACGCAGGTGAAAAGCAGGACAGGGTATGTCCCACAGGGCAAACAAAAATTGGTTCACAAAATCCACACTGCCTCATCAGACTGAGTGAAATGAGGGCAAGAAATGACTGCTCATCAGAACTTTTTTTTTTTGGGGGGGGGGGTTTATCGTCCCAAAGCAACTCAGGCTATAACGGACGCCATAGAGAAGGGCTGCGGAAATTTTAAACACCTGGGGTTCTTTAACGTGCACTGACATTGCACAGCACACGGGCTTCTAGAATTTCGCCTCCATCGAAATTCGACTGCCATGACCGGGATCGAACCCGCGTCTTTCGGGTCAGCAGCCGAGCGCCATAACCACTGAGCCACCGCGGCGGCTTGCTCATCAGAACTACCCACGTAAACACTAAGCTCTTCCACAATGGGCCTCACCTATTTGAATAACCATGCCTGAATTGCATCAATGTTTCCATCACGATCAAGTTTCCTCATTCAAATAAAGAGTAAACATGTCGCAAGCACTTTTGCACAAAATTCACTTTTTGAGCGAACAGAACAGTTTTGAGAAAGGCATTCAGGATTGTTTGCTGCCTATTTTTCAGCCTTCTATCAGGCTGCAAGACAACAACATTGATTCCTGTCATTCTATCTTGGTCTTGTCATAGGTCTGCCAAACATCTGTTTTTTTTTTGTTCAGTTGCATTCATTAACTTGCTCTGTATGGCACCCTGGCCTTAAGATTGACAAATCAATTAGAATTAATACAGAATCGCAGTGCATATTCTGTACTGTTACTGCCAATGTAACTGCAATGAAAAGTACTTTGAACTTTCCCAGTCTTTCCTTGTGCAAAAATGAGAATGGGATTTTCTTTCTGAGCCATCATTCGTCATCAGCCTGCACAGATCAGCATCTTAAGGTACCATTTCATACTATCGGACCAATTCATTTTTTAACTCATTTATTCCAAAGATGGCCAGCAATCTGAACCATCTGCCCTCCTCAATTGCTGACACCAACGACATGTTTATTCAAAACTGCCATTGAATACTATGTATTTGCTAACTAATCTGCTTTATTTCTTCATTTGACTTTAGGTTAGTTTTAATTTGCAATTTTTTTTTACTTTTTTGCTACATCACGATTTTACATTTCAATTTTTCTGCTCCCTACTGTAAAGCCACCTGGGCCTTTGAGGTGTTGTAATAAATAAATAGAATGGACAATTCCTTTTTGCTCCGTAAACTAAAGTAGAAAAAGCAAATGTGATCAGGTCCACAAGCTTCAAAGCTAAGACTCAATGATGGATTTTTATGGGCCAAAGAATGCCAAACGCATGTTTACTAGTGAATTCAGGTCCATGATGTGTGCTTAGGGCACTTTCACCTAAGAGCAATACTGGATGGAAAGGTATATGTTCACTGTAAAAAACAGTAAAATTCTTTTCCTCAGTGTTTCGAGTTTTCTGCATGAAAATATAACATGGTTAACGGTTAGCTCTTCTTCGCATAATTCACATTTGGGCTGTCTTGTTGTGTCAGTAGAAAATTATCTGTAAGGTGTGTGTGTCCTTTACGAGACGGCAGATAATCACTTCTTTGAAAAGTTCCTGGTGGGTGCAGGACTTCCACTCACCTAAAACTGGCTTTACCAAGACTGGTTTGTTTTTTGCTTCACTGTTCCATATGGACTACCATTTCTGTCTTATGTTACAATGAACTAAGTTAATGCAATCTTTAAATGGTATATTTGCTTTTTTTATTTGCTTGTCACGAGCTTGAGCAGCGCAAAAGTCTGCTCTCTCGTTGCCTTTAATTCCAATATGGCTCGGTACCCAGCAGAGTTTTATGTTTTGTCCTTGGCTTGTGGCTGTTACAATGTTATGTATGATGCCACCAAGTATAGGAGTGATCGCATTTCTAGAGTGAAGAGCGATAAGTAAACTTAGGGAGTCTGTGTAAATAATACTGTTTGTGAGGTTCTCGTCTGCTATTTGTTGAGTGGCTACACAGACGGCGTAATGTTCAGCAGTGAAGATTTATGCACAGTGCGGAAGCCTTACTACTTCATTCCAATTCCCTTGTACCACTGCGCTTCCAACATAAACATATGTTTTTGAGCCATCTGTAAAAAAGGTGTGAAAGTACCGTATTTTTCCTCGAGTGCAAGAAATTCTTGTATTATATGCTTCTGTGGAGTTTGTGTAATACTGTTTGTGAGGTTCTCGTCTGCTATTTGTTGAGTGGCTACACAGACGGCGTAATGTTCAGCAGTGAAGATTTATGCACAGTGCGGAAGCCTTACTACTTCATTCCAATTCCCTTGTACCACTGCGCTTCCAACATAAACATATGTTTTTGAGCCATCTGTAAAAAAGGTGTGAAAGTACCGTATTTTTCCTCGAGTGCAAGAAATTCTTGTATTATATGCTTCTGTGGAGTTTGTTTTTTAGGGAACTGTGTAAGAGTGAAATCGCAGATTGCAGGAAAAAGGCACCATGGAGGTAGTGGATCTTGTCTTGGTGCAATGCCAGGTAATGTGCCTAGTACACCGAGGTTTTCGCACATCTCTTCAAAACGCAAGAGCAGTGGCCTAGTAGTCTGCGGTTTGTTGTTAAATAGTGTTCTTGATGTGCACTTTGTGACTATTTGGTGACAGATGTGTTTAGGTACTGAACAAATTTTTAAAATGTATGAACACGTGAGCATCTGTCTTCTGTCTGTAAGTGATGGTTTGTTACTTTCTACATAAAGATTGTTTATGGGCGACGTCCTGTATGCACCAGAGGAAAGACGCAAGCCTAAATTATATACTGGGTCCAGTCATTTCAGGTATGATGGTCTTGCTGACCCATATACTATACAACCATAATCCAGAGAAGAGTGCACTACGGAGCGGTAAATTTGTAAGAGACATGTCCTATCGGCCCCCCAGTGTTTTCGCAACAGCGCTTTAAATATGTTCAGCGATCGACAGGCTTTCTTTTTCAATGCGTTTATGTGAGGCAGGAAACTGAGTTTTCTGTCAAATGTTATGTCTAGAAATTTATGTTCATTTTTTACGGGTTACTCTATTTTGTTCAGGTGTGAGGTGGGATCTGCCTGTAAACCTCGTTTGAGTGAGAAAAGAATGGCCACTGTTTTCTGTGAGAAAACCGGAAACCATTTCTGTCTACCCATGTTGCCAGTTTATTTATCGTTAACTGTATTTGTCTTTAATATGTTGATATATTGGAGGATGTGCAAGCTATCTGGAGGTCGTCTACATACACTGAATACATAACCGACCTTGGGTTTATTTTACTAAGACAGTTCATTTTTACAACAAAGGGTGTTGTGCTTAAAATACACCCCTGAGGTACACCATTCTCTTGGATGAATTTCTTCGAAAAGGTTGAACTTAGGTGTACATGAAATGAGCGGTTGGACAAGAAGTCTTTTAGACAGTTCAACATCCTGCCGTGGATGCCAAGCTCAGCTAAGTCCTGAAGAATCCCAAACCACCAGGCTGTGTCACATACCCTCTCCAAATCGAAAAAGACAGCAAAACATTGCTGCTTGTGAACAAAAGCTTTTCGAACAGCGTTTTCGAGACAAACCAAGTGATCTGTAGCGGAGCATCTTTTTTTAAAACCACACTGATGGCTTTCAAGAAGTTCAGACGATTGAAGGACAAAAGTTAACCTTATATTCAGAACACTTTCAAAAGACTTGGCGAGACAACTAGTAAGGGCTTTGGGCCTATAACTGCTAGGAGAGGTTCATGGCTTCCCGGGTTTAAGAAAAGGCACAATAATAGCTTTTTCCAAGCCTCGGGTATTTTCCCTGATGCCCAAACTTTGTTAAAAAACGTTAAAAGTGCCTCCCCGGCAGGTTCGGAGAGATGGGCCCGCATTTGGTAATGTATTTCATCTGGGCCAGGTGCAGTCTGTTTACCAGCAGAAAGTACTGCATGGATTTCTTGAAGTGTAATTAGCTTATTATAAGATTCATTTGTGCTGCCACTTGTCGGCAGTCTTTGCTTCTCTGCTGTGCTTTCGTGCTTTAGAAATGAGTGCGTAGTGCGATGAACTTGAAACTGCAGAAAAATATTCACCCAAAATGTTTGCCTGTTCTATATTCGTCTGTATACCGGGGGCTGTCAGAAGGGGAACTGTGAATAGAGAGTAGCTGCCATTTAACTCTCTAACCTTTTCTCACATTTGTTTCAATGCTATTGAGCTATTTATCAATGACACGCAATTTTTCCACGAAGATTTTTCGGCACTATGACGGACATATCAAGCTTTTACTCTCGCCTTTTTAAAATTGATGAAATTCTCTTGTGTTGGATATCAACGAAAAATGCCCCAGGCTTTGTTTTGTTTCTTTTTTGCGTCTTTACATTCTTTTGTGAGCGCAGCGGAAATAATAGTTTGTGATCAGTTCATTAAGTTTGTCTGTACTTAGGTTGTCAAAAACTATTTCATCTAGGCTGGCCTTTTCTTGGAACAGTGCCCAGTCGGCTAAGTGCAACTTCCAACGTCGTGGTTCAGTTGGGATTAATTTGGCTGAAGATGTTAAGCTGATTAGAATGGGTAAATGATCACTTCCATATGGGTTATCTAAGACATTCCAAATGAAATCTGTAAAAATAGAGGGCGAACTAAAAGATAAATCTATAAGACTCATTTTTCCTGAGCTAGGTGAACAAGTTGGTTTTCCAGTGTTTAGTAGGCAAAGGTTATTATAGAGCATATAATCCTCAATCAGTTGACTATTAGCGTCTGTTTTATCACTACCCCAAAAGATGGAGTGGGCGTTAAAATCTCCGACCATCAAGAATGGTTCTGGTAGTTGGTCTGAAAGGTCTTCCAAGTCATGGATGGTTATTCTAAGATGTAGGTCTATATATATGCAACACACTACGATTCTTTCAAATGCTTACAGGATGGCCGCCACGGCTTCCAATCTAGTTTTAAGCTTATGTTTGCGAGCTGCGACTCCATTTTTAACCATTATGGCAACGCCACCCGAAAGCCGGCTCGCCAACTCTTGGTCGCAGCGGAAGACCTGATAGTGTTTGAGAATGTTTTTGTGTTTAGAGCTTAAGTTTGTCTCTTGTAAGCGCAAGGCCATCGGTGAGTGTATGGCTAGTATGTCTTTTATGTCATTTAGGTTATGTAGGAGTCCCCTGCAGTTCCAGTGTATGAAAGCCATCTTGTATTACGTGGGTAGTGAAAAAAACTAGGCTGTGTTTTCAGGTGCCCCGATTCGGGGCCTCTCTCTTTTTTGTCCATCTAAGGAGCCCGCTGTCCTTCCGACGTTGGCAGCACAGGGCTGCCTTGGACTTCTGTCCATTGCATCCTCGGATACGCTGGATGTCCGTGCAGAACGCACGGTTGTATTTGTGTTGGGCCTCTCCGCTTGGGGAGGGGCCTTGTGGCCCACTGACCTGGAGGTCCGCTCAGCCTGTTTGGTGGGTGGAGGCACAGCGCTAGCTGTTGCCACCACGGGCATGGATGGCCCTGCTCCAGGCTATGTGTGACCTGGGCAGGCACCAGAAGCCGCTGTGGTGCTGAGCCCTGCTGCACCACAGCAGAGTAACTTTCTGTACTAACGAGAGTCATTTGCGTGCTTCCCTGAATGATATGTTTTCTTTTACTTTGTGTTACTATTTCTTTTTCGTTTTTTTCCACACTGGGCATGACCATGAGTAAGCAGGATGGCTGCCCGCGCAGTTTACGCAAAGGTGAGGTTAAACTTAACAGTTTTCAGTGGGATGGTCGTGAGAAGCACATTTGGCACAAGTCTGCTGGCCCCGGCAGCTCTGGAAACCATGGCCGTATCTCTGGAATTTGAAGCATCAGCGTGGATTGGATATATATTGTCCGAGTTTTAGCTTTGTGTAACCTACTTCTACAGAATCTAGAAGAATACTAGAGGCAAAGGTGAGAATAATGTGCTTTGTAGGTGTTTCCGTGTTGTCGCGTCCTATCTTTATCCTGTAGACATTAGTAGCATTTTGGTCTTTGAGTCCTTCCAGTAGTTCAGTCTCGCTTAGGTATTTAAGGTCATCATCTGAGATCACTCCACAAACAGTGTTGAGTGATCGGTGCAGCCTGATAGTTAAAAGAATTTCCCCAAATGATGTGATACCTGCCAGTTTCTCATACTGGTGCTTTTACAGAATTTCCAAAAGCAGATCTCCATTTGCTAGTTTTTTTTATTTCGTAACCTTGCCTTATGGCATCAGTTAGGGTTCTTGAAATGAGGAAAGGTGACACAAGTTGAGCAGTTTTTTCGGGGTCTTCGCTGTGTACTACATGGTAGCATGGGATGTTTGTCTTGCTGCCAAAGAATTGCGCAGTCACTTCAGTGCGCCCACTTTTTGGAGGATGATCAGTAGAAAGTAAGAAATGAGCCATGAAATATATTTCCTGTTTGGTCATGGTGCCAGTTCCCCACCATGGAGCCCAACTAGGGGACAGGACAGGTACTTGCACACTAGTCCTGCCCACGCCAGCTGTACACCCCAACTATAACCAAACATGACGCAACTCAAGGTAGCTGGCCACACAAGGTTAACCCTCGCCGCCAGAGAAAAAAGGAAAAACCAAGAAGTGAGCAGCAGACAGGAGAGTTGTGAGGAAGCAATAGGACAGTGAAAGATGGAAGGGACGATAGGAAAAGGCAACTGCCGATTTCCCCCAGTCGGGTCAGGTCGGGTGCCGTCTACGGAAAGATGGGGCCAAAGTGGTGTGTTGCCTCCACCGAGGGGCCTTAAAAGTCCAAATGCTCGGCATCAGCTCAACCACCAGGATCCCCTTTTTCCCGGACACGGCGATACCACGCACGGCTAAGTGCGGGTGCTCGGGTCTGAGGTGACGCACTGCTCACCATCATCCCCCTGCGGGGATGTCCCTGCGGATGCTCAGGAACCCGTGGTGTCGCAACTCACCAACATCTGCATGTAGCAGATGCCCCTGCGGGGCAATGTGAAAGCATTCAACATCACAGCAACCATTTTAAACATGCAAGGTCCTTTGATCAGGGTGTCACTAATGTGGGTAGCATTTAATACAGAGACTCCGATAAGGCGTCTTGTCAGTAGCCATGTTTTGGCCTCTCACTTCTAAATCTCCCTTTCTTAACTTATCCTCAAAATTCACTGCCTCATGAAAACGAGCATTAAAAAAGGCTTAGATCCCCAGTTGACTGAAGACACCTCTTGGGAATAAGGACTAGATATCCACAAACTTTTCTTGAGGTGTCTTCAGCTTTGGGACCCAGAAAACCAACACCGTCCAGAAGGCTCATTTTATGGAGAAATATGTTTGGGGTGCAAAAATCGGGTAAAATTGGGTTTTACCCAAAAACTAAGGGCCCTACGTATGCTGTGGACCAGACTTTCTAAAGATATAATAGAAGCAATGAAAGTGAAAAGCTAAGCCTGACAAATGTGTCTATAGTGAGAAAATGGCAAAATAACATTTTTACAGTAATATGCCACAAACCTTTGCTCATATACTCTTGGTTGCTATAAAAACATGCAGAAAACAAATTGCAACTTATATAACACCAGAAAACCCCAGCTGCTAAGTTTAATAAACAGTGCCTACCTGCTGATCCTTGCGAATTCCAAGTTTAAATAATATTTAGACACCTAGTGGCACACTTTGGAAAGAGGAAAACAAAACTGTTTGTTGTGAATTCAAGAGATGAAGCAAGAAACTTGGATGTTCAACCTTGCCCTCAGCCATAGATGGGATGCATTTGTCCCACTGTTCTAAGAAGGGTTCAGCAGCATCGTATAAGCCTTTAACCCTGAAAACACAGCAACTATTATAACATGATGCTAGCAAACAAAACCTTTTTTAATTGCGTGTATGACTTCAGGACACTTGGGCCCTACTATTTTACTGTACACAGTAAACATATATAACACTGCTACATAGGTGCCTCTAAGTACTAAGATAACAGCACTAACTGAGCTTGCGTCAGTGTGTTCAAAAAAGTGAGCACAGGATACTATCAAGAAACTCCAAACAAACCCTCTGCAACGAGAGGCAAATAGTACAGTTGTGAGCAATATGAGAGGGAACAAAGTTTGAGCTTGCATTTATTGATTACTCCAGAACTGCGTGACAAGCACACTTTTTTCAGTTTTATACCTAGTTTTCCCCTTGCCGCACAATATCCAAAAGTCATTCTCAAATTTAGTGGACAAATAACCAGAAAATTCACAATTTTGTGCAAAAAGTTTTCCCCACTCATACTGCTCACGAATGTACATGTTCTCGTAGTGAGGAAGGACTGAAAGACAGGCATTCTTAAAAAATTTCATCTGACAGTGAAATACAATTGCAAATTATGCACCACGAACATGCTCTTTGAACATCGATGCAAGAAAAGCCCTTCTGCGCATTGACACGTACAAGCTTGATCAAATGTCCCTTGGGCTAGACTGCTTGCTGTTGAGCCACATAATGGGGAACTAACTTATGGCACATCCCAGGCTCCAGGTCTCGGCAGGTTGAGAACTCTCATCCTCACCCCGCCAAACCTTTGGAGTTTCACAAATGCTGGAATTGTCTAACTACACAGCCCTACAGCAAACCCTGCAGCCAGGAGGTCTGTGGCCAAGGCTGTACAACACTGATTTTACAGATCTACAACCAGCATGTTAGAAAAGTGCAATCAAACTAAAACAAAACTTAAGGATGACATCAAGTTTGATCAGATGTTGCCCTTACTTTGCTCATAAATTTTTCACAAGTTTCATTATGATCGAGATGCACTGGTCACACATCAAATAAAAAAATCAGCAAGAGCCTTGCTATTTTTTATTTAAACTTGCACATTTTTTTGAAGTTCTCGAATTTGGAAGACGAAAAGCTGCAGTATTGATGCGCACACAGAGTAAGTATTTGATCCTGATGACACGCATATGCTAATTTAGCACACAAAACGTAACAGTATAACCAATGAAGTGACATTTATACTCATACTTGGGAATACTTTTCCTTGGGTCATGGATGAAATGTTTTAATTGTGAACATGTGCGAGAGCCCTGGTACAAATGTGGTTTCACCCAAATCAGCTTAATTTCCAGCTAGATAGCATTTTTGTGGTTACTTACATGGCCGACACCAATAAACAGTGGAGCCAGTTCATTGCTTCTGCTGGGATGAACCATCATGGCGACATCTACATCTGCAAATGCACCTGCATTTATCAAGTCAATTTTTCCACCTCCGCTTTCTTCCGCTGGTGTTCCAAGGACAACAACCTGAAACATTCAAATTAAAATTATTTCCAGGTATGTTTGTAGCATCTCAAGAGGCCCTGCAACCAACACTGCAAGAAGCAGCATACTAAAATAAAAGAAGTAGCATCAATAACACACATACCAAGCCTTAAGCGACACATAACTGTTTTATGCTACTGCAGTTGCAAGCTACAATACACCTAATATGAGCACTCTTTCTTGTTCCTTAATAACAACTATATGTCGCTGACAGCGACAGCAAGCGTATTATACCAACAGTGCTTATGCAAAAAAATAACGCGGTAGCAAGGTGGTTTTCTTTCGACAGGCACCCACAAGAACTCGTCACAGAAAGAACTGAGCCAACTGCACACCCGGAGAACTGCATTCTTTCCATTAAACACGTTGCCTTAGCGAAAATTTCACTATAACACCAAAAGGTAGATCAGCTCACATAACCTAGTCGTAAGCTGCTAAACAAAACAATCGCGCTCGAAATTGGCGCGCAGACAGAACAGCAAAAGAAACGCAAGGGCGCCCCACGAAAGGCGCGTGAGCGTGGGTGGTACCTTGCCCTTCAGCTTCGGATCGGACCGCAACGCTTCCTTCACGGCCACTCCAGCGGCAAACCCCGCTTCAGCTATTAAGTTGTGCCCGCAGGCGTGTCCAATTACAGGCAGCGCATCGTATTCGCATATGATGCATATCACGGGCCCACCTGTATTGCACGCACACACACACAGAGGGCAAAACAGGGTTACGCTGGAATGCACTCAGCAGCAGTGCTTCGCCTCCGTGACAGCGACGCACTACTAATAAAAGCATGGCTGGTTAATGTCACAAAATGGAATAACAACCGCATAGCGTTACAGACCTAGTACGTTGGAATATTCAGCCCTGAAGGCGGTATCCAGGTGGTACTTCCGCTGCACCTGAAAGCCTTCGTCTTCAAGTGCTTGCGAAAGATAGTCATGGGCTTTCACTTCTCGGTAGTACAACTCTGGGTTTTTCCAAATTGTTTGGCTCACCAAGTTTAGTTTCTCGCGGTACTTATCAATGGTGCTAATAATGAACTCAGACATGTTGGACATGGCAGCTGTAGAAAGGCAAACGCTACAACACAGCGAACCCTACAAGCTGCTCCGAAATATACAGCACATGCCGGATAGAGATAATTTTGCACCCGGCACTACACAGCTGCTCCTCAGGTCAACGCCTCTTGTTCAGTGACCTTCGTACCGCGCCGTAACCATAGAGAAAGATATTGGTAAAGAGCGGACACTCCCATAGGGCCCAGCGGCCCATTTGACTACAGCGCACCAAGCGGGCGGAGTCTCATAACATCCGGTTTCGGTTGTTTCAACGCGCGCAGTTTGAATGGCTGCATGCGCTGCGCCTCGCTGCCTGGGACGACTTCCGGTTCCGGTTTCAGGGGCGCCCGGTTTGAATGTTAGCATACGCCGCGCCCCGCTGCGCCGTTGGCAGCGTATAATTAAATAGATTTCGAGTGCTTTTGACCAGCCATGAACGCAGCTGCATCACAGCCTTTGCCAAATATTAGCACTCGACAAAAGACACCAGGTTTTGAGTGAAATGAGAACATTTATTTTGTGCAACATAAACAAAGCCGTGGGATGCGGAAGATGGTTCCTGGCCTCCTGCTCAAGGTGATCCTGTTGCGGCACCACGGCACACAGCAGGTGTTGCCGACGGGTGGCATCACCTGAAAAATTCGCAAGTATGGTCATTCTCAGTCACCTTATATTGTAACTCTGTAAACAGTGAAAAGGTGCGAAAGCGGCGAGGGAACGAAATTACGAGCGGAGTAAACATGTTTTTGCGAAACTCGCGTGCTGAACGTCGTTGCGCAAAGTACATACAATACACATACCGTACTACACGGCAGATACCAATCAGCTTTTTGCAAGCATTTCTACATTCCCCGACGTTATTGTCTACCTTCGAAAACCTAGGTGGACAGCAGAGTACGCGGTTTGTTCGAGAATATTTCGTACAAAGACGGCCACAACACGGACTACGAACCAGAAGTACACAATGTGTTAGGAGCACTGAGAAATACACGGGTGCAACGTATGTTTTAAGAAGCATAGAAAAATTAAACTATCGGCGCAACAGTTCTTGGTTTTCAAGCTCGTTAAGAGTTTAGAAAGCCCGACGCGTTGCCTTTTTTTGCCGGTTTTCAAAAGCGCATCCCTGTGTTGTCAATGCACGGGCGAAATGTGCGTTTCCACGAGCGCAGATAACGGACTCTTTCACACGTACTACATACAAACATACGTACTACAAGAGTAAGGTTTTCGAGCTTTTCGTGCGTCATCTTTTTTTTCCACCAGTCTTGAAAACTACGGTCCCGTACTTGCTGCGCGGGAACGGTCGTCTTCGCCGTTCGCCCACTTTCAAAAAAGTACATTTTAACCTTACACCGACAAATGTCACCCATAAGAAGTTACATATTGTCGGGGGCCATACAAAAACGTGACGTCCCGAGAAAGCGCGAAACCAAGCAAAACTAACCGCTAGGCACAGCGCGTCGGGCCACAGGCCGTGGGCAGGTTTTTTTTTTGTTTCTACGCACCGACCGGCGAGGCTGCATCATGCAGCATCATTCCTCCCGCCGCTCCCGCCACGGCGTAGCATGACAGCGTGCGCGCGCCCTTCACAACTGCGCCGGCGTACTAAGCTAGAGTGCTCGAAATGCAGCGTAATTTTGCATAAAGTGCTTGAAATGTAGCGTACTTTTGCAAAAACAAAACATTCCTTCCTTGACGTTGTCACAAACTGCAAGAATGCCGTGAACAACAGCCGGCTGGCCACAGAGCGAGCGCGCCGCTTCACGAACTGCAGACAGGCAACGGCGGCCGGCGCGGCCGCCTAAATTGCATGCAATACAGCGTACTTCCACAAATAAACATTTCTCACCTTGCCGCCGTCATAAACAGGAGGAGTTCTGCGTCGAAGGGCAAGAGAGACGAAAAAAATTGCGGTCTGCCCGCACGAGCAAATACGCCGCACGCTTTCACGCGCACAAAACAGCCCACACGATGCTCCGTTGTCTGCCACTCGGATGGGTCTGAGCCGCCGCGCCGGCTACCCGCCCGCGCGCGCGCGCGCGTTTAGAGACTGGTGGCGCCATCCTGGAGTTGGAAGATTATCTAGTGGAGGAGGAGGATTTCGCGTCATTTCCTGGGGCCAGATTTCGCCGAGTGTCCGCTCTTTACCAATATCTTTCTCTATGCCGTAACTGTCGTCATCTGCGCGCCATGGCTGAATCCAGCTACTCCCATGGAGCGCCAGCCTGACACTGAACGGGTGATGATGATGATGATGATGATGTAGCCTTCCCACAAGTTTCACAAGTTTCGTGGCGCCACCTGGGAGGTAAAACAGCCTTTATGTTAGGCGTTTAACAGGTCCTGGGCGAAAGCTCAGGTGAGGTCATGGAGGAAGGAAAAATGTTACTAGAACCAGGTTGCCCGATCCGAGAGCGTGAGCTACCAGGGCCCATATCTTCGGCGGAATCTAAACGGTCCGCGTTCGGCGGCGCCGCGTAGACGGAGCCCCCAGCGGCGGCAAAGCCACTGAAGGGGTACAATGGTACCAAGACGCCGGCGGGAGGGAAAGCCAGCCCAATTAGGCTGCCTGGCCGTACAAGGACACAGGAGAGGCTGACAACCCGACAAGAGAAGAAAGCTGCCGACGGGAGACAAACGACATCCCAACGAGGCAGGTCGGCAGGGGAGGCTGACAACCCGACAAGAGAAGAAATCTGCCGGCGGGAGACAAACGACATCCCAACGAGGGAGGTCGGGGGTGCCGCAGGCGCCGCCGTGGAAAGGAGGAAGAAAGAAACAATCCAGCCTGGGAGACAGGAGATCGGGCGTGGCCGGCGGAGCACATATAGCTGGCCAGTGCGGACGAAAGGCACGCTGAGGACGACATCGTTCACGAAAAGGGTCCTTCAGCGCCGAAGCCCGACGGCGCGCAGCTTCTGCCAGCCACCGACGGAGCGCAACTCCGGAGCCCCTCCATCGCCCCCATGAAGGCGTCGCCACGTAAGCTCGGACGCCCCAGCCTCTGATGTACAATGTATAATTATTGAATACATCATTTTGTTTAAACTGAGCCATACGGTGTCTTCTTGCCTCTCCGTCCCGTGTGGACCTGCGCATTATGTGGGGTCGTCACAACGCATATCCACAGAACACTGTTTTGCTTCCATATATATGCCCCACTATTCGACCACAGTGATTGAGCAAATTATGAATACAATTTAGTAGGTTAAGCTGTTGACAGCTCTATTTAAGAATCTATCATAGTTCTGCCTTGTTTGTTTAATATGTAAATGTTCCCACGGATCATGGTTCCACTTGATGCCCCGCTGAGGCCACTTGCAGTCTAGTGCTCCCACTTTTAAAACCACTTGCTTTCAAATGGCACCACTTGAAAGCAAGTGGGACCATTTGTAAAAACCACTTGCTTTCAAATGGTCCCACCAAGCAGGTGGGACAATTTGTAAAACCATTTGCTATGAAGCGGCACCACTTGAAAACTAGTGGGACCATTTGGAATCTATTTAAGAATCTATCATAGTTATGCCTTGTTTGTTTAATATGTAAATGTTCCCACGGATCATGGTTCCACTTGATGCCCCGCTGAGGCCACTTGCAGTCTAGTGCTCCCACTTTGAAAACCACTTGCTTTCAAATGGCACCACTTGAAAGCAAGTGAGACCATTTGTAAAAACCACTTGCTTTCAAATGGTCCCACCAAGCAGGTGGGACAATTTGTAAAACCATTTGCTATGAAGCGGCACCACTTGAAAACTAGTGGGACCATTTGGAATCCCACTTTATATTTTCACCTGGGGTGGGCTCCCTGGCAGCGCTGCAAGACGCTGTCGCGTTCCACTCTTAAAGTTGGTTGGTTGGTTGGCCTCAAATAAAATGGCACATACCCACTACGGGGAAGTGGCCAAGACACAGGCGGTGAACTGCTGGAAAGAGGAGCATTTTATTGCGCGTTTTCTTCTTTCAAATGATACGTTAGACATTATATTACGTGGATTACCGAGTGTTATTCGTCTACGACAGCTAATTAATTTATAATTGAATTTCTTCTCTCGTGCTGTTTCGGTTTCATCAATCGAACGACTGGGTTGACGTGTAGTTGATGTTTAGGTCACGTGATGCGCTAGAAAAGCTAATATAATCGCTGGTAAGTAGTTTTAATTCACTACAACATTTAAGCCAGCTTCTTTTAAGACCTGGAATGACAAAGAAGACCTACCCGTAATTATACAGCACATCTTTCATTCTCACGCCACCTAAATATGAACTACACATCACAACCATCATTAGACAGTTGAAACCGAAACAACGTCAAGAATAAATTCAAATATAAATTATTTAGTGGTCGCAGACGAATACCATGAGGTGCTCAACGTATATCATTTTCTAATGCACAAACAGACCTGTGGCTGTACCCAAGTGTGGTGGCGCCAAATGATAGCAATAGCGGGCTGCTCAAACTCAGGTCAAGATGCTGCAAGGGCTCCTCCAGCAATCTTCTAAAAGAAGATTCAAGGTAGATTGCTAATCTTACGCAGTTACAGTTGGTCTTACACAGCTACGCAGCTTGCAGTTTAGCACCAATAATAAAAGAATAATAATAGCATACGTCGTTAGCGTCGTCTTCGGAAAGAATTAAAAACTACGGTCTGCTACAAGTAGACTGACCGATAGGCGCTGCCACCAGACTGATTTACGTGCAAAATTATTACAGGAAAAAATGTGAAAACAGTTTAAAACGCCTTTTTAATGTCAATATTGCCAAGTTTAAGAAAAATTACAGTAAAACTGTCCATAAGTTTTAGTTATATTTTATGCCGCGAGCAACGTTGGCCGCGAGGCAGCGTGAGCCAAAGTTCTCAGACAGTTTAGTTTTCCTTCCTCCATGGTATAGAGGCTAGAAGCATAGAGTTTCTAAACTCTATGGCTAGAAGCCTCTATAGTTTCAGTTTCCGCCGCTTGCTGGCGTGCCTATCGTGGACGTCGCTGGAACTAACGGCGCTGCAGTCGCGCATTTCTGCACATCTCGCGCGTCGTCCGCTACACACTCGCAAAGAGGGGCGGCGCCGCGCCCATACTTGCAGGTAAATTATTTTTTTTTCATGTGCAAATAAGGATATGAATATGGCATAACTGCTGTTGGTGCGTGGCGAAAAGCTGTCCCGCTTTGAGGGCACAAAGGTACAACCACTGGGGTTGGGGCGAACGATATCTGAACGTGGCACTGCACAAGGCGCGCTGCCGTTTTCTTCCTCGCTCGAACCTGTCTTCGCAAACGCAAGCAACGCGCACAGATTAGTTTCTTCGAAAAAACATAACAGTGTTTGTGATGAACAGCTTCCGACTTCGTCGGTTGTTCATCAGTATTTGTATTTACTCCTGCACAGATATTGATAAGCCATCTGCTTCCAGCAGAATTATGTTTTCAAGGTCAGTGACAGAAGCTACAGTTTTGAACAGCTATTTGTGTAGCTTGTTGTAGCCGTTCTCGAAGCGGCTACCATCCTTTTCCACATAACAGCCCTGGGAATCACTAGACGGCTTGCCGCTAGCTTTCTGCAGTAGAAGTTAAACTACACGCACCTTCAGTTATTTCGTCCTGCATAGATTCATGTTGCCGCTCCGTAGATGGTAGAGTCGCAGTCGCCAGGTAACCAATCGTCAGTGCAGTTGACGTAATACTGGTTTCCGCCGAGCGGGAAAGAGGCAACTGCTCATCCGGGCTGACTGCCTCCACGCAAGGCTCGCCTGAGGAGGATGTATACAGTCGCTTTAAGGACCTTCACACATAATTATCAGTCTGCATGACAGCACGCGTTTTTGATGACTTTCGCCTGCATTTCACAATTTTTGGCTATGAGAATCGATGTGGAAGGCTGGGAAAGAGTCGAGGGCAGGTACCGGGCACTAGCGCCCAGTTTCCGCGGGGAATTCGGGCCTCTTGCCCGTTCACAACGTGCTTTTACTCCTTGATAATACCTTCATGCTCAAAATGACGCTCATATATCTTAGACGTGTGAGAGCGCCGTCTGTCCTTGCGATGCAACATCTGCTCCCACCTTTTAAATTCGCTTTCATCGCGAGGCGGTTTGAAAAAATGATGATCGGTGGCATCGTTTCTGTTGCCACTTGTGAAGCCGGGCGCAAAGCAGGACGGCATGTGTACCTCTCGCTTGAAGTCACCAAGTGCACATATTTCACCACAAACACGTTTTCACAACACGAACAGCACCATCACACGAAAAACCTGCTTGAAAATCTGACTAGCCTGTCGTAACTGCAGCGAACGAAACTCCCGCGACAGCAGACAACGTAGAAAAGCTCGACTGCAGCGCTGCTAGTTCCCGTGACCGCCACTTTAGCCGCCTCCCGAGAGGAGCTGCGAAACTGAAACTGTCGAAATGCTGTCGAACTACGTTGGCGTGAGCAGTAGACAAGTTTCAATATTCTAGGCACATGTTGACGGCTTCCTAGACGTCACACTAGACGTCTTGTCGGACGTCTAGAGAATTCGAACGCACCTTCATGCTTTGCTGGAACGCGTAGAGCTAATGGACTTCCGGCTAAATCAGCCGCGGAGCGAGTTGCTCTAAAACGGCTAGTGGAACTCGTGAACCCTATTAGTTCTAGTACAACGTTACTAGAACAGACTCCACAGCTCTGCCCGGAGAGCTGTCCCAAGTGGCGGTCGCGCGAACTAGTGGCGCTGCGATCGAGTCTTGCTCCCTCGTCGCCGCTCGGTGCGGCTCGCTGGCCCTGTTGCGCCCTTTTTAGAGAGAGCGCTCGCGACAGCCGTTTTGTGTCGTCTGCTTCTCGGTTAATTTTAAGGCGAAAGCCTTTAATGCCTCATACTGTCGTTAGCAGCCGTGTCGGCAGATGTGTCCTCGTTTCGGCGTCACTACTTAAAAAAAAACTGTCGAGGCTGAGAATCGAACCAGGGCCTTTGGCATTTGAAGTCACTCATTTGGCATTTAAACTAGCCATTAACTCAGACTAGTTAGTCATGATTGGTTAATGACTAACTATCCAGTCATGACTGGTTAGTCATTAATCACTCATGACCTGTCAGTCATGATTGACTAGTTATTCATTAACCAGTCATTACTAGTCATGACTGGTTAGTCATTAGTCATGACTGGTTAGCCATGACTAATGACACATTGGTCATGACCGGTTAGTCATTAAGCAGTTGACTAGTTATGACTGGTTATAACTAGTCATGATTGATTAATTACGAACTAGTCATGTCCGGTTAATGACTGGCTAGTCATGACAAACCAGTCATGACTAACCAGTCAACTACTAATGGCTGGTTAATGACTAACTTGTCATAACTGCTTAATAACTAACCAGTCATGACAATTAGTAATTGGTCATGGTTAGTCATGATTAATCTGTCATGACTAACCATGACTAATTGCTAACCAGTCATGACTAGCCATGACTGGTTAATTACTAACTAGTCATGACTAACCATTAATGACTATTTGGGTCACGACTTGACCCATGACTTACTAGTCATGATTGGTTATTGACTAACTAGTCATGTCTGGTTAATGACTAGCTAGTCATGACTAACCAGCGATGACAAACCAGTCATGACTGGTTAGTGACTGTTTTGTCATGACCGTTACTAGAACGAAGTTCTAGTAATGTTGGTCATGACTAGCTAGTCATTAGCCAGACATGACTAGTTCGTCATTAACCAATCATGACTAGTTGGTCATGACTAGCTAGTTATGACTAGCTAGTCATTAACCAACTAGTCATGACTAGTTAGTCAATAACCAATCATGACTAGTAAGTCATGGGTCATGACTAGTAAGTCATGGGTCATGACTAATTAGTCATGACCCAATTAGCCATGATTGGTTAGTCATGACTAGTTAGTCATTAAGCAGCCATGACTGGTTAGTCATTAAGCAGTCATGACTGGTTAACCATTAGTCATGGTTAGTCATGGCTGGTTAGTCATGACTAATGACTGATTAGTCATGACTGGTTAGTCATTAAGCAATCATGACTAGTTAGTCATTAACCCGTCATGACTGGTTAGTCATGACTGTTTTGTCATGACCAACATTACTAGAACCAAGTTCTAGTAATGTTGGTCATGACTAGCTAGTCATTAGCCAGACATGACTAGTTCGTCATTAACTAATCATGACTAGTTGGTCATGACTAGCTAGTCATTAGCCAACTAGTCATGACTAGTTAGTCAATAACCAATCATGACTAGAAAGTCATGTGTCAAGTCATGACCCAATTAGTCATTAATGGTTGGTTAGTCATGACTGGTTAGCCATTAGTCATGGTTAGTCATCACGGATTAATCATGACTAACCATGACCAATTACTAATTGTCATGACTGGTTAGTTATTAAGCAGTCATGACAAGTTAGTCATTAACCAGCAGTTAGTAGTTGACTGGTTTGTCATGACTAGCCTGTCATTAACCGGACATAACTAGCTCGTAATTAATCAATCATGACTAGTTATTCATGGGTCATGACTAATTAATCTCGACCCAATTTGTCATGGCTAGCCAAACCAAGTCGCCCCATAGCCACCTCGTGTGTGCCAACGGCCGTGCGGCCAAAGTTGCGTGGAAAGGCTTTCGCCTCGCGCACTTTAGATCGTCAAAGTGGCCCGTGAATTTTGTTTTAGTATTTTGTGACATCGGGCCTCTTCATGCTGACCTGCTTTGCACCGGGATGCAATAGCGGGTATCCCAACGATGACTCCATGGACAGTCATTTCAGCGTTTTTGCAATTTTTTCACAATATTAACAGCCTAATTTCGCATCACACAAACGTTTTCTCCAAGACAACACGCAGCTTCGAAGCAAAAGCTGCCGTAATGGAAGTATTATTTTACTGCAGCCATGTAGAGCGCGAATGCAGCTCGCCAAAACCTCATATGTGCCGGCCGCTCCACGCTTCCGCGCTGCGTGTAGCAGACGACGCGCCCGGCAGGGAGCAAGACTCGACTGCAGCGCCGTTAGTTCTCGTGACCGCCGCTTGGGACACTCTGCGAAACTGAGTAGGTTCTAGTAACATGCTAGTAACGTTGTTCTAGTACACTTTAACCCTATCTTGATCGTCCTGTGGAATTCGCATTCGTCGCCGCGGAGCAAGAAAAAATTCAGGGGGCACTTTGGCTCTCTAAAGTGCTGCAAGGCGAAAGCGTTTCCTGGCCACTGTTTTTATTTACTGTTTATTTTTCATATTTCGATGTTTATTTATTTTTTTATCTTATTTTTATTTTGTTTTTATTTGTGTTTATTTTTTTATTTTTATTTTCTTGACTTTACTTCTTTTATTTTATTTATGAAAGCCATGCATTCACTAGATGCGCCTTTATTCATGCTGGAATCTTGAGCCTTTTAAGCAGTGACGCCGAAAGGCGGACGAATCTGTCGACACGGCTGCCGACGCGTCAGCTAACGACAGTATGAGGCACTAAAGGCTTTAGCCTTAAGCGGTGCTTTAAACGCTAGCTGCATGAAAATGTTGCCTACTGGAAATCTATTAGGTTACGTAGAAGAAAAATAAAAAAAAACTTGTAAACGAGCTTGGTTTTTCTTCTTGTTTGGGCATTACTTCCTTGCGCAAGAAATAGCGGCACCAGTGGTGCATCTGCAAGTGCTTCGGGGCGTCAAGTAATGATTCATCGCCCAATTTCTCACGCGACATTTCTTACGGTCAGCCATTATATTTGTGTACATATATACGAAGCATAATTTGCGCGAAAAACTCTTGAAGCGAGCCTTGGGATCATGGTGCTTGAGATCGTTCTTGCCATGATTTGCAGAAGCTGCCAGACCGCATGCAGACCGCCCACTTGAAGTGTCTAGGTGGCTTTGACTTGGCCCGCTGTTGAGCTGCAACGGAAGCGGAACTGGCTGAGTCGTGACGTCGTGGAACAAGCGTGGCTTCAGGGCTACCTGGGCCAAGGCCTTTCTGTTGGCTGCGCTAACGGCGAGCAGCGGCAGCAGGGCTTACGTACGACCGGTCGCGTTGGTAGGACTTTTTCAGTTTGGCCTGTCGCATCGCAATCATCGCGGCAGGCGCCGTGTCTGGCGAGCTACGAGCTGTCGAGCGTCGCCGTAATGATAATGGAGTGAAGTGTTCCCAACCGGTCCTGATGTTGGACATCGCACGGACATTGTGCTTTTTTGTTCGGAGCAAGCGTAGCACTACAAGGAACCTCTCGTGTAAATGGAAGAAAGCTTCAAAGCAGTTTGAAGCTTTCGGTGTGGTATTCATGGAACTATGAACCTAGATCCGTTGTCTTTTGCTTTGTCTTACATTAGTTACTCTGTGTCCAGCTTGACAAAGAAGAACTTCAAGTCCAGTGTTCAAGAGATATCCCGCGTAAGTAGCCGCATGGAGCTAGCTCTCTTCTCTTGATTTTGTTGCGTGCTTCGCGCTCTAAGTTGTCTTTACATGGCGGAATAGATAACCGCCATGGCCACTGACGTCATTTAACTTGAGGGGTAATCTAAACCTCAGCTGGGTAAGTATGTGTCGACAGCCCAGTGCAGTGAGCAGTTAAAGGATAGCGGTTGCCCCACGGGCGTTTTTCGTCGTACCTCTGTAGTATTTGGAATGTGCTTTGAATGAAGAGGTTGACCTGTGTCCTTGCGACATGGGGAAGTGGTTCAGTCAGCAGTTACCTTTAGGTCAGGCAACAAGGCGCGAGTTTTTAGCCGTTTTGCTTATCAATTTTTTTGCCTATCGTGATGTCGCTTTTTAATCCTTCGTGACGTCTATAATGGTCAGCGGCTGTTGCGCAATTCGGAGAGAGGTTAGCCGCAGGACCTGGTGGCGGTCTAAAAGTAAATATTCGAGATGCGGCAAACTACGTTTAGAATGCACTGTATCCACGGGCCATTTACGTTGGCACGGTTGCTCACTCTTCTGGCTTGCTCATCGCGGCCTTGCGAATCTGATACCCAGCACTTGGCAGATTTCTCGAGCCATCATGTACTTATTTCACCTTGCCGTTTCAGGCGACGTTTTCTCAGTGGCTCCCATTTGACTTTAAAGTAGCAGCGTGCCATTGCCGAAATGAAGTTTTGCTTGATGATTCACCACTGTGCTCACAGACTAGTTCATGTAGTCACTTGTGTCCAATGTTGCTATATTGCTCGGTTGGCTTTTCCCATCTTGACACAAAATTTGCTATTTTTTCCCAGAAATTATTTTTTTTGTGCAAATAATAGTTTGAATGAGTGGCGGCAAAGAATGCATTAAGTATAAATAAATGCAGAGGCAATAAACGATTAAGAGTTGGGTCTAAAGTTCACATACTCATTATTTGAAACCAAAACCTCACTTTACAGAGGTGGTTTTCATTCAAGCTGACCCATACAAAATGTTCCTGGAGAGCTGTATTCTATTTTAACTGTTAATACTACAAAATTAACAAAATTATCTCGAGGGCACTACGTGTAGCGATTTCGTGTGATTCAGACCTCTGTTCTTGACTGTTAATAGACAAAAACTGGTCAAAATTTTCTACAAAGCATAAAAAGGAAACTCGGTTTCTCATGCTCTTTTTATTCCGATGCACGCTGCGGGGATAAAAACCTTTTCCAACTAGTTTTGTATAATTTATGGAAAGCCGCTGCGGTGGCTCAGTGGGTATGGTGCTGAGCTGCTGACCCAAAAGACACGGGTTTGATCCCGGCCGCTACGGTTGCATTTTGATGCAGGTGAAATGCTAGAGGCCTGTGTTCTGTGTGATGTCGAACCCCAGATGGTCGAAATTATCTGGAGCCCCCCACTACGCTGTCCCTCACACCCAGAGTTTCTTTGGGATGTTAAGCCCTCTAAACTAAATTAAACTTGACTAAGCTGTATCTTTTATGGAGAACCACATATGCTTTCTTGTTACTGCAAAGGTGGGCCAGCAGCTCTCCACATGAGCTCACGGTTCCCAAGTGACACGCGCAGAACAACCACCACAGTAATGGCAGCCATACACATCCAGTTTCTCTTCTTAGCTTTCACATTGGTAATTGCAGTGAAAATTTATTTCGATTCGGCATTTAAGTGTGGCTCATTAAAAAGTACCTTTTCACTTGGTTAGGTCAGGGAACATCACCATGTCTTTGGAGTTCCTGCTTTGTGAGGTCTTAAACCACATCTCATCAGGGTATAGGGAAATCAAGCGCGAGCCCTCCGCTGTTTCATTCCACAGATATTCTGGTCACTATACCACAACGTATGCTATGCAGCCAAGTATAATGACTGACAGCACTTTCTTGCAGATCATAGCTTTCACGGTCTTGATTTGGTTGAGTGCAGCATCCAAAACAACAGTTTTACTGGGGTCGCAAAAATTTCCTACACTTTTTATAGATAAACTTTAATTTCCTTCTTTCCTTTTGCGGTTCTAATTTTCCCCAAATAAGGGAAATTTCCCATGAATCGGCAATATTGCTTGTGTTGCCAGGAGCTGTGGCTAGCATTTTTCTATCACCATTGCTCCAGTGTATCACCCACTATATTTTCGGACTGAAGAAACAGTAAAATGGATGATTTTTACTGTTTCTGATTAGGTGATTGATTGAAAATATTCCTGAGCATGCAAGAACGTAAATCCCACGTACGTTTTATGGTAACTTCTACAAATGCCACTGTTGCTTAGTTATTTCGTTTCAACACTGCGTAACTGCAGTGGTATAAGTCTGAGGTATTGCAGCCGCTTGTCCGCATCATATTCTATTCCACTGTCGCAGGCATCGTCTAGGAGCAGCTATCTATCAATCTACCTTATGCACTCCAAAGCAAGTGAGTGCGAAGTGGTCACGCACATGCTTAGAACAGCTTCTCACAAGCATGACCCAATGCCCAGTATGCTTGCCTAGAGTATGTGATGCACAGCAGAGCATGTAACTGAAAATTTGATTGTTCCTGCTAGGTTTAAGAGTATGCTTGTGGGCAGTGCACAAATGCACACGCATACAAGCCACGCAGGCACCATGACTGTACAGGGTGGTCCACTCTAAGTGCGAACACGGCTCCGCGTGGCCGCGCTCCGCGGAGCACCAGCGGATCCGGCGCGTTCGCGCATCGAAGCAAAGCCGCGCAGGCGCACAGGGGCCCGGGGGAGGAGCTTCGTGTCGTCTGCTACCAGCAATGCAAGCGAGGTGCGCGCCAGCGCTGTAGCAGACGACACGAAGCTCCTCCCCCGGGCCCCTGTGCGCATGCGCGGCTTTGCTTCGATGCGCGAACGCGCCGGATCCGCTGGTGCTCCACGGAGCGCGGCCACGCGGAGCCGTGTTCGCACTTAGAGTGGACCACCCTGTACCTTGAATGCAACAGTGGAAGTCAAACTTCTCTGTGGCACAGTGCATCACTTGTGCACTGAAGACGCGTGTTGAGGACTGCACATATACTAGGTGGGCCATGGAAAGGCAGCCTGTCTCCAGTAGAACGACGAACAAGGGGATTGTTTTTGTTCACTTTGCCTAGAAGTTACAGCAGGTGCTTAAAGTGGTCCCCATCCATGCTTATGCACCTTTGGGCACATCTGAACATATAGCTTACGGCTCTTCAGCAGTGACCCTGCAGGTAGGGCTTGTTATGTTTTCCTTGAGTACATCCATGCTATGCGGATTGTTAGCGTGCACTTTCAGTTTTAAATTTTGCTGCAGATTTAAATTAGATGTGGGCAAGTTCAGGGAACATAGTGGCCGTAGTGAAGGCCTCTTTCGTTTCCTTAATCGTTGCATTTTGCACATAGCCTTCCACAGTCACTATTTGCTGTTGCAGGGAGAATATCATCTTTCTGGCAGAACGTGCATAGTGAATAGTAAGGTGAAATAAAACCAAAACAGAGCACACAGACGACAGCACGTCTTCAGGCAAAGCAAGAGGCTACAGCCTCGTCCAAAGAATGTGGCACCATTATTTGAAGCAGGCTCCTTTTTTGTGGCCCACTGTGTACTTTTACAGCATTTGTAGCCCAACAGTGTCAGGTCGCGAGAAGTAATTCATGCCTTGCTTTAGTTTATAATGTTCTATGATCTTTTTTTACTGGATACCTGGTCTGCTCGCAGAAAATCTTGTTGCTCTTAACAGTATTTAAATGGAGAAAGCTACCCACCGCGGTGGTTCAGTGGTTACAGCGCTCGGCTGCTGTTCCGAAAGGTGCAGGTTTGATCCCAGCCGCGGCGGCTGAATTTCGATGCAGGCGAAATTCTAGAGGCCTGTGTACTGTGTGATGTCAGTGCACATTAAAGAACCCTAGGTGGTCAAAATTTCTGGAGTCCATCACTACGGCGTCCCTCATAGCCTGAGTCGCTTTGGGACGTTTAACCCCCATAAACCAATAAATGGAGAAAGCTGGTACCTGAATAGTTGGTACAAGCAAGTTGATCAGCCTTACGCAGCATGTTATTTGCTGAAGTTTCACTGCAAGTCTGGTCATTTTGCTGGATCCTGCCATGTGCTGAAGTACATAAGGAGCTGAAAAATTTTTGAACCCCATACATGATTTCATTGTTGGAATGGTAGAGACTGCTGCAGAGTCAAGATTTTTGGGCTGTCATACATGAAATGGAGTACTTTTTGTGACTTTTCCCTAGTGAAGCCTGAAGTGTCTTGATATACGCAAGTGCAGTGCTGTTTTCGGTTTTGAGTTGTTAGTTTAAGTATGTGACGGTTCTGGAATACTTACTTGTCATTTCAAAACTAATTACTTAAAGGCCAAAATATTTTTCTTGCGAGTGTTATACCCTTGCCACATACCTGGTCATTCTCTGTATCGCGAGGTTGTGGGTGAGTGCACGTAGATAGCTGTCTCATTATACAGCTTCCTGTTGACCTATCTACCTTTTCCTTCAGGGTGTTAGGTTCATAGATAATCTTTGAAAAATATTTAAATATACCTCTCTTCTTCCAAAAAGCAATAAAAATTTAGCCGTTAAGATAGCAGCTTTTAAGCGGCATGACATACTATTGTAAATGCTTTTCCTGTGGAATCTGTGTGAAATGGGCTCAGTGCCATCAAAAATGGTCTTTGTTGCCATTGGACTTTGTGGTGTTGTACAATATTTATAAGTTAACAGTTAGCTGCTGTGTTATGAAGTATGTGCCTTTTTTTTTTTTTCGGGTGGAAAATTGTATATATTTTAAGCTTGCAGTTGGAAAAAGTAGTTTTTCAAAAACCGTTTTAGAATCATTTAAAAAGTGCTTACTTGAAAAGAAGTCATGAGCATAAGGCAACTAGCTGTTGCCTTATGCTCATGACTTCCACTCCACTGCAGATAAGTTAAGATGGATCTAGGAATATTTAATGCACACCTACTGGACACGGTCAGCCCTACTTGGTTGCTGCCTCTCATGAGCATTGCATGTCTGAGTGGTGCCATGCTTATATAACAGTCATATATTGATGAAAACCCAGTGCATATTTCTTCTGACCTGCGAATGTCCTCCTGCTCTTTAACATTTGAGTGGTACCTGTATTTCCTTGTTTTAAGATGCACTTTATCAAACCAAAAATTTATCAGGTTGAATGTGTTTGACTGCTGGGGTGATCGCCTTTGCTGAAGTTGCTTTATTACTGCAAAATTGTTCTTTAATGCGCCCCGGTGGCCATATTTTGATGGGCAAAAGACTTCTCTGTTCTCTTCGATATCAGCGCACATTATATTAATCCAGAGCCACCACTAAGGCGTCCCTCAAAGCTGATATGTCGTTTTGGGACGTTAAAACTCCACAACTTAAAGGTGCACTAAAGAGGAATCTGAACTCGTCTTTTAACTGCGGAAACTCTATCTACACGTTCCGAGCATTCTTAAAAACAGTTATTGTCCTGTGCATTCTTAGAAACAGAGTTATTGTCGTGTGCGGCCGATTTCCTTAATTTGAATCGAATTAAACGCCCTTATTCTTGGGTTCTCCTCTGCGCCCACCTGCACAGCTCTTGGGTCATGACAGTATTGCCAATATTACCCCTGAATAAGCTGCTTGAATATTTGCAATCTAAAAAATCATTATGTGCCTTGATGATCTGACATGATCTTATGTTAAACCCCTGTTATTTTCCGTGACAGATGTTTCCACACTTATTGAAACAAGGCGTAGCTTTTGACCTTCTATAGGTTTTGTTTAGTTCTGTTTTTTTAGTGTGTGTTGAGTGTTTACTAATTGTCAGGAGGTGGGATCTTGGCCTTGTTCGCTCTTGAAAGAAGACAGCATTTTTCTGTGCTCAGTACAGTTTTTGCTGAAAAAAACCCTTATGTGTTGAAAAATTACACTAGATGCCTTCCTTATCTTATATGCATTTTTCATGTGTATTTTGCTGCCTTTCTTTTTCTTCTCAGCTTGTTGCCCTGCACGGGTTTGAGGCAGAGCGTCATCTGCTTCGTTGCCTTTTTTCCCACGTTGACTTCAGTGGGGATGGTAAAAGTAGCGGAAAGGACTTCCATCAGGTAAGCTGGCAGTACATGTACAGGGCCAATCACACTTAGCGGGAACACAGCTCCGCGCGGCTGCGCATACGCGGAGCACTATTGCGACCAAGCCGGCAGCATACCCGTGCAAAGGGGCAGACGACACGAAGCACCACGTCGAGGTCCCTCTTCTCGTGCGCCACTCTGCATTGATTCATGAATGGGTTAGATGCAATGGCACTCTGCAGGTACGTGGCCACGCGGAGCCGTGTTCCCTCTAAGTGTGATTGACCCTGTACGTGTATATGCATTTTGCTACCCATTCTCATTGCTTGTTCAAACTGCAGCTTGATGTGTGTTACTAGATTTCATTTCATTTAAAACGCATAAGGTGGCTTTTCTTTTACAGTATAATCTCGATGGTATGAATTTCATGGGTTTGCAAAAAATGTAAGAAATTTCTAATCATCCAAAATGAACAAAATCTGTGTGCAGAAGCATGGGAAATGCATTCACGTAGGTGTGTTTACAGCTGGCGGGATTTATTTACAGCCCACTGCTCATGGTGCGCACGTGATTCGTGATCATGACGTTGGTGATGCACAGGCGGTGCGCCCACGCTCGCTTGCAATATCACTGATGTGCAGGCCATGCGCTGCCGCTCACTGCTTGCGCTGTGTGCTGTACCACTAGCGGTTGGGACGTTGGTGATGTACTGAAGGCAGTGCTTAGTGCTTGAAGGTTCAGCCGCAGCTCGCGGGTTCATATCATCTGTAGTGTCGCGGGAAAGTATTCGGAACATCTGAAATTCTGCACATTGTACACGATGCACTCCGGCCGGGAAATTTTGCAAATTCGCATTATCCTGAAATTCATATCTACCGTGTTCGTATCATTGTGATTCTAATGCATTTACATTGGCAGCTAAGAGGCATGGTGCTTCTGGGTTCTATTGTGTGGGCTTTTTGTTACGGTTGAGTCATGTGGATGCTATCATCAGTGGTACTTTCTGTAGCAGTAAGGTTTGCAGTGCACACCTTGGTCTTGTATTCTTATGTATATTTACTTTTCCCACTCATCCACTCATCAGGAACTGTCTTTAACTGTTTTTAAGTTTGAAGAGTTAAGAAGGCTAGCTCATGTCAGAGCACAGGCAGAAAGGCTTGTTTTTTTTATAAGGACTGCTGTATAAGTAACACTTCGCGGGCTTAATGGCATTAGATGACTGGAACACAGGTCACAAGCTCTCATTGGTCGCCTCAGACCGCTAAAATTGGTCAGGACTGGTTGAAGTATGTCATCTGTCATGATATGACTGAAGTGGGCCTCGGGCAGGAAGTGTGGTCTCATGGTGATGGGGTTGGTGTTGATGGGACTTAACTGGTGCTTTGCTATTGTCATTTGCACAGCATTTGCATTGCCACTTGTTATTCAGTTTTGTTCGCTGTTGTTAGTCTTGCTCTTGATGGTTTTTTAGAGCGCAGCCCGTTCGTGGGTTGAACCGCGTCACTGTCGATGGTGTAACAGAGTCAAACCATAAATAAAAGTAAACATTGCTGTGACTGGGATTCGAACCCGTGATGCCGCGAACAGATCAGTCTCTGGCCACTGCACGAGAGCTCTAGGCTATCACTGCAGCCAATCATGCCTCGTGTTCAACTGCAACGCACTCTTGCACTATGCATTGCACATCGTCGTCTTCAACTAATGCTGACTTCAGACTAATATACACATTCTCACGCTCTGTGCATTGCGCATTGTCGTCTTCAACTAATCCTACTCTTAACTAATATTGTTGGCAGACTTTCTGACGACCGAGCAGAGCAAGACAAAAAGCCTACAGAGCCTGAGACACCGAGATGCATGATGGTGCATGATGAAATGAACATGTTCATTTCATCATGCACCAACTCGCCCTTCAGGCCATTCTTCTGAAGTACCTTTCTTGTACAGTGGGCCCTTTTATGTGTTCAAGTCCTTCCTATGTGCGCATAAGGTGTCCCCTCTCTTGTTAGTGTCCTTGTTGTGCCGCCGTTCATTTCATCATGCACCAACTCGCCCCTCAGGCCATTCTTCTGAAATACCTAACAAAAGCTGTTGCAGCAGCCTCACATGACTGTGCCCTTCAGCTTTTGTTTCTTTGTTCCACAGCTCCAGATTTTTGCGTCCTATGCATGTTGCATGTACGCAGTCTAAAATAAGGAGCTGTAACTGTTGTTCTTTTTTTATCCAACAGACCCAGTATTTGATCCAGGAGTTCAGCTCCATTCTTACGAAGCCCAATTTTGTGTCAAGCGTGTGCTTTGCTATTGAAAATCCTCTTCATCATCAAAAGGTGAGTTGATTGGTGTGACCAAGTATTCTGTATTGAAACTTTATTTTCTTAGCTGTATGGTGACTGTGAGCTGTGCATTCGTGTGAAATGAACCTGCTGCTGGCATAATTATTAACTCTGGGAAAAAAAAGAAAAGAAAAACATCATTTTAGTTACAGTAGACCCCCGTTGCTAGTTCTTTTTATGGGATTGCGGAAAAAACAACATAAAAGCCAGGAAACGTAGTAGCCAAAACTGTGTGATAAAATTGTACATTGTTGTCTTTTGCATTAAAAAATAATTTATAGTTTGCTTGATCCAGAGACAGTTTTTCAAACTGGTTTCATTTGTTGTGAGCAGAAAAAGGGTGACTTTTTAAAAATCCACTAAGTCCCGATATCATGAGTCTGCAGGAGACAGCCATGTGTGGAGCTTAAGATAGTTTCATACACAGCTGTCACACAATTAAGCACTGCACTTATATGTTAAATATAACAAAAAGAGTACACTTTGCATTTTCTGTATCGTTGGGGATGAAGTGAAGAATTTTATCATCTGGCACATGGTATTGGTAGTTCAGCGTACTCTCTGAGCTGAATTTAATTTGTTTGTCTTAGCATAACCCTCCCCCGCTCTGATCGTGATGCTTGCAGAGGGGAGTGCTTTGAAAAGAAGAGGCCAGCTGGTGATTGAATGAACTACTATTGCCTGTGTGCCATGGGTTTAGTGACGGCACAAATTTGCCACTGAGGAATGATAAGGTCGTTCGATATCAGTGCGGTCGTAAGTGAACATAGTGAATGGGACAGAGGTGCTCTAACAAAAAAAAATAATTTCTTGCCCCAAAAGAAAGATAAAACGGTCAGTAACAGAAAACAAGCATGAACGAGACTATAATTTGTGATGCAGAGAAAGGAAGAACAATGGCAGTTCTATATTCAGTTCTGCAATTAGACCATTACTAAAATGTGGTCATGACATTGAAAGTTCTCAGTCCAAGTAGTTACATTCCCAGACGTCCAGAATGTTTTGAAGGGCAGTGGCCCTCCTGGAGTTGTGGTTGCGGTCATTGAGATGCTGTTTTGTGTGATTGCTTAGGCTCTTCGGAGACTCTGCCCAAGGAGCTGGCTGGAGTAAATGGCTTGGCTAGACTCCTTTCAAGTTCATTTGAACAGTGTATACAAAAAGCCCACCTAGCCATTAACGCATGAAACAAGGGGCGCATGCAATCCCACACTTAACAATGTAAAAGAAAAAAATGAACTAAATAATATTGAGGCTTTCACTTCACTTCACTTCATTTGAGTAATTTTGAGCTGAGTAAAACTGAGCTTGAGTTTAAGTAAGGCTTTGAACTTGTGGTATGTATGCCCTTGCTTGTGGACTGCAAGGGGCGACCTATCCAGAGGAAAACAAGCAACCCGTGCATATTTATGCCCTTCTCCTGGCTGAGCCGAGGGCCTGTGTAAAGCCTATGCAAAACTGCGTCAACATAGTTTAAAACATAGTATGGCTACCTTGTATGCCATTTTCACTGTATTGGGTTGACCGTGTTTTATTGATTGTGCTGGCTAGCTGCTAGGTACGCAGTATGACCGAGCAGAGATAAACACACAGCTTCAAACTGTCTCTGGCAGGAGTGGCAACTGACTTATCAACATTGCTCTAATCATGTCTTCATTTGCACTCAGTTTGGGAGGTTTCATTGACAGTGTTTGAGGAGCTTTTTTTTGGATAAATTGTCAGAAGTGCACAAAGAGCACTGAATATGTCTGTGGTTTTCAAACTCAAGTTTGCGGAAGCAAATACTGACATGGATGTGGTAATGGAGCATGTTCCTGACGAATGTTTGTTTGTGTTCACAGAGTCTTCGACCAAGTCCTTTGCTGCTGCCCCATATAAGCCGTGTGCTGAGGTTAAATCGTGTGCAAGAAGTTGTTCTCGGCACTTCATTGCTTCATTCATCTAGTGCAGAGCTTTGTCAGTGCGCAACACAGTTCATCCGGCTCAAGCTACCTGACCTTTTACGGTCTTACACAGACTCTGGTAAGTGTCCTAAATGCAAATGTCTAATTTATTGTAGTGGTGGCACCTATTTTTATGCCCAAGCCTTTGCATGCATTCGAGGTCTGAAAGGCTGAATACTGGCTTCTATAATGGCTGATGGAAAGTTGCAGTGGGATATATAGTTTTCTATCAGGTGTTTTTTGTTTTCCCTTTTATAAAAGTTAGAGAGCTCGAGCTCTGTTTTTGTTTCTGGCCTGATCATACCCTGTATGTTTGAGTAGCAGCTAGGCCAAAGTACATAGTTCCTTGACCAGCTGCTATGTATTTTGGCTGTTGCCGCTGGAATCTTGTTTCTATAACCATCGTAAGCTTTCCCTTCACGTTAGCTTTTCAAGGTATCATTTCACATGAGCCATACACCTGAAATGGTTCTCAATGTTGTGCATACACACTTAGGCGGCAGCAAACGTATTGTATAAGAGACAGAACACTGCAAACAGATGAGGCAGTGTAGATCGTTGGAGCATATTTGATTGCTTTTGAATCTTGTAAATGATTTTGCATTACAGCTGAAACACATGAGAAGACTAATTCTAAGTATTTCTTATGTTATTTGCATTGCAATGAGCCAGCCTTTGAATGATTGCTGAGAGGAAAAACTTTCATTTACCTCGCTGCCCTCACTGTTGGCAGCTTTTCCAAACGACGTCTCTGGCGCTGCAAGGACATGCTAGCTTCGATCCTAGAGTTTGTTTTATCAGAAACTTGAAGATTCATGCCGAATGCAGCAATTATTTTGACAGTAATTTCAAAATTGTGCTGCCAGTGCCGGCGAAAGGTGGCATTGGTAGCCATTATGACAGATGGGTTAGAAATGCGGAGGGTGGTGCCGGGAAGACCACTTCTGCGCGCTGGTTGGCTCATGTCCACCGGTGCACAGGAATGCTGGGTGAGGATATCTGATCAAGCTAGATAGGGAGCAAACGGCTTGTTCTCACTCCGCACTCGTGGCAGGATGAACATTCTCAAGTTATTTGCAGGTTTTTTCTCCTTTAAAAGGAGTCTACTGTAGGACTGAAAATAAATTTTTCCTACAAGAACAGTTTGCTCATCTGGTTTCTCCGCTTGCATGAACTGAACCCAATTGAAATTCATCTCCACTTGAGTAAGACATGTGGGAAGTGTGTCGTTGTGGTGGAAAATGTGCTCTTGTGGGTGCTATTCAATAAAGGCTGAACATCCCATATGTGGAACCAAAGGAGCCTTGGGCATAAACCTGCTCTTTGAGCAACACGATTGCTCAAGGAGATGAAATGGCTATGTGGGATTGGGACTAACCGTAAAAGACATGGCTGTCAATATCAGCATCTCCATAAGATCTGCGCACACCATTGCATGGAGGCCTGGAAATGGAGAACATTTTCTCCAAATGGCTTCTGTGAATGCTTATTGATGCTAGAGCTTCACGCGTTAGTGTGTCTGTCAATGTTGACACATGATGGTATGAACCGTGCTGGAGACATGGCAGTAATGGTAGACATGGCATTGCTGTAATTAGATTACAGTAATTTATTTACTTTCTAGGTAATTTGTTATGTAATTCATTACTTTTCTGGGCTGATAATTTAGTAATGTAATGCATTACTTTGGAGAAGTAATTTCTTGGCAAAAGTAATTACTAGTGAAATTATTTTGATGAATACTGAGTCCGTGCTGCTTTTTGTATATGCCATGCTTTGGCCTCGCATTTGCGGCGTTGAGCGTCAGAAAGCAAGCATAAATTGCAGAGGGCACTTAAGATCACTTATGTGCTTTGAAGGCGAAAACATTCATTTTTTAATTTATATTTTTCCTTTTCTAATGAAACACCTACTCATTAGCATAGGGATCAGTGTGTTACCATGGACCCGAGCACCCGCTCTTAGCCGTGTGTGGCATCGCCGTGTTCGGGGGAAAGGGGATCCTGGTGGTTGAGCCGATGCCGAGCGTTTGGACCTTTAAGGTCCCTCGGCGGAGGCAACACACCACTTTGGCCCCAGCTTCCCGTGAACGGCGCCTCCGGCCTGACCCAACCGGGAGAAATCGGCAGTCTCCTTTTCCTATCCTCCCCTCCATCTTTCGCTTTCCTATCTTTCTCACAACTCTCCTCACTCCTCCTCACTTCGTGGTCTTTGCCTTTTTCCTGGCAACGAGGGTTAACCTTGTGTGGCCAACTACCCCGAGTTTCATCATATTTGGTTATAGTTGGGGTGTACAGCCAGCGTGGGCAGGACTTGCTTGCAAGTTCCTGTCCCGTCCCCTAGTTGGGCTCCATGGTGGGTGGCTGGCACCATGACCAAAAAACTTAATTAAAAACTTAATTTGTTTATGGCTCCTCCCCTTTCTAAACATGATCGCTCTCTCGAAAGAGGGTGGAATGATGCAGAAGACTTTTTTCCAAAAAGAAAAGTATCATTCCCGAAATTCCATGTTGTTCACAGTGAAGATCCAGAAAAACGAGCAAGGAAAATATCTCCATTCATAGTTGCGAAATGTCTGAAAGAAGCCTTGGGCCCCGGTTACAAGGTGACCAAACTAGCTAGCGGAGATGCGCTCCTAGAGATCTGTGATAAAGTTCAAGTTCCTTAACTTTCAAAAATTCTGTCATTTGGGGACATTCGTGTGTCTGTTACACCCCACAGGTCGCTTAACAGAGTCCACAGGTTGATCTCGGGAATTGATCTTCTGGATCTCGCCAAGTAGGAAATGCTGGATGGTCTCGCTGATCAAAATATCACAAGCGTAGGAAGAATCGAAGTAAAAGATGACAAAGAAATTCCTGCCAAGCACCTTGTACTTGCTTTAACTTGTTCCACACTCCCCGACTGCATTGAAGTGGGGTACACAAAGATTGCAGTGAGACCGTACATTCCAAACTCCAGACGTTGTTTCGTTTGCCAAAGATTTGGCCATGGTTCCCAGAGTTGCTGCGGCCACAAAACATGCGCGAAATGCGCTTCAAAAGAACACTCCTCTTTATCTTTATCTTTATCTTTCTCTTTATCTTTCCTCTGATCTTTTAACTCTCCTCCATCTGCACTTGGCAGCAGTGGTGGCTTGGCTCGAGCCAGTAGGCAGGCCTGTGCAATTTCCTTTTCATCCTTCTCTCAGTCACAACAACAACAACCCGCAGGCCGCGCCTCCTAGGGACTCCGACTGCACAGGCTCAACGAAAAAGAGAGCAAGTGCACTTTGCGGCCTCGGCAACGCTCTCTTCCGCGCAAAAAAGGGGGTGCTTAGATTCGCATGCAAAGTTTTTTTTTTCAGAAATTTTTTTCCGAAAATAGGGGGGGGGGGGGGGGGGGGTGCTTAGAATCGCGAAAATACGGTACATCCCGGCCTGCGTTTGCTGACGACCTTTTTTGAAGGACGGTACGAGCCAGACGTCGTACGAAGCGGGGTCCTTCTAAAATTTGCGTCGTATAACCGAGGTTTTTAATGCATTGTCTCTATGGGGGTTTTGCCGGGACCGCACATATTCGTCGTAAAATGCAGGTCGTCGCATGACCGGGGGACGTATAATCGAGGTTCCACTGTATCAGAATGGCAAGCAATTTGTCTCTCACTGTGCATACAAGCTTTGCCGATGTGGAGGGATGGGGCGATTCATCACACCGGCCTCTGGCACCTGCCCAGACCTCGCTTAGGGAGGCTGCGGCAGAGCCATCCTCGCCCCAGGTGGAAGTAGCTAACATTACTCCACCACCTCCAAAGCAGGTCATGCTGCCTCTCGGGGCAGCAGGCCTCAAGACTTCTGTCCTCACAAAGGCCTCACACAAAGACACGTGTGCAGTCTGCACGATCGTCCAGCGCCTCTGAAGAGGTGATGGGCACGAGCCAGGGTAGCTCCATGCCGTGGATGTCACAAGTACGGCAGAACTCCCTGGATCGAAAAAAAAAGACAAGCCCCAAACCATGGGGCCAATCTAAACCCAGTTTTTCACCCTACATACATTAAACAAGATGGCATTCATAATATGCATTGAAACTGCAGGGGACTTTTAAATAATTTAAATGACATAAAGGACATCTTAACTTCATTCTTCGTTGTTGCTTTATGCCTGCAGGAAACTAACCTAGGTCCCCAGCATACAAATCTACTAAAAATATAATCTATTCGGCCATGACTGAGAGCTTGCGAACAGGCTGTCGGGAGGGGCAGCCATCGTCATGCTAAGTGGTATAGAAGCCCGTGAAGTGAAACTTACAACTAAATTAGAGGCTCTAGCAGCCACTCTACTTACATGAAAACTATTACAATGTGCTCTGTACACCTTGAGCCACACCTGAAGGTTACCCCACACAGAGTTAGAAAACGTTTTAGCGTATCTGCCCGAGCCTTATCTGGTAGTTGGGGACTTTAACGGACATTCCTCTTTTTGGGGAAGTGAAAAAACAGATACCAGTGGTCAAATTAGAGGATTTTATTCTGAGCAGTAATATTTGTTTATTGAACTCTGGTAAAACCACATACTGCTCCCCAACCTCGGGGAAAATGAGCTTTTAGATTTGTCTTTTAGTTCACCACGTGTTTTTAGCGATTTTAAATGGGATGTCATCGACGACCCATATTGCAGCGATCACCTCCCTGTACTAATCAGTTTAACATCTGCACCAGAAATCGTCCTAACAAAACCGCGACGTTGGAAGCTTCATTTAGCAGACTGGCAACTTTTTACAGCAAAAGCCACTGAAAATAGTTTTAGACAATCTCGGCATCGATCAGATAAATGAAGAGTTCACGAATTGTATCATAACTGCCACACTCATAGCTATTCCTCAGTCTTCAGGAGTGGTGCAACAAAACCACAAAGTGTGGTGGACTCAGTACTGCAAGGAATGTGAATAAACAACAAAATAGAGCTTGGGGTAAATTTTGCAGGTACCCGACACAGGAGAACCTCGTAAATTTCAAAAAAGGCAAGAGCTAAAGCTCAGACAGATGGCTCAAAATCGGAAAAATATTTCAGGAATGCTGCAGTACAAGGACAATGGGAAAAAATAATAAGACTGCCAAATTTTGCATCAATTTTCACAGCTGAATGCTATGCAATGTGTGTAGCTGTGGGCACAATAATGAATTAAAATGTTGAAAATAGCACAGTTTACACTGATTCACTGAGCCTGCTCCATGCACTCCATTCTAGAAATGCAGCTGAGCCCCTAGTCGGAATAATTCACAACAGAAGGTCACAGGATAATATTCTGCTGGGTGTTGAGCCATATCGGGATAGAGGAAAATGAGAGCAGACACGTGCGCATCACAAGCTTACAGCGGTGAAATAAATAAAGCCAACGTGCCCTTTAGAGACTGCATGAAGTTAGTACTCACCAAGTTGAAAGATAAATGGCAAGCGGCTTGGGAAAATGAAGTGAACAACAAACTACACTCCGTGAAGCCCATCTTGGCAGAATGGAAATATGCAGGCACCAGAAACGTGTCGGTGGCTCAGTGGTCATGGCGCTCGGCTGCTGGCTCGAAAGACGCGGGTTCGATCCTGGCCACGGTGGCTGAATTTCGATGGAGGCGAAATTCTAGAGGCCCGTGTACTGTGCGATGTCAGTGCATGTTAAGGAACCTCAGGTGGTCGAAATTTCCGATGCCCTTCACTACGGCGTCCCTCATAGCCTGAGTTGCTATGGGACATTTAACCCCAATAAACCAACAACACAGCACTCATTAGCATAGGAAAAGCATACACTAATTCACCTTTATTTGTGACGAAGCAATGTGGTTTTGTGGCCCATGGGTTGCATGCTTGCCTCGCAATCTGCCTGCAGGTCCTTGGTTCAATCCTCCGCACTTTTGCCACTTTTTTCTTTCCTGATGATGTCATTGGGGGTTTTGTGGACAACTTTTCCTGGATGCCAACAACGGTGCCGGGTGGGCCATATAAAGCTTTCGCCTTAAATACGCGTGACCAGCAATAGCCAGCATTCCAGCGAAGCGGCGAACGTGGACGAGAAGCGATGTGCTATGTGTGCGCAAGCATCAGCACCGCCTGGGGGAAGAGTCAGTGCATCAGTCCTATGGCAGCTACGCATCTTCCAGCTCTGTACGGTCGCACACACAAGCAGGGCCAACAGGAGAGCTCAGTGATGATGGCACGCCATATTGCTTTTATGCGCAGACACACTGCGAGTGCTAGAGCAAGTATTTCCCTCTAGACTGCTTCATATATACTGCCACGTCGTGCACTGACAAAAAAAATCAACTGATGTCTAACAAAGAAGGTTGGTAGTTTTTGGGAAAACTAGCTTCTGTGGCCAGATTTGAAGCGCTATTTTTAGCTCAAGGGCAACACAGGCGACAGTGTCACCGTGACATGCAATTTATTTCTGCCAACGTGCCTTGATAACAAGTAAATTGAACAGCAGAATTGGCAGCTTGTCTGTGCCCTGGTGCACTTCCGAGACGATGAGCGTGAACTACCAGTGGATGCACTCCCGCTGTTTACGCGTACGACAAGTTCTTCAAAATCAGGAGGTTGGGATCATAAAACGCATCAGAAGAGGCACTTCCGATTGAAGAGTGATGCGAGCAGTTATACAAACCTTGCGAGTAAGTTCACCTCATCTACGTGAGCAGAGTGGCCGTCCAATGGACTAGGCCTCCATTTCTTTAGAGAAGGCCAGAATATCCGACGCCAGCTTTCAGTCTCAGTGGCGATGCAGAGAAATCTGAAAATTTATTGGAACTATTTCCAATGTGCAACTTCTTTGTGTCGAAACTTATTATTTTTGGCGCATAATTGTAATGTAATATCATTACTTTTTAAGAGCAGTAATTTGTAATATAATTTAATTACTTCTGTGAGATTTCTAGGAAGGTAATTAGCAGTGTAATTTAACTACTTTGCAAAAGTAATTTTGCCTGGTATGCTGTGCTATATCAGTTGTTGCAATAGATGGGACATGGATTCCTTTTCTCAATCCTGGATTCGAGCGGCAATTGGCTCAGTGGGACTACATGAACCCATTGCTGCTGGAGAAGTTGCGGTTACTTGCTACCAGTGCTGCGAAAATGATGGTTGCCATTTCTGGGGCCTGCAACGGCAGTGTACCAACTATATCCAAGAGCGAATCCTATGAGAACGTTCTGTGAAAGTTGCTTTCAGCGTTTGGAGAAAAATGACCAGAAAAGAATGCACCTGCATGCTTCTGTCAGTAGAAAATTTTGGCTGTTTTGTGGCTTCTGTCTTAAAGTTGCTTTGTGAAACAATTTTGTTGTGGTTTTTCACACCCCATACCTGCCTATCCTCGCACTTAGTGGCTTTTACGTTTTTTCAACACTGAGGATACTGCAGTCGCACATTTTCAAGCTGATCCACTCTTGCCTCAGCAGTGTTTCAGTGGTTTCAACATGCCCCAAATCGCAGGAGTGGTGCAGTCGTGGAGTCGATTCGCTATGAATATCGCTCTGCAGTACAATATGTTGAAAAATGAGGGCAGTCTGAGCGTTTTGGAGACAAAATTAAAAAAAAAAGATAGCTTGGAGACAATTGAGTTTGAACCCTCAGACATAATTGGTTTTGCATTAGCACTTTTTCTCCTACCTTAGTTGTCATTTCAATTGAACTAAATTACACCTGTTCCATTGTATTTAGGGAATCCTCAGAGATGGAGTAGATGTTGTGAAGTTTCTAAGAAGGCCATTTTGGTTTCCTCTGTAACAGGCTTGTGGCTGCATTCAGATGGCTGCTAATGTGTAATTACTACTTAAATTGAAATCTGCTTCACATTGGCAGATTCCCTATATACATAGTCTCCCCCTTCGAGTCAATCAGTTAGGCCTTGCACTGCCAGCTGCTAGGCGTCCCAGTTAGCAGAGCTGTAGAGCAGCTGCCCTGCACAAGTTATAGTCCTGGGTTCGAGCCCTGTTAAGGACTAGGTAGCAGCATCCCACCGCTGCCACCAGTTTGTTACATATGAGGTAGCAGCATCCCACCACTGCCACCAGTTTGTTACATACGAGGTAGCAGCATCCCACCGCTGCCACCAGTTTGTTACATACGAGGTAGCAGCATCCCACCGCTGCCACCAGTTTGTTACATACGAGGTAGCAGCATCCCACCGCTGCCACCAGTTTGTTACATACGAGGTAGCAGCATCCCACCGCTGCCACCAGTTTGTTAAAGACGAGGTAGCAGCATCCCACCGCTGCCACCAGTTTGTTACATACGAGGTAGCAGCATCCCACCGCTGCCACCAGTTTGTTACAGACGAGGTAGCAGCATCCCACCGCTGCCACCAGTTTGTTACATACGAGGTAGCAGCCTCCCACCGCTGCCACCAGTTTGTTACATACGAGGTAGCAGCATCCCACCGCTGCCACCAGTTTGTTACATACGAGGTAGCAGCATCCCACCGCTGCCACCAGTTTGTTACATACGAGGTAGCAGCATCCCACCGCTGCCACCAGTTTGTTAAAGACGAGGTAGCAGCATCCCACCGCTGCCACCAGTTTGTTACATACGATGTAGCAGCATCCCACCGCTGCCACCAGTTTGTTACAGACGAGGTAGCAGCATCCCACCGCTGCCACCAGTTTGTTACAGACGAGGTAGCAGCATCCCACCGCTGCCACCAGTTTGTTACATACGAGGTAGCAGCATCCCACCGCTGCCACCAGTTTGTTACAGACGAGGTAGCAGCATCCCACCGCTGCCACCAGTTCGTTACATATGAGGTAGCAGCATCCCACCGCTGCCACCAGTTTGTTACATACGAGGTAGCAGCATCCCACCGCTGCCACCAGTTTGTTACAGACGAGGCAGCAGCATCCCACCGCTGCCACCAGTTTGTTACATACGAGGCAGCAGCATCCCACCGCTGCCACCAGTTTGTTACATACGAGGTAGCAGCATCCCACCGCTGCCACCAGTTTGTTAAAGACGAGGTAGCAGCATCCCACCGCTGCCACCAGTTTGTTACATACGATGTAGCAGCATCCCACCGCTGCCACCAGTTTGTTACAGACGAGGTAGCAGCATCCCACCGCTGCCACCAGTTTGTTACAGACGAGGTAGCAGCATCCCACCGCTGCCACCAGTTTGTTACATACGAGGTAGCAGCATCCCACCGCTGCCACCAGTTTGTTACATACGAGGTAGCAGCATCCCACCGCTGCCACCAGTTTGTTACAGACGAGGTAGCAGCATCCCACCGCTGCCACCAGTTTGTTACATACGAGGTAGCAGCATCCCACCGCTGCCACCAGTTTGTTACATACGAGGTAGCAGCATCCCACCGCTGCCACCAGTTTGTTACATACGAGGTAGCAGCATCCCACCGCTGCCACCAGTTTGTTACATACGAGGTAGCAGCATCCCACCGCTGCCACCAGTTTGTTACATACGAGGTAGCAGCATCCCACCGCTGCCACCAGTTTGTTACAGACGAGGTAGCAGCATCCCACCGCTGCCACCAGTTTGTTACATACGAGGTAGCAGCATCCCACCGCTGCCACCAGTTTGTTAAAGACGAGGTAGCAGCATCCCACCGCTGCCACCAGTTTGTTACATACGATGTAGCAGCATCCCACCGCTGCCACCAGTTTGTTACATACGAGGTAGCAGCATCCCACCGCTGCCACCAGTTTGTTACATACGAGGTAGCAGCATCCCACCGCTGCCACCAGTTTGTTACAGACGAGGTAGCAGCATCCCACCGCTGCCACCAGTTTGTTACAGACGAGGTAGCAGCATCCCACCGCTGCCACCAGTTTGTTACAGACGAGGTAGCAGCATCCCACCGCTGCCACCAGTTTGTTAAAGACGAGGTAGCAGCATCCCACCGCTGCCACCAGTTTGTTACATACGAGGTAGCAGCATCCCACCGCTGCCACCAGTTTGTTACAGACGAGGTAGCAGCATCCCACCGCTGCCACCAGTTTGTTACATACGAGGTAGCAGCATCCCACCGCTGCCACCAGTTTGTTACATACGAGGTAGCAGCATCCCACCGCTGCCACCAGTTTGTTACAGACGAGGTAGCAGCATCCCACCGCTGCCACCAGTTTGTTACATACGAGGTAGCAGCATCCCACCGCTGCCACCAGTTTGTTACATACGAGGTAGCAGCATCCCACCGCTGCCACCAGTTTGTTACATACGAGGTAGCAGCATCCCACCGCTGCCACCAGTTTGTTACATACGAGGTAGCAGCATCCCACCGCTGCCACCAGTTTGTTACATACGAGGTAGCAGCATCCCACCGCTGCCACCAGTTTGTTACAGACGAGGTAGCAGCATCCCACCGCTGCCACCAGTTTGTTACATACGAGGTAGCAGCATCCCACCGCTGCCACCAGTTTGTTAAAGACGAGGTAGCAGCATCCCACCGCTGCCACCAGTTTGTTACATACGATGTAGCAGCATCCCACCGCTGCCACCAGTTTGTTACATACGAGGTAGCAGCATCCCACCGCTGCCACCAGTTTGTTACATACGAGGTAGCAGCATCCCACCGCTGCCACCAGTTTGTTACAGACGAGGTAGCAGCATCCCACCGCTGCCACCAGTTTGTTACAGACGAGGTAGCAGCATCCCACCGCTGCCACCAGTTTGTTACAGACGAGGTAGCAGCATCCCACCGCTGCCACCAGTTTGTTAAAGACGAGGTAGCAGCATCCCACCGCTGCCACCAGTTTGTTACATACGAGGTAGCAGCATCCCACCGCTGCCACCAGTTTGTTACAGACGAGGTAGCAGCATCCCACCGCTGCCACCAGTTTGTTACATACGAGGTAGCAGCATCCCACCGCTGCCACCAGTTTGCTACATACGAGGTAGCAGCATCCCACCGCTGCCACCAGTTTGTTACAGACGAGGTAGCAGCATCCCACCGCTGCCACCAGTTTGTTACATACGAGGTAGCAGCATCCCACCGCTGCCACCAGTTTGTTAAAGACGAGGTAGCATGGTCGTGTGCCGGATAGGGAATGAGGGACGTCTGAGACGAGGCTGCTGGAAAAAGACAATGAGAGAGGACTTTATACAGGAATTTACATATTTACAAGTGAGCTGCAGGAACGCTGCATCACGACAGCTCATCAGGAGATCATTCGATGATAAAGAGCCCCTCGGCCGTGCCGCTGCCGAGGTTTTTTTTTTTGAGTTCCCCTCCCTAGGGTCCCTAGATGGGGGCCGGGCCTGCAGGGGAAGGAAGTTCTCACTGGCACCAATCACAGACACACATGCACTCACTCACTCCCGAGAGATCACACCACCGTCACGCGCTGGGAGAGGGGGGGAACGATGCCATCACCGTAGCGCAGACGCCGGAATGTCCATGAGCGGCGTTCTCGCACATTACGAACGCGCGTTCACACTCGGTGTAGGGGAAACGCTCGCTCAACCGGGCAGACGGACGTGGCTTCCATGGCAATCCAGGCGCTCACCCAATGCGCGTCTCGGGGTTTGTCGGCGTTTCGCTGCTGCCATGGCGTTGTCTTCCCCACGACGAAGGCCACAAATCACGACAGTTTCCCCTCTTTGGCTGTTTAGGTTTTCTTTGTAGCACTATGGTTGTGCTCAAATTGATGCCAGTTGGCAATTACTCCTTTTATGCGGTTAGAGCTATGGCTAAGGCAAGCGTCAGCTGATTGATGTAGTTTGTGACTTTCCATATTGTAGTAACTACATCATTCTGCTGTTTGTCTCAGTACTCTGGTTTTCTTGTATTAGACTGCCTCTGCAGCGTTTTACTGTGGGCAAAATGTGGAAACACCTGTCCATTGAAAATTTGAGGCGGCAAGGCAGTTTGTATTTACTGAAGTAGAGGCATGCTGTTATGCACTGTTGCTTTTTGAGTTTTACTGTGACTGTGCAACATAAGTGTAGTAGCCTTGAAAAGTTAATTCTTCATTAGTTGGTTGGTTGGTTTATGGGGTTTAACGTCCCAAAGCGACTAAGGCTATGAGAGACGCCGTAGTGGAGGGCTCCGGAAATCGTAACATGCTGCATGTGACTGATCTAGAACCAAAGCAAGCTGTCATTCAAGTCACATGAGGCTGTTTCTGCTGCAGTACTGCATGCAAGTTGTTTTTAGTTGGTGTTACCCTGATTGACTTGAACTTGGAAACCTCCATTTCTAATTCGCAGACTCGTCCACCCAGGAGGGTGACCTTCAGGATTGCACTCCTGAGGTGCTTCACCACTTGCTTGTAGAGTTGTTGAACAAAAACTCCGAGCATTTCGGTGTCACTAATGAACTGAAGGAGGCTTTCTTCGAAAATCTTCGCAAAGGTGAGTAACCAATCCTCAGCTCTTTAGTGCTAGCTAATTGCAGTTTTCTTGTCTGAAAGAGAGAGGAGATTCAATTATTACTGAGGCATTTTTGTACATATTTAGGGAAAGCAGATTAAAATGAAAGCAAGCTGTTATTAATCGCACCATATTGTGTTGAATTCTTTCTGCCCTGGCTGGTGATGCAGTGAAGTTTTTAGCTGAAGTCACTGGAAAAAAAATTATCGGTGAATATTTTTATTGGTCACTGATGTCCTGCCATGTTCAGAATACTCTGAGGATAACCCACCTTTCGTGAGCATTGAATGAAATATTGATTGCTGTGAACAATGAAAGAATGCATTGAGTTCATATGGTAAAAAAGTGATGTTTTGATTTCTAAATAAGATGTTTGTGACATGGGTTCTTATAGTGTTTGTGGTTTCTTTTCAAATCCACTTGTGTGTCTAGATTTTCCTCTGGATAGAGTTCCAGTAGTCTTAGCACCACTACTTTTCGGCGAAGCTTCAGATGTGCTGATGGTAAAAGGAATGACGGAACAATCTTCAAATATGTCAAAACCAGTAAGTGTGCCCTCGTGTCAGCTTTTATTAAGCACATGTCAGTCTTTTTTTTTTCACACCGCAGTAGCTTAGGTTTGATTCTGGCCGCAGTGGTCGCGTTTTGGTGGAGGCGAAATGCAAGAGACCTGTGTATTGTGTGATGTCAGTGCACATTAAAGAACCCCAGGTGGTTACAGTTATCAGCCCTTCACTGCGGCGTCCCTCATAACCAGAGTGTCTTTGGGATGTTTAACTGAGTAAGTGAACCAACTAACCTTTTTACTTATGTGTATTCATTTTCAGATGGAACTGTCACATGTAGACGTCATCAAAGAAGTCGGCTATGCCTTCACGTCAAGGTTAGGCTGATGTCTTCGCGCATCATGTGCAGTTTGTCGTGTTCTTACTCTGCATCTTTTCTTTCTTATCTACTGCTTGTTCACAGCATTGTTTTTTATGGGCATGTCATTGTTATACTTTGTCTCTCTCTCACTCCAGCCTGTTCCTGTGGTCAGTAAACTTTTACTTTTATATGTGTGCCTGCAACTATAAGGGACTTTCTTTGATGTGATGGCTGATGTTTTGTTTATGTGGATGCAGTGTGGAGGATTGTCGCCAGAGCCTGGTACAGATGGGCCTGCGGGACCCGGGACCATGCATGGTAGCTCGGGTGCTGTCTATGATGGCCAACACTCATACGGGGCTCTCTGAGCCACTCCAGGGCCTGGGATCCTCAACAACATCTGCTTGGGGTGCTGACAAGGATGCTAGTGCAAGCAATGTCACCTGGAACATTGATGTCTTCATCCAAGCACTCTATGACCTGGTTGGTTTACTAGCCATTTAACTGCCCTTTTCTAATATACTGACTGATCCACACTTCGTGCTTGACTATCTTCGATTTCCTTAAAAAATCATGGTGTATTGCGTTACTGTGCCAAACATTATCCCAGCTTGTTTTGGGCGAAAAGTTTTTTCCGGCCATGGCTGCCATCTTATTTTTAAATGGTAGTTAAACTATTCTAACAAAAAATTTGTACAAAATAAAATATTTTACGCATCACTATGATTTTTTTTTTGTGTGTGAATAAAAGGCCTTACACTTTAATCCGAATAATTTCAGATGAATTAGTTGAGTTTTCATAAATATAACATTTTCAAATTTTTATCATTTTAAATTCTGAGTAGTCATTCCAACTATTCTCTCACGTTGTCTAGAGAGCTAAGAAGTCTGTAAACATTTTTCAGAGGTTATAGAACGTAAGCCATGTGAGAAAAAAAAACATAAATCTGAAAAAAGTTGCTTTTTGTGACATATTCAGCCGTGAATTGCGTAGTGAGACATGGAGTTGTGTAGAGAGTGTTTGGTGTGATAGATGTAGTAGATTGTCTCTTGCAAAGAAAGTCGAAGGAGCAGAGCCAGCCCATTCAGACTGCCCGTAGTCTAGCTTGCTTCACCATGCAGGGGATTGTACAACTGATTGGAGGTACTGTACTGAAAGGTTGCTTGGAGGTACTGCATCAAGAGTGCGTACCATGTACCTGTACAGTGAAACGTCAGTGTAACATATCATGAACCATTATGAGATGCAGTCTTTACGTGTCGATTATGGTTTGCCATAAAGTGGATATACAGTGAACGCTCGTTAATTCGACCCCTGTTAATTCGGAAAATCGGATAATTCGACGCGCACGCGAGGTCCCTACAATTATACATAGGAGTCTATGGGGTGAAACTCTCGTTAATTCGAACAAATTTTGCCGTGCATCGGTTAATTCGACTCCACTCCGCCGCCCGCCAAGCCGGTGCGCCGAGAGCAAAAAGAAAAAAACACTGCCACGAGCGGCGCTACTGTACCCTGATAGGCCATTGTACGGTCATCATCGTCAGCAGCGTGAGAGAGGGCAAGGGAAGCGAGGTTAGCGGCGGCCTTCGTTTTGGCGTGTGTCGTCGTTTCCACGTGTTCTTGCTGCTACGATCGCAGTTATTTAACCATAAGGCGGCGCCTTTTTTGGTAATTGCTTTTTTGGTAATTGCGCGCTTTGTCAGCGTGTTTACTGCGCTGCTTGTTGTTGCTGTTTTGTTGCGACTGAGAGGAAGGAGGAAAAGAAATTGCACGGGCCTGCCTACTGACTCAGCCGAGCCGCCACCACCACCACCACCGCTGCCGCCTGCAGATAGAGAAGAGTTAAAAGATCAGAGGAAAGATAAAGAGAAAAGATAAGACGCGTAGCAGCAACAACCCCTCTGCTTCGGCAGAGGCTGGCTGAAAAAACAGATAAGCGGCCCACGCTGCGCTGGCTTCCCCTCCTCCCCGCGCTGCTTTCGAATGGGTAGCGCAGTTCCCGCGCGCCTCTCCTTTGTGTCCTGTCAGCGGACCGAGGATGAAATAATTGAAGTGACAGGCGCTGATGACGATTCGTTGGAAGGTGACGATTGTGAGCAGTTGTCCCAAATGCTGAAGTGCACGGTTAAAGAAGCCGCAGAAGCCTTGTCCGTGCGGGAGGACTTCTGTGAACAAATCCCTGATGGTGCGTGTGCCGCGGAGTACCTGGCAGCTGTTAGAGCTATTGTAGTCGCTCAAATTCGCTCGAAAAAGCAGACGACGATAACAGATTTCTTTGCCAAATAAAGGTTACATCCTGTTGCGGCAAACATTGTTTTTTGGTGTTCATTCGATAATTCGACATTCAGATAATTCGACAATTTTTCGCGGTCCCGTCAGTGTCGAATTAACGAGCTTTTACTGTATATCGAACTGCCTACTGGCAAGGTGCGCCTGCTCGGCCAGCAAGCAGCACGCTTTGCCTTGCTGCAGAAGTGGCTGGTTGTGGTGCAGCAAGTGCTCGTGCCGTGGTTCGTGCTATGGTTTGCACCCTTATCTCGCACTTGCCAACAGTGGCACGGAAGATATGGCAGCATGAACATTTGGTATCCAGGTGGTCGGCATGCAGTTGCTTCTCTTGCGCCCTTTGATAGTGCCCCGGGAACCAGTGGCACAGTTGGTTGTAACCTACCAGTACCCATCGTGCACTAATGTTGGCTGTCTCGGAGGTGGTGAAAACAGCGGTAGCTTTCACCCTGGCATCCCATTTTTCACGCGACACTGCTTTAATGTGATGAAGCCAGAGCCTGATACAGATGGAGGTGGAGGCATTTAACCTGCCGCCACCGCGTACTGGCAGTGCTGTGTGGGAAGCCATCCTGACTGGCATTTGGCGCTCTGTATTTAACGGTCTCTGGAATCACCACGAGTGGCTTCAAAACAGCGTTAAAACTTTGGAAAAGGTCTCTAGTTACTCTCTTGTAAGAGTTGACTAAGTTGCAGTTCCTTCATCTAAATTGTGCTTCTGTTGGGTGCGTTTTAGGCGCAATCTTACATTAGGAATTTCGACTTTATCAAACTATTTTACAATCTTTTACCTTTTCGCTACAATGAAGTTTGATTGTATATGGACTAGGCTCCCATAAGTGCTACATTAAAAGGTTTAGAATTATGAGCTGACTGGCATTACGGTGACAGCTGCAATGCATATGGGGTCATCATACGAGCTTTTCTTTTGCTGGTTTGCATGGGCCTAAAGTTTATGCTAGACCTATGGTGAAGGGAATAATGGCTTAGTGGTGCTGCTAGGGCATTGCTAAGAGCGCAGCGCTTTTTGCCACTGGCCCTCTTGGTTTACGAGTCCTGTATTCTTAAATGACTGGCTGTGGCTTCCACTCTGGCAGAAGATATCGTTATTTATTTATTTATTTATTTATACATACTGCAGCCCTATTGGGCTATTGCAGGGGCGGGTGTGAACAACAATGTAGGAAAACATGGAGCACAACAATGGCAAACGTTTGAAACATCCGAAACAGTATGAGTGCAAACAAGAAACAGAAAAACTATTCAATAGCCGCTAAAAACAGCTCTAAAGGAAGAGAGCGAGTAGAACCGGGTAAAGAATTCCAATATTCGATTGCACGCGGAAAAAAACTGCCATGTGCGTTATAGCCATGCGTGCTAATTGCCAGGAGTTTCCTGCAGAATCGCCATTGTAGACTGGGCTCCCCTGCTGTCTCTTCTGTCGTCTGCTGTTCGCTATGTATTGCATTTGGACTCCGTGTATAAGCTAACCTATTTGACATGGCAACTCAGATTTTAGCATGAGTAATGCCACTAGTTTAGATTGATAACAGATGCTGACAAAGCGATTCTACATGTGCGCTCCTGCTCCCTCTGCTTGTGCAGATCATATGGGTAGGCTGCAGGTGACTGCAATGCTGGAATGGAAACAGTTATTCTGGAGCCATGCCGATCCTGTCTTTACCTGTTGGCATTCACGTAATACATATCCTGGAGGCCATCAGTATACATGTGAATTAATTTAATTAGCTCTTTCCCAGAAGTGGACCTCAACGTATGCTGTCAAGCTTGGCATTCAGGCAACTGTACCGTATCCGCCATGAACGGCAGAGCACATGCATGTGGTCACGGCATACACACGGCTTCACGTACCTGAGATTCTCGATATATACACATCGCATGCCAACTTGTGCATATTAAGTGCACTGCACACAAAAGTATGTCTTGAATTTCACATTCGAGAGTCATCAGCAGTATCACACATTTTTGTTATTATAGTAGTGTGATGCATGAAAGCACCTATGCAGACATTTTCTCTCCTCATTAGCACAGCAGGACTTCCATCCAATTCTGATCATAAGATATGTTTAGGGTTTAGTGACAATACAAGGTGTGCTAGCATACAAGAGGGCTGAGTTTGTAGCATGCAACTCCAGTAAAAAGGCAGCAACAGTTGGCTGCCAGATGGCTCCTCTGCAAAGCACGAGTGTAATGACACAAAGTATCATAAACAGTGCGCGAACATACGAGTAGGTTAAGCTCTGTCATGTGTCATGACGAGCTTCTATAAGTGCAGTGGCAGTCTGCTACCGGAATACCTTCACAGTGCAAAAGTGCGATTGGGCAAGCCATCTAATGATAATGCACCGACGAGTGGAGGTTGAGGGGGCACGCGACACAGGCATCTGCTCTGCGCAGTGAGCTGCCAGAGTAGCTTCTCTGCAGTGCAGAAATGAGATGGGGCAAAACATTTGAAAATGATAAACGTGACAACAAAGCTGTCCCGGCTACTTTTTCCCTTTTCACTGCCGGTCTAGTAGCCAAGAGCTACGTAAATGAGGCTAGAAGCTTACGAGTGCTATAAAAAAGTCTTCTGACATTGCACCAACAAGTGCTCATTGTCATTTTTAGTAGGTAGATGGTCATTAAAACCTTCAGTATTTCATTTTTAAGTAATTTTTCACAATCTCTGTGTTTTTGGATAAGTCTCGCAGGTAATGCGCTGTTTAGCATTTTTTTTAATGTATCAGTGAATACTGCATGGCTGATGACAGTGTGCTGATGGTGTGGAAAACTGAACGAACAAAAATTCCTGAACAGTGTGCGGAAACACTGATCCTGGCACTGAAAATGTCCGTATGCGCAGTAACTGATCGAAAATTAGGATGCCCAATTTTTTGTACATGCTCGACTATCCTGACTTTTTCATGACACCGTGACATGCTCCGTGCAGTCTGCGAACTGTCATAGGCAAAAAGTGAATGCATTTCTGGCAGCTTTCAGGCTGTCCGAGAGAAGCAGATGTGGGACTGTCCTTGCGTGTTGCTAGCAAATAGCCCAGGAATAAAAATTGACGAAGAGGTCCATTTAAGGAACATGGCTTCTGTCGTTTATACTATTTGGTATTGACCAATTAGTTGTCAGTTTTTAGCTGTTGCATGAATTTCAAAGGTTCAGTGATCCCTCTTGGAGGCTGAGCGGCCTGAAACCATGACAAATTTTTTATGAAATTCCAAGAATGGTACTATGTAGATTTTCCTTGTAGCCAAATCCCAGGTAGGTTCTATTGTAATTACCTTGTTGTTTTGTGTCTCTTTGCTGCTGTATTATTGATTTGGGGCTCTTGTATATTTAAGTGCTTGTTTGTGGATGTGGGCTTTAATTTACCCAATTTTTGCAGGTACCAACTTTGAACTGGAAAGATGTGGTTAGTGAACTGGACTTCCCAGGGTTTTTCGTAAAGGACCGACAAGGTCTGAAACTGCTCTGGCATGGCCTCTGTAGAGGGCTAGGCAGTGAGCCCTTCCCTACAGATCGGCTGTACAGAGTTTGGAGAAACCCTGACTCTCAGGTGGGTTATGTATAAGTTTGTGCTAGAGAACAAGATGGATTCTTCTGAGATGAGCTGTCAAAGTCGTTTGTGGTGGCTTAGTCATTACATGAGCAATTCTTATGGCATTTCCTGTGGAATATTTTTTCAGCGAATGAATTGCTGACTTTTCCCGATGATTTAATGTAGCAATTCACTATGTTCAAAGTCGGAAAGTATTTTGGCGTTTTTGTCGGCGTGAACAATTTATTTACCAGTAATTAATGTGCAAACGGAAGTACTTGGAGCTATGCTTGAAGAAGATATTGCAATCGTCGTTAAGAGTAACAAGTTAATTGAGGTATCTGGCAGACAAAAATGGAAGTGGAAGTTTAATTCTGAGAAGTAGGTTGACATGTTATCGTCTGCCACGGCTTGGACGACGCCAGCTGCGGACCCGCGGGGTGGGGCAGTGGATGCGGGAGGAAGGATGGGGACCTCTCGGTCTTCGCGAGTGTCGTTGCCCGTTCAAACTGACTGTTCTTGCTTCGAGCAGCGTGTGCATTCGTTTACGTCAGACATGCAGCCACGTCGCACTGTCTGGTATAGTTATGAGAGGTGGTGCGGACATGACGAAACTGTGACTGTGGCTCAGTTATAGTCTAATATATTGCTTGCAAGTGGAACATGTGGTGTGGCAAATTTCGCGAGTTTTAAAGTCTGTTTCTCGCAGAAAAGGTTTTTTTGAAGTTCACAGATTTTTCAAAAAGACTGTTCAATTATTTGGACCTTTTTCCGGGTCCCGCAGAATTTGAAAAATTGGATCAGCGTCTATATTACCAGTCACAAAAGGTGTAATTCATTGCAAATTCCAAGTGATACAAACTAATTTTACATATTCTGCCTAGGCTAAGTTTGCAGAATTTGAGTGCATTGAAAAAGTAGCACAGTGCAGCATTATTAAATGTTCTTTTTTTTCTGCTTCTATGTAGGTGTCTCTGTTCCATCAGATAATGAAAAACTCTGACATCGTTTGCCTGACTGACTACAAATATCGGCCTGTGTCAATGGAAATCCTGAAGGCACTTCCAGAAGATGATAATAGAGACGTCGCGAACTGGTTAGCAAGCCTTTGCTTCCAAAAGACTTTTTCCTTTTCCCACATAGTTCTAAAGAGTTTCCTTTCTTCTTTTTGTAGGAAGTCTCTTGACCTAATTGAGACTCTCCTGAACTTGTCAGAAAAAGTGCAGTATTCATCTCATGTGCACGACTTGTTCAAATATCCTGTTCAGCATTGCCCGGACTTGCTAATGCTTGGGCTTCTCCAGACTTCAGTGAGTATAAAAATGTTTACTGTGACCTTTCACTCATCAAAATATTCAGTATTTCTGTGAGTTTTCGTTTATTTTTAAACACTGCTCTTGGTTCATCACTACTGGCACGGCTTTGTTTCACTGCATAAGACAAGCTTTCTTGCCTTGGCTCACTTGATGCTGAGGCACTCCCAACTTCATAATCCTACCATTACCCATTGACACAGGTCGTGGTTTGGAGACAACTCTGCAGCTATGACTTTCAACATCGCTTTCTTTCCTACATTTACCCAACTCAGCCCACAATGGTAACCACGCTCTGGGGACTGTCATTCATTCTTTCACATGATATGGCATCCCTTCCTTCATTCCTGTTCCCATCCCTACACATATGCACTGGGAGTAGCTAATGAATCGCACTACCACCGACCATCAGCTCTGGCTGGTGACATGTGCCGAGGCAGTGGGCGACACTTATGGGGCCCCAGACTAGGGAGCACTACCTTGGGTATAGCTGCAGTCATTCCCCTGCTTGAATGGAGCATGGCTGGCAGCCATAGCTGTTCTGGTCCCAACAAGCTCCAAGTATGTGTATTGGTGTTGCAGCTGCTGGAGTTGCATTCTTTTTTTTTTTTCATTGTGAATACAAGTGTGCCCAAGTAAACAGTACGCTTCCATGGTTTTCAATTAATTACGTTTCTGCTTGTCGTCACTGCTATGTAACAGTGTTATTACTTGCCATTCTGCTTGTTTTGAGCCTTGCGAGATTGTTTGTATGCACGTGCAAAAACTGCTCTTTTGTTTTCCAGGGACCTATGCAAGGTTTTCGTCAGGAGCTTTTGACAAATCTCGTGTTTGTGTTCCTCAGCAACCACCCAAATTCTGCCATAGTACTGCAAGCAGCCTGGAATGTTCAGGTACTGTGAAGAACTTATGTAATTTAAATTTTCTTGTGGCGAAAGTGATGCCTAAAAGTGATGCCTAAAAGTGATGCCTAAAAGTGATGCCTAAAAGTGGTGCCTAAAAGTGGTGCCGGTGACAACCATCATGGCTAAGTGCCTGCTCTAATTAATCTTTTAGCCACCTCGGTGATTCAGTAGTTAAGGCGCTCGGCTGCTGACCCGAAGGATGCAGGCCTTTGTACTGTGCAATGTTGGTGCACGTTAAAGAACCCCAGGTGGTCGAAATTTCTGGAGCCCTTTACTACTGCGGCCCTCATGGCCTGAGCCGCTTTGAGACGTAAAGCTCCCATAAAATAATAATCTTTTATATTGTCCTGTTGAGTAGATATAAAATTGTGTACTGTCATTCTCAGTCATACTCAAACAAGTCTGGTGTTCTCGATGCTGCTCGACAAATTACAGTAAAACCTCATTAATTCAGACTTCAAAGCAACAGGAAAAATGTCCGAATTATTTGTAGGGCCGAATTAATGAATCTTCCTCCAAAATTGCCAGAAACTGTGTGCATCATAGTAATATATTTGGCAAAAATCAGGGTGACTGTAGTCTGCTTTTGAGATGAGAACTGTGGAGCAATGACGATTACTCTTGACGTCAGATAACATTCCTGTGTGCGCACTCTCGGGATTGTTACCGCAGAGCTGTCACCGGTGTGGCTTAGTGGTTATGGTGCTCATTTCGATGGAGGCAAAAAATTAGAGGCCCGTGTGTGGTGCGATGTCACAAGAACCTCAGGTTGTCGAAATTATACGGAGCCCTCCTTTACGCCATCCCTTGTAGCCTGGGTCACTTTGGGACATTGAACCTATAAAACCAACCAACAAAGAACTGCTGTAGAATGGTGAAGGCCTCTGCGGCCCCCTTCACGGTGCAACGCGGTAGCAATGCAGCCTGCTCACAAGCGGCGTCGTTGAGTGTGATGAGGTGCCACCACACACGTCGGCGCCAGAATGGTAATGCTCCTTCTGAATAGAAACTGTAAACACCACTGACTCGGCTGACTGGCTGGTGTGCTGCCGGGCTGACTGGCTGGTGTGCTGCCGAGCTTCCATCGCTGTGGTCTAGAGCTAGGCTCAGAAAAGGGAAACCAGAACTATGTGGCCACAAAATTTTTCTGTGCTAGGATTCTCTGAATATCGTCATGCTTGCCATTGCGTGACTAAAAGGTGTGTGGGCACCTCTGTGATGTGTTATTTGACATGACGCGAAATACTGTATAAACGCGTTTAAGTGTTCGTGAAAGCTTATGTGGAAAGAACAGGGCCATTGACCTGATGTTACATGCTCATCGGTCTAGGAGTCTTGGTTTTGGGTTTGCACGAGCTGGCATTGTAAAGTGTGTTACTGCTGATAAAATTCAGGTACTCTGGTCATGCAGAGCCTTCACTAGCTTTCTGGCTGTCTCTTCTGCGTTGCCTGTATGCCCAGGTAACCATTGCAGCTTGAGACTGCTTTGCTGTAGCGCCACGCATGTGGTGAGCCCTCCACTCTTGAGTTGCAGAACCTCTAAGCTCTAGAGGTCTGCCCGGGAGTTTGAGGAAAGGGTGCTTTCTGCTCACATTCGTCACCCATCGAGTGAAATGCAGCCTGCTCAGCTGTAATAGAAGTCTCAGTGAAGGCAGTGCTGCTTCGTTGCTCTTTGTTACATGAAACACACAGCTAGCTCTGCTGCTTTTTAACTAGCTGGTAGAATGATGAGACGCTTCCCCTCTTGAATAGTTATGGACAAATTGCAAGCATCTGTGATGGTCTGGGAGTCACGGCTGACTAAGCTGATGAAGGGAAATGGGGGTCTTGCCAGTTCCTCTTCAGTACACAATTTGACCTAAGCCCTGGTGGTGCGATGAGGTGCTGTGCTTTGTTATACCCAGCAGCCGTGGGTTCACTGAGCAGGGTGTAGCAAGGGTTGTGGAAGTTGTGGTTTGGGATGTGGTCAAATGAGCAGTGCATTGGTGCAGAGGCTGGTCTTTACAATGCCGTAAAAGTGTGCTTCTCTGTGGCGCATTGCTGATATTGCCAAGGGGGCCCGCTCCATCTCTTAACATTACTTGCTACTCGCAACTAAAAAGGCAGCCTGGGGCAGATTGGGGCAGCACTTTCCTGATCCATTCCTCATACTGGATCTTCTTTACAGCTGTGTCTTGTGCAGCTTGGTTGTCGTTGGGTACAGGTAGTGAACTTCAGCACCGTTAAGGTTTGATGTAGGGCGGAGTGTATTTCTGTGCTTTGTCATCCTGTTTGTTACAGAAATTCTGTGGTGTGCTCTAATGCTCAGAGTTGGGTGACTTGAACCGTTTTGAAAAGCCTAGTGAGTTGCGACACCACTGGTTCTTGGGCATCCGCAGGGGGATAATGTTGAGCAGTGCGTCACCACGGACCTGAGCAACCGGGCTTAGCCGTGTGTGGCTCAGCCGTGTCCGGGGAAAAGGGGATCCTGGTGGTTGAGCCAATGCCGAGCGTTTGGGCCTTTAAGGCCCCTCGGCGGAGGCAAGACACCACTTTGGCCCCAGCTTCGCGTAGACTGCACTTCCGGCCGGACCTGACTGGGGAAAATTGGCAGTCTCCTTTTCCTATCCTCCCCTCTGTCTTTCACTTTCCTATCCCTTGCTCACAACCCTCCTGTCTCCTATTCACTTGGCTTTTCCTTTTTTCTTGGCAGCAAGGGTTAACCTTGTGTGGCCAGTCACCCTGCGTTGTGTCATATTTGGTTATAGATGGGGTGTACAGCCAGCGTGGACAGGACTTGCTTGCAAGATCCTGGCCCTTCCCTGTGTTGGGCTCCTTGGTGGGTGGGTGGCACTACGGCCAAGAAAAGCATCCATTTCATGGCTCCCCCTCTCCCACAAAATGGTCGCCCTCAAAAAAGAGTGCGGACCGATATGACAGCAGAATTCCTGCAAAAAAACAAAATAACTTTTCCTTAGGTGTCATGTTGCACATAGTGAAGATGCAGACCAACCAGCTTGGAAAATGTCTCCATTCCTTGTTTATAAACCCTGACTGATGCCCCGGGCCTTGGCTACAAGGTGATGAAGCTAGCCAGTGGCGACCTACTCCTCCAAATCCATTACAAAGTACAGTGCTCCAAACTCCTAACCATAGTGTCCTTTGGAGACATTCCTGTATCCATAACTACTCGCTGACCACTAAACACAGTCTATAGTGCTCAGCTGCTGACCTGAAAGACGCGGATTCGATCCCGGCCGCAGCGGTTGAATTTCGATGGAGGCGAAATTCTAGAGGCCCGTGTACTATGTGGTGTCAGTGCACCTGGGTGCCAAGAACCCCAGGTGGTCGAAATTCCCAGAGACCTTCACTACGGCGTCCCTCACAACTTGAATCGTTTGGGTACGTTAAACACCGATAAACCAAACTAAACACAGTCAAAGGCATAATATCTGAACACGATTTTCTGAATCTTTCCGAAGAAGAGATATTGGAGAGTCTAAAAGACCAGAACGTCAGCGATGTCCGTAGAGTCGAGATCTGCAAAGACAACAAGGAAACACCGACAAATCACATAGTCCTGACATTTGCCTCCAGCCAACTCCCCAGATCCATAAAAGTAGGGTATCTTAGAGTAACTGCAAGACCATACATTCGAAACCCCAGATGATGCTTCAAGTGTCAAAGATTCGGCCATGGCTCTCAGAGCTGTCGTGGCCGCCAAACATGTGCCAAATGTTCGATTTCCTTCAACTTTCCATGTCACTGCAATAACAAATTTCGGCCATGTGGTGCGCAGGGGCGGCACACCGCACTGGGCTTCGGCCACTGCCCGGGCAAAGCCTGAGGCAGGGCCACCCCCGTCCCTGGCAGATGCAGCGAAGGCTGCCCGCTGGCCCATCAGTCGGTTGCTCACAAGGCTTCCCCCCAGTTGGGAGAGGCCTATAAACCGTACACCCGTGGGTTCTCTGCGGGCCTCCAGAGCCTCTAGCGAGGCAATGGACACAATGCAGAACTTGCCTTGTCCCTGCTGCAGAGGCGGCACAACTCTTGAGTGAAAAAGATAAGAGCTCAGTAATGGCAGCCCCAAAACTGGTATCTTAAATTTTTTACTACACTCCCAAAAATCGTCCGACATGACGTTCCTTATACACTGGAACTGCCATAGAGTATTAAATAGCTACAGTGACATAAAAGAGCTTTTAAACACACTTTCCCCTGTGGCTTTATGCCTACAGGAGACCAGCTTAGGTCCCAAACAGAAGAATAGACAAGCTAATAGGCTCTCAGGAGGCGTTGCTATTATAGTACGGAGTGGTGTTGCAACCCGTGAAATCAAGCTTAAAACTAAATATGAAGCTGTTGCAGTCACCGTCCTTCATTTTAAGATTTTAAGATGTGCAATGTCAGTGCACGAAGAACCCCAGCTGGTCGAAATTTCCGGAGCCCTCCACTATGGCATCCCTCATAGCCAGAGTTGCTTTGGGACTTTAAACCCCTATTAACCACAAACCATAAACTAAGCCCAACACAACCAAAACCATACCTTGAGCTTGCGCATGATGGTCTTAGTTACCTATGGGCCATAAAACTCAACCCAGCACAACACTCACTAGCACTTGAAGGCAGTGATGGTGTAAAATGCCTTATTAAACTCCTTTAGCATACCGTGTACAGTGTTCCTGTTACCGGAGTAGTGGAAGCCCCCGCGCTGTCAGTGCACATGTGCAAATCGCTTGGAGGGGCACCAGGTACCCGGCAGCTGAGTGCGCACCTGCTGCATCGGGAACCAATCAGCACGTACGGACTGCAGTGGGCAGGCTTTCGGTACTCGAAGTAATGGTGACACAGTACACGGTATTGCCAAAGGTGCCTATTAACACTAATATGTGTCAGTACATTGTGGTATTTTGGTGCATCATTTCTGCCAAAGCGACCTGAAGCTTGAGACTTACTTTTGTTTTGCTTTTGTACATATCTATGTATTACAGAGCCATGCCAATGTAGTTCGCCCCCTGATTATGCACACCATGGCAGACTGGTACATGCGTGGCGGAGAAAGTGAGCAGGGGCGTCTCTCACGGATTCTGGATGTTGCTCAGGATCTGAAGGCCTTGTCAGTGTTGCTCAGCAGCAACTCCTTTCCTCTGGTCATTGACCTGGCTTGCTTGGCCTCTCGGAGGGAGTATCTCAAGTTAGACAAGTGGCTCAATGACAAGATCTTCGAGCATAAGGTATGTTGTTCAGGTGCTGTTTTTCCGTCTGATCCGCTTATGTTCAAGCAGAAAGCATTATTTCTTTCTGTGGTTTCTTTCTTATGAATGCCTTTAATGTTTCTCTGGTGCCTGATTATCACCTTAATATGAGGAATTTTGAGTATGCTGCGGCCATCAGTTTGGATGTTGCATTTAGCACTGCTGAAGTAATGGCCCCTGAGAATCCTATTCCTGGGGACATCATTATTTCAGCCTTATCATTATGCATCCAGTATCTATTGAGAAAATTTCTTTTTTTTTTTTTTAATAAATATGTAAGAAGCCTTATTGTCATGTGTTGCTTTACCTTTCAAAGATTTCCTGCCATTTTTCATTGTACTGTCCTATAATAGTTCTTTAACTGTGTATCGCTGCTGCATGACTTCTTTGTTTCTAAACTCATGCAATATCTGTTTTATTTCAGGAGCCCTTCATACAAGCCTGTGTCAGTTTCCTGAAGCGAAGGTGTCCCCAGATAATGGGCGGCATTGTCAAGGAAGAGAATTTGCCCAAAAGTGCTCAGCTGCCACCCGAAACATTGGCAACTATGCTCTCCTGTCTCCAGCAGTATGCTGGGTAAGTAAAAATTAATCGGTTATGTATAATAATGAAAAGTATGCTGTTTGCACTCGTGTAATATCTGCACTTGTGTAAGGGCTGCACTCCAACTTGGCAGCTGAGGGGTTCGCTCCTTAGTGCCGCCGGGTACCCACCGGTGATACAGTGGGTACAAGCTTTCCCCAGCCTGGTGCTCGGCTTCTTTTGGATGAAATGCTTGGGAAATGGGTCTTTGACGTCACCTTGTGCCATGGTGCTTGTTGGCCATAGATGCCTTTGCGCCATAAAATTCATCATCATCAACTTGGCAGCTGATAATTTCAAAAAAGGAGGTGAAAAAGTCTACAAAGGGCAGTTGCATTTCATGTGTGCATACATGGGAATCTCTGCATGATCATGGCTGATACATATTTTGATACGGTAAGAATTTTTTACTGGCTGAAGTGCAGTGTATACAATGTGCAGATTTTTTGGTGTTCTGGAGAGAGAGAGAGAAGCCCTTTAATGGAAAAGCAGAGAATTTAGCCCGTGTCTAAAAATCATACTCCCTAATCAGTATGGTTGTTACAAATGTGGGAGCCATGACTGCCCGTATTATTGTAGGGGAGAGGTCTCAATAGGATGATGTTGCGTGTTCTGCGCACAGCTGTGACTGCTGTATGCAAACCACTACTACGGTGGTTGCCAGTCACGTATTGCATGCCCACACGCACTGAGTGGCAGCATGAAGCTTGCATGTTGTCAACACCGTGATCACCAGTTGTGCATTGTGCCCCTGCATACTTAGTGATGCCACTCCCTGATATGCACCCAATCATGGGTTCAACTTTTCAACTATATTGTGAATGCTTTGAAATTCATTTATCAGCCTAATGTTGCAGCTTCCAGGGCACCTGTCGTCTGTAAATAAATTTGTTTTAATGCATTACCCATGCATTTCCCATGGATTTTGTTTGTTTCATGATTATATGAAAACAAAAAAAATCCTTTGGCTGACAGTGTGGATTTTAACTCTTTCGTTACCATGGGAAAAATAACCGTTTTTTTTTATAATTCTTGGACAGACTTTTTTCCTTCTAAATATTTGAGGTGTAAAAAAATGCAAAATGCATGAAAATGATGGCAATAGAATATGCTTTCTAAAGACATTTATTTCAATGCAAATACTTGGTGTGAATATTGCGAAAAAAATCTGCAGACGTGCAGAAAACTTAAAGTTAAGAAAAAATTTATTGACTAGATCATATGTCTATGAGAAAAAATATTGAAAACATTCTGGAACATAAAAATACCTCAAATTTGTTTATAAACTAGCCAGAGAAAGCTTGAAATAACTCGAGAACTTTTTCAGCTGGAAAACTTCTGACACACTGTGGAAAAAAAAAAAAAAAAAGCAGTTTTCGAGCGTCCTTGATACAAAATGTCTCCGAGCAAAAAAAATTTCAAAGTAAAATTAATATTTTAAAATATAGCTTGATAATTGTACCTTTCGAAATTATCAGTTTAAGCTAAGAACACTTTTGAAGAAGCCGACAGTTGTTTAGCTTCATTTTTCAGCTATTCAGTTTGCTCAAGGGGAAAAAGGGAAAATAAGGTCTCCATATTTAATTTAGTGGTGAATTTTTTGTACTTCAAATAAAACTAAGTACTGCGTCATTGTACATTGATGTTTGTCAGGTTGTGTCCTGTTATTTTGGTCTGTACAGTGCTGTTAAAAAAGTGCTCCATAATGTGCTTCTGTTACTTTGTGCTGTTGTAAGTTTTGCAATTTTTTCAGAGTTTGATTGAGTGAAGGTGCCTCCTGTTGCATGTTTTTCATGTTGCAGTGGTGTGAGTCAAGAGCTTTCGGAAACCATTTTGACAATGGCAGGAAACTGTAGCATTCTGCTGAACAAGCCACGCCAACCCCCGCCGGGTGTTGTCAAAACGCCACGAGGCTTGGAGCCAGCATTTCCAGCAGCCAGCCTCAACCCATCTCAGGCTCCTGTGAGTATCCTTCATGCCTTGTTCCTTAAACGTTGTAAGTCTTTGTTACTGTTTAAAGCAATGCTAAAAACTTGGTTGAATATTGTATTTACTTGCACAGCGTAAGCACCTGTCATTTTGTAATGCTGCATTTGATAGCTTTCGTATCTAATGAGAGCAAATTGTGCCTTTCAGCAGCAGCAGCAACAGCAGCAGCAACAACAGCAGCAACAGCAGCAGCAGCAGCTTGAAGTGTTGAGCTCCTTGGGGAGCCTGTCTATAAGTGGCCCTGCTGCAGCTCAACCCCCACCTCTTGGAGTGGGAGGAGGACCACCGCTCTTTGGTGGTTCATTTGCCACCCCAGGCTCACCAGCCAAGCTTTTTGGGGCCCCACCAAGTGGGACTCCATCCACTGGACCGCCACCACCAGCTCAAGCAGCGAGCTTCTCTAGTGTAGTGCCCAACCTTGGAACCCAGTTTGGTTCACAACTAGGCAAGTCATGTTGCATGCTTTCTGGAAGCTCTTTCAGGTGTGCTTTGTGAGCATGGAGGTGGGTATGAAGGAGTGTGCCAGAGCTAGCAGACCTGGAAGATGATAAAACCCTTAATTTTTATCCTGGTGAAAATGGAAATAGTTGTAGTTTCAAAGCTTTTGCTCCACAAGCTTGAAATGCCCCTTTGTAAATGTGTGTTGCGCATCTTGGAATCTTGCAAGGGCAGCTGATTAATGTATTTGTGTTGGGTGCCACGCTTTTGTACCTGTGGCTCTGTTATGAACCTACATTCCAAGCCCAACACATTCACAAAGTTCTAGGATTATGCATGCTGATATGCAGGAACCTCCAGGGTGCAGTAGTCTAAAAACTTCTATTTTGGCCCTAAATCCAAGCAAGAAAATTTTGTGATATTTGTTAACAGAAATTGTGGTGTGTAACACCTACAAACAAGCATAGAATAAGTTGACATTCATTTCGTCAAGTAGCTTTTCAGCCTTGTTCTATGCTGTTGTCGAACAGTTGTCCATTTAAAATCGGCACACGTGGTCCCCTGCATAACCAGTGATATGTGCCCTTTAAATAGACACTGCGGTGAAATTAAAGTTGGCCTGTATCGATAGATTAAAGTGTTTTGGTGACAAAGGTGCTACTTTCACTGAAACTGAACTTTTTACAAGCTAGAATAGGCACAAACGGCTGGTTCCTGGAGTAAACCGTGGTGCATCTGCATGGTTTTTTTGCGCGGATCTCAGAGTTTAGGCTACACTGCCATTTACAGTAGAATCTCAATGATACAAATCTTCTGGGGCCGTGAAAAGTACTCGTATCATCTGAAATTCTAATCATCCAAAACAAACAAAATCTGTATGCAGAAGCCTGGGAAATGCATTCACGCAGGTCTGTTTACAGCTGACGGGATTTATTTACAGCTGTGCGGCACCGCTTACTGCTTGCGGTGTGTACAGCGCGACTGGCGATTGTGATGTTGGCAACGCATAGGTCTCCTGCACTGCCCATGGGGCACTGTTAAAACAGTGCTAATAAGTGCCCTCTATGCGTCTGCTGGCTTGTACTAAGCCCCCTCTTCTGCTTCAGAATGAGCAACTTCTGGTTGTATTATGGTACGGATTACAATGAATTTAAGGTGCTGAAAATATTTTCGAGGGTTAGCATGCTGTGCAAAAACGAGAAATTGCCCAGAACCACGTACACAGCGTGCAGGTATACAGCGTGCAGAAATTGAAGGTAGTCTCAGTGCACTCAGAGTGTCATGCAAAGTGAAGCTCTAGGAAAGTTTTACAGGGAACTGTTCAAGTGTGTGAACACAGAAAAGTTTTCAGTAATGAAATCGCAACAGTGATAGGCAGCACAAATAACCAGTTTCAGGCACAAGCAGTTGCATGTTTCTGCTCGACACTTTTCCACCGCCAGTGATATTTTTGCCAGTCCTGCGCCAGTTTTTGCTTTCTGCATGCTGCTGAATAAAAAAGTCAGGCGTGTATTTTTGGGAAATATAAAGCCCACTTTGTGCTCCTAGGAACTGAAAAGTGGCATGTAAAGCCGTATGTAAGTCTGTAGCAACATTTGAATCGTGCTGCACCTGGTGCTCTTTTCATCGCCAAAAACGAGATTTGAGCAAAAAAGTGCAAACTTTGGTCTGTTGCTTAATGTCTTGCCATTAACTTAATTGTGCACTTCTAACTTCTGAGCCTGTGCTTTTGGAGGAGTGGGGACTTTGCATCAAATTTGCGCACTTGGCATTATTAGAGTGATTGACAGCTTGAGCATGCGGCTAGCTACGGCAATTCGTAATGGTCAAAATGCTACTGTAGTGACAGGTTACGAATAATGAATCTACTCCAAATTCAGTCTCTTGTTTTGCTGTGAGGTGTCAAAAAGTTTTTTGCGAACAGTGATTTGCTGCGTACACCCTTACCTCTTGTTGCTTGATGCGCAGTTTCTACTCATGCAACTGCTGAATACAATAGCTTCACCCTTTATGAGGTGCCGCCCCACCGCGGTGGCTCAGTGGTTACGGCGCTCGGCTGCTGACCCGAAAGACGCGGGTTCGATCCCGGCTGCGGCGGCTGAATTTCTTGAAGGCGAAATTCTAGAGGCCCGTGTGCTGTGCGATGTCAGTGCACGTTAAAGGGGCTGCGAAACACTGCTTGGGGGGATACCGGCTATACTTCAGGTGGATTCTTTGTCACACAGATGCTGACTTAAAAAGAATTACAGGAATCGATGCACAGGAACGGGAGTTATTCAATGAAGAAATTTCAAAATACAAGCAAACAAAACGCTGCCCTTAACTCGATTTTGGCGGGGCTTCCCGCTCCTATTTCGCTCTCCCAATGACGGCACCTGGCGCAACCAATCAAAACAGCCTGCCAGAGCACGTCGTGGAAGTTTGCACTCCATGGTTGCCTGCTCTCTGTAACTCGTTCTTGCTGTGACTGGCAGCGTCGTTTCCATGCCAGAGCCCCTGGTGGTGTTTTTTAAATTTTTCTTGCTTTGCAGGGCTTTTATCTAAGACGAACAAGTTGTTTTTGTGGATGTAATATAAAACACCGACAGGCGACAAAATGTGTCTCCATATATTCCCACAATTTGGAATATATTTACTGTTTGTCCAACCATCAAGCTCGTGCCAGGTGATGTCATATCCGCTGCCATCCATTGCTGAAACCCGCCACTGTGTGGGGACACCATCAGAGCCATGAATTTGTTTTTGGGAGGATATTAAAATATTAAAAAATGGAATATACACGGTATTACCGACGCTAATAGCCCAATTGTAACTCAGTGTATGCGATCAACAGGCAAAACAGTCAACTAAGATTGTGTTTCTGGGCCCCTTTAAAGAACCCCAGGTGGTCGAAATTTCCGGAGCCCTTCACTACGGCGTCCCTCATAGCCTCAGTCGCTTTGGGACGTTAAACCCCAATAAACCAAACCAAACCTTTATGAGGTGCCTGCTGTGTGCATGTCTCACATGCATACAAATGGTAAAATTGCACTCAGAATGACTGTAGGAATTAAATAACATTACTTTCAAGCTGTTTTGACTTCTGGTTTTGTATAAAAGGGGGTACACAGTTGTACCGATGACTTTGTAGAAAGGGCTCAAATGTGGTATGTATCCTTACCTTAGTTGTTTGGATGTATTAGACAACTTATATTAGAATTGAAAATTTTTTCAAGAAGTGTTATAAGGCAGTTAGTTGATTGATTGGAAAGGCCCAAAAGCTCAACAGTTCTTCAAATTTTTTTTCCTGCCAAGGTGAGTCTCGTGGAATTGTACACCCACACTTGTAATAACACACAATGCCAAGGAGGCCTATTAGTGAAATGTGAAACACACCGACTGGCTTGTTTGGTAGTTTGGTAATATTCCGCATGCAAAAATATGGTACACAGGCGCATCGGTTTCTGTTCGCTAACACTTGAAGCAAGTGGGACACGTGTCCTGTTTGTGCACAAAGTGTTAATGGTCAATTTTTTCTCAGAGCAATGAATCAAAAGCAATAGGAAGCTGGTCATTAACCGTATATTTCAGCTGTGATCCAGCAAAGCTGCCAGCATGGCGCAAAGGACATTTCTCGCAGTGCACCGGTCTGCCTGTATCCATTGTAAAATATGTACCAGCTTTGTGTGGCTTTGAAAGAAAACAGAGCCGAACATTTTGTTAGCTTGTTAGTGGCAGCCTATGACGCGTGCAGCAGTAGCGATGCTAACGATGTTTTGGGGCTGCACGGCCATATCAACGTTACATGCTTTCAACATTTCACTGCAAGGCACATGCAGCACTTTTTTTCGAAACCTTCAGCTTCAGCCGGCTCATACCGAGGTGTGTGGTACATGAAGAGTCTTTTCACACTTGCAAAGGGACGGAAAAAAGCACAATTCGATGCAGAAAGCTAGCAGGATATGTGCTACAGCATAGACTGAGCCAGCGTTGTGCTGCCCCGTCACTTTTTTTTTGCCGTTAGGAGGCAGCGCTGCTATAGAGCAGATTGTTTCATTCCCGCATGCAGGCTGTGTGCGCACTCCTACTCTCAACGCCAGGCTCCATCTTTTGGCATCTGAGGCCCAGTGAATTGCGGGTTAGGGGGTGGCGCGCGTAGAACATGTTTGTGTGAACGTGTCATTCATTTCTGTCGTTGATGCGCTGTACCACCTAATGCGTGTAGCTGTGTGCCCAGTACTTGCATATCAGTACTCGTATTTTCTTTGTAGCATACAGTACTGCAGTTATTTGATGCACATTGTTTCTTGTTGACATCATATCCGAGGGTAGTCAAACAAGTAGGCATGAACTGGAAACCGGTACTTATAAGCAGGTTTCTGCGCTGGTGTGTTGTTTATTGTTAACGAAAGTGGTGGCCTTGTGACAGCATCAACCTTGCATTCGGGAAGGGATGGGTTCAATTCCCAGTGCCCCCAGTTATCCACCTGTTCTCTAATGAGCACAAGATTTCCCCTGGCCTGGTGCTTGGCTTTTCTGTGGTGAAATGCTTGGAGAAAGGATCATGGATCAAACCGTTGCGTTGACGAGCCAGGGATATGTTTTTCTTCCAAGCAACATAAATCTCCTCTTGCGGCTAAGTCCACTTGTGGCCCTTTTCCAAGTGCCTGTTCAAGCCTACAGTGACGGGTGGTGATGGCACAGACTCCTTTCCCAAGCCATGCACCCTAGGAAGCTAAGCACCAGGCTAAGCGATGGCTTGTACCCTTTTGAGAAAACTGGTGGGCAAATTGATGGCAGTGGGATTTAAGCCCACGAACACCCGTTACCCAGGTGGGTGCTTTACTGCGAGGCCACGGCTATAGCGATAGTTGCAATCTTCTTCTGTGTGCGCATCCATCTATGATAGCTGCATGTCTGTCTTTTTTTTTTCACGGGTTGAGGATTTTATGTATTGGAAGGTAGTGTCATTGATTTGACTCGATCACGTAGTTATGTGCAAGAGGTAGCCAGAACAGCTAGCTACAGAATGAAGGTTGTTAAGGCGAAAATCGCCAGTGGTTCATCTTCAGCATTCACGTGCAGCTGCAGCGCTTGCTATTGCTTGCATTGGTAACGGTAAGTGGCACGGCATGTAGTGACCGCAGATCTGAATCATGAAAAAAGTATATAACAGCAGTATCTTACCAGCACTCACCTGTGGGGCAGAAACGTAGAAGCTAACGAAAAAGGTTCAGCTTAAGTTAAGGAGAGCGCAGCGAGCTGTGGAAAGAAAAATGATAGGTGTAACGTTGAGAAAGGAAGAGGGCAGAGCGGATCAGGGATCAAACATGGGTTAATGACATCCTGGTCGAAATCAAGAGGGAGGAATGGGCTTGACCAGGGCATGTAATGCGACGGCAAGATAACTGGCTGTTCTTAAGGGTAACAGACTGGATTCCGAGGGAAGGGGAGCATAGCAGGGGCCGGCAGAAAGTTAGCTGGGCGGATAAGGTTAAGAAGTTTGCGGGGATACGGTGGCTGCAGCTGGCAAAGGACAGGGTTAATTGGAGAGACATGGGAGAGGCCTTTGCCCTGCAGTGGGCGTAGCAAGGCTGCTGCTGATGATGAATTTTTGCCTATTTGGTACGTTAGATTGGGAGCTAATGCACGAACTGCTTGCACGACCACACGAATCATCCCGCGCGTTTGACTTTGCCTGGAACCACGAAAAGGCGGTGTCGCAGTGCTGCTGACTTGTCTTGTGTGCTTGGTGTTTGCACCAGAAAGGACAAAACGTTACACTGCACAGAAAACTAGAATGGGGTGCAACCATACTAGCGGTGCGTGTCTTTGTGGCGACACGCCGTCCGTCAGGCTCGGGCACCTTACTAGTGAGACGTTCGCCCGGTGTCGCTAGACCTAGCGTGCTTCGTAACCAAGCCGCAGCAAAAGTGCTTTTGAATTTAGTCACTCTTTACTATAGAAGGTCTAATCTTGTTACCGGTTCACTATAATATCCCATAAAAATGAACATATAATTGATTTTCGCGAGGTCTTTGACAGTGAAACGTGCGGAAAAGCAAGCCAAGCAAACGCCATCTCATATTGGCGGCCACAGGTCACACGCATGGCGCGCCGCTCTAAACCGGCCGTGAATTGAGCGCCAGATCTTCGGAGGATTTTAATCTTAACTTAGAATTGCGTGGCGTTTTCCAACAAAGGGATGTAGCATCTTATTTTATTTGTAGCGGTAGATTTGTGCCGGTCGTCGGGCGCGCGTCCTATCATCCAAACTTTCAATGCATTATGCATTTGAAGGATTCATCAGGACTGCGCTAATTCGTCACAAAAATGCATGTCGTAGCATTAAAAAGACATCTTAATTGGGGCTCCGCTGTAAAAAATTTTGTGGAAAAATGTTGGTCTCGTGTAGGGGCTGCATCCCGTCATAACCGCAGAAGAAAAGTGCGGCCTTTACACGAGTATATATGGTAATTCACTAAATGATTAGTCTTGCAGCTGATGCTGCAGATTCCCCTATAGGATGCTGGGCTGTATGGTTAAACCAAAGTTGTAAGAGCTTTAGCTGTAAAAAAGGATTCTAACAAAGTGGTGTTTAAATAAAGCACGACAAAACTTCCTGTTAGCTTTGCGACTGGGCTGTGCTCACAGTGATGACTTGTTGACGCAACTGGTGCACCACTGTGCAAGTGACAATGCAGCCCCATTTCTGGGGTTCCTTATGGCTGGCAGGAAGTGTGAAGAGCACATTGGAATTGCATGCGAGCCTTGCACCTGATGCTTGCAATTGTCCAATAAAGTTTTCGGTGCAGTGGGTACCAAGACGACACCAGTAGTGCGAGCATCTGCTAAACGCTGGGATAGTTAAAATGAATATCAAAATGTATGTCCTTATTAAAGCATCGATTAATCTGTGATAACGCAACAACGTGCTACAATGCAACCATGCTGTGGAATTAATCACGAATGTCATACAGGCACAGCTATAGAGCTACTGCAGCCCCACAGTCCTCAAAGAAACTCCGCTCCGTGGTGCGCTAGTCAGTAGAAAATGGCCGCAACGGCTCTGTATTCTGGACTATACCTTAAAAACTCCAGCACTGGAGACCAGTGGGTCCTGTGCCACCACTCACACATGATGTCAGCAATCGCGTCCTGCTGCTTGCGGTGTGCATCACGCGGCTGGCCATCTTGTGCCAGTGATTTTTTTGGGCAGCGCGTAGTGCTCGAGGTTGTGGTCGTGGCTAGTGCATTCATATAATCCGGAGTAGCATGGGATAGTGTTCGGAACGGCCAAAATTCTGCCCATTGTAAATAGTGCAGTGCCACCAAGGAGTTTTCCGAATTCATATCATCCCGAAATTCATATCAGCCATGATCTTCTCATTCATATTACTTCAAAATGATGGTCACTGAGTCGTTTTCAGTGTAGACGTCACGAGTTACATTTTAGTGGAGTGGCGAGACGTTGTTTCACGATGTCCAAGTGGAGGGAAAACATAAGAGAATTCAAGCTGGTGGAACTACTGAAGCTGTACTATTGAGGTCAGAAATCTCAAGGACATGTGAGAAACCTCGTTTATTCTGCCCCTGTCAATTCGGAAATCGGATAACTCAGACTGCTAGCGTGGCGCTGGCCAATGCTGAATGAACTCTATGGCATTGCATGCTTGCTAATTAGGACGCTGTGGGTCTCGCACCGGTTAGTTCGGCTGGGCTGCTGAAGAGAGGCTGTGTCGAGGTATGACTGACACGCAAGCAATCATTCAAAAAGCCCACCTCAAATCTGAATTGCGTGGCGCAGTGTTGCCTATGTACCTCTGACGTGTGCATAGCAGCAGGGCGTGATGGCGACCATAGGGCTCCGCCTCCGAACAGTGGTACGAATGCATATTTACGGTTAAATTTTTTCAAGCTTCGCGCAAGATTGCGGTACGGCGACTATCCTCTGCGCATCGGCTAACTAGCTGAGCACACCTGCATGCCGTTTTGTGCGCTGATAGGTGAGTTGCTGGTCTTTACTTACTTTTTAATTTCTTCTCGCTGCTTCGGGAGCAGTGCGCGTTTCCCTCTCTTATGTCTGCGTGGTTCTTCGATTGCGCGCTCGTCACGTGCGTTTCACTGTTTGTGCAGTGAAGACTACTTACACGAGATGCTGCCGCTTGTGTGGGGGCTCTACCGCAACCGCGTCGCACCTCGAAGGATTCCGCAGAGGCCTTTACCATTTTGGAGCATTTCTACTTCAACACTACCCACAGTGTGCACGCAATAAAGCATTGATGAAATTGTGTATAGCAAATGTTGCCGCACAGTTCTGATTTCAAAATCAGGTGACCATTCGAAATAAATTTACTGTGATGTGAACGGTTTTCGGCAGTTTTTTGGGGGATCATTCCATAGCTCTAACTTTTCCGCTAATTTGAACGTTTTTGCAGCCCCTTGAAGTCCGAATTAATGAGGTTTTACTGCATCAGACATTAGAGTATGCAAGCCAAACCTACACAACTGTGGTATAGAGCAGCCAGTTAACAGAGCTCTCAGCTTCAGTTGCTACTTGCCTGTCCTGGAAACTTTTGCCCCTAAACGTACATTTTACTTCCTCCGCTCTTGTTATGCACTTTGGAAGTTATTTTTGGGGCGACATTCCTTGCAAGGCACCCTTCTGGTTCATAGTTGTTTATCAAGGTTGACGAAGTGTTTTGAGGCTTTTTCAGAGAGTAGTAGTGGCAATGCATAAATTTTGATAGTCACAAGCTTCTCCTCCTTTAAGGAGGTCGTTCATCACCCACCTTCATAGAGCTTCTGTTTGTATGCTTGTAGCACACATACGAGGCACAGTAGATAAATGGTCTCATCATGATTACATAAATATAGTTGGAGTTGTAGTTTTCATTACTAACTGGGGAATTAAAAAAAAAGTATGCTGCCTTCAATTTTCGAAATTCACTGGTAACCGAAAGTGGACAGTAGCTTGACATGCACGCCACATCTGGCCAGCGGTTGAGTAGGAGCTACATTCAATGAGAGATAAAAATTGACAAAATGCGGAAGCCAGGGCCATGGTGAGCTAGTGGTACTCGTACATCAGCGCAGTTGTGCATTTTGATGCATTGCTTCACTGCCTTGGTTACAGGCCTCTGCAGATCACCCACTTAGACAGGGTAAGGACACTGACATCAAAACCATGCATAAGCATCACAAAAAAAAGTGTACTTTTTAACTACCGCAGTGGTTCATTGGCAGTTTGCTACGGTAACAGGCAGACCACCTGGTGCCCCATCCTCTCACTAAATCCAGCGATAGCCTGACAGCAGAGTATTTGTAGTAAACTTCCTTGCGCTTTTGTCTTGCGGCTCTATCATTTACATTCCGTTACTACTTGCTTCATGCTGGCAAAAGGCCATAAACTTTTAAGTGACCTTTAATGTACACGGATAGCACATTTTGTCAAAAAAAAAAAGTGGTTCACCCATAGCAGATATTATGCGTTATGAAAATTGCATAATCAAATAAGCAGCAAAAAAACTGCACCAAATTTTCAAAAAATATAAACTGAGAACTCCAACCTCCAAATATAGTGTTTTGGAGAAATTCTAGAGGCCCGTGTACTGTGCGATGTCAGCGCACGTTAAGGAACCCCAGGTGGTCGAAATTTCCGGAGCCCTCCACTATGGCGTCTCTCATAGCCTTAGTCGCTTTGGGGCATTAAACCCCATAAACCAAACCAAACCATCCAATATAGTGTAGAACGAAGACTTGGAGTCTCGTGATTTCTCATTGGACTGTTGCAAAATGTGCAATAAGACTAAAGATTTTTCTATTGTGAAAGATATCTAGTGCTGCTTGTATGTCTAGAAGAATATATCTGGGCTTGTTTTGTGCGAAGTAAGATTTCCTTTCTTAAAAAAAAAAAAGAGGGCACCCAAGGCTGCATATGTGCCATGAAGACGAAAGCATTAGTGTGCGATCGTGAGCGTTTGACCTTGACGCAGGTTGCGCACTGAGAAATGAAACGAAGACGTGCCTCCGAATGCTGTAGCAGCGGCACAATTCCTTCGAGTTCGATAGCAATTGGGAATTTTGAAGTCTTGAGACTCGATGGCCATTGAGACTGGCTGTGTGGCAGTGGTATAAGTTGTGGGCAGAAGTGTGGAAGCTTGAACACTTTTGGGGGAAGTGCTTGCACCGCAAAATGTGGTGGAATTTGCTTCATGCAATGTTAACTTTAATAAGGCCACACAATTTTACGTTTGGTTTGCTGATTTTGCATATAGCCTTTTCATCTTCCACTGCTTTCAGCAGCCTGTAGGAGATACCCATGCATACTAATAGCAGTAGCGCTAATGTGATCGTGTTTGCTACTCTGTAGCTGCCAAGCTACAAAAATATTTTTGTGAAAAATGTGATTTTATGAACATGATTTCTGAAAAACCAGGAAAAATATCTAGGCACGCTTCTCTGCAATTCTTATCCAAGTGTGCACGAGGCATTGATAATATATCAGAAGTGAGCTATGAAAAAGAGCTACCATTTTTACTCTCATAATAAATGTGCTTGTATTATGAACACGCCCCGTACTTTGGCTGTCAAAAAGTATTTTTTTCTCTTATGTAGTTAATGTGCCCTATTTTCTTGGTGCATAGTCTGTTGCTGATGGTAATGGCAGACACCCTTGTTTGAATGCCAAAACAACTGTGCAGTTACATGACCATTATCTGAAAATGTCAAAACGATGCCTCACCTGATGGGACACACAGCCTATGACAGTGTTACAAAGGGCATTAGGTTTGATCTGCCTTATTAGACTCTGAAAGGGGCTCGCTCTTAAAAAGGTGGGCTATTCTTGGGATGTTACAGGGTGCCACTTCGTGAATATCCTCCAGCAAGAATTCTTTTTAATGCATTTGTAGAAGCTGAGTTATCTGTATCAAAACCAGTATCAAAACGAGTTATCAAATTTTGAATTTCAGCATCTTCGTGCCTTTCCCTCTCCTTGTCACTTTTTGCACACTCAAAGGTCAGCACTTCTCTGCTGGCACGCGCGAGAATTCCTCGGGGTGCAAAGCTTCCTGACCAGCTGGAGTGACGCTGCTGACTGGCCGCACCATGGTAGTTTCGTGACGCCTGAAAAAATCGTAACTAATGGCCATCTCTGAACACAATTACGCGGGAGCGTGCGACGGAGGAGGGCGCGAGCATGAAAAAGTCGCCGGAAAGGACTCTCCAACCTTCGCGCGCGATTGTTGGCTGTGTGATTGTGGGAAGTGTATTATCTGGCTCAGGTGTTCACGGCGAGAGAAGGTTGCGATTGAACGAGTTTATGTTCTGTACTCTCCTCGGAAGGTGTTTCAGAGCCTCTTTTAAGGGGGTACGTGGCAAATGAAATGGCCAATTTGTTCAAAATTTTCAATTCTGCAATTAATTTTTTTGTCCGACTCTCGGGTCTCCATCTGTATCGTGACGAAAATATAGCAAAATATGCTGTACAAGTGTAGAAAAATACATTTATTTTATGTGTGGTCATCAAAAATTTGAACGAATTGCATTTCTGATGGTCCCGGTGCATCGCGAATTCTGCAGGTTTCCGATGATAGAGTATGATACATCTTAGTATTGCCACGAAGGGAAGAGATCAGATCAGCACTTCCATTGGTTGTAGTCTTGCATTTGTCTGACAAAAGGAATTGCATACAGGGCGATAAAGGAGGCAAACACAGGAATAAACTTCAAGCCTGCTTTTGTTGGTTTTCACTTTTTGTGCAAATGCTTTATAGCTCATCACCGCAGCACATTGTAACCAAAGGCAGTAGGATGATTCCTTTGCACATGACTTCCTAAGATATTGGAGAGTGTTGTAAAGCTTTTGATTTCCTTGTATATGTATGGGATAGTTTTCGAAATTATGTTCTCTAAAAAGTGCATAACTGGGGCAAATTTGGTTGCATTTCATGTGAAAATAAAAATTTTAATTCCTGCAGCCCCCTGAAGGAGGGATGCTACTTTTGATAGACAACTTTTTTTTATTTATGAATAGATCTGAAACAAATTTTCACGTTTTGCTTATTTAAGTGTAATTAATTTTGCCATAGTACAAGTAGTCTTTGATACTTTAAAAGCTGGGTTCTTTGCTTATAGAAAAATTAGCATCCAATCAGAAAAACCAGAACACAGTGGTTAGAGTATAGAAACAGTCGAGTGCTTAAGGAGTGTAATAAGGTGCAAATAAATGTTATAGGCCAACTTGCTGAAGTTACAGCTCATCAGTTGCTAGAAAAAAAATGTCATCTTTGGATGTCACATATGACTCACTTAAAAATTTCTGAAATAAATATTGCATTGAAATTGAGCATATTACATACTACATTCATTTATCTTCCTGGCAAAAAAAATGTGTTCATAGCTGAAATAGAATGGAAGCTATTTTTCCTCCAATATCACAAGTGTGTCAAAATTGTCTTGAAAAATCAAGGAAATACATTTTAAAACTAAAAGTAAATTTCATGGCAGAAAGTGAAAAATATTGACACATTTGAATATTGAACTGGCTAACAAGCCTCAGGCATGTAATCTGACTGGCTGTTTTCACCTGATTGGCCCTTTTTCCATGCCTGCTGTCCGTTTTCAGTGCAGGCTTGTATGCTAATGCCTTGCTTCAGCTCAGGTGCTTTTCCAGACTGCATTGACTTTCTTGCTTTTATTTATTTATTTATTTATTTATTGATACTGCAGGCCAATAAACTGGCCCTAGCAGGAGGGGCAATACAGTAAAAAGTGTGACAATGCAAAACAACAACAACAACGATTTTGATCGAATCCTGATGAAACTGCTCAGTCGTCTCCAGTTTTTCCCCGCTGATTTTAAATATGCTATTAGCTTTCAGATAATAAATTCATGGGATAACTCTTAGAGCCCCTTCGGGAAAAAAACGGCCGCCTAATTTGACCGCGATATTACTATTCTGTTCACAAGCATCGCTGCTCGAAGTCCGCCACGCGGTCCTTCGAGGGTTTCGCTTATCCCAGATACCATCAGCTGATGTTATCAAAAGAAACCGCTGCTGTCAGCCGGCATCACCCGACCGGCGTCGTCGCGCGCGATAGGAAGCTTCCTGTCCGCACCGCTCGCTCGCGCGCAGATGCCACCGAAGAACTGGCGGCCTTCCTATCGGCTTTTTTTTTTTTTTTTTTTTTTTCAGCGAAAGGGCTCGTCAACACCACGCTTCGCTTGGGCCACCCCTGGGCGCCGCCGCGGCGCGCCCTTCCTCCTCCTCTCCACCTGTTTACCCTTCGCCGCTGCTTACGGTTCTTGTCGCGATAACGCCCGAGCGGCGGCGGCGGACAGATGAGGCCGCGCGCCGCGGCGCGCGCTCCGTCGTTATTTCTCCTCGCCATCGGGTAACCGCTTGGGACGGCGGTCTTCCTCCCAAGAGAAGGTTCTTTCGCAAGGCGTTGCGATAACGCGTGAGCGGCGGCGGCGGCCGTAGAAGAGGCGCAGACATTCGTCATGGAAGGAAGAAAAGAAGACCCAGAAGTGGTAGCGAGGGGGTTGGCTCAAAATCTACACCGCTACCGTGGTGCTCCCAGCATTGTGCGCGAACTGCGACAGCCATGACGTCAATCAAAGCATAACTGCAGCTTTTCGCTTGTATATCCAGGCTTAACCAGCGCAAAGCCACTGCCAATTTTTTTCTCTCGAATCACTGGCGGTAAGCGCCGCTGATGAAAGCTGCAAGGAACCATGGTTGACACAGCCGATTACCAACTACGCCGGACTGCGCGCCGGCGCGGCGGTTTGCGTTTTGACACCACCCTACGCTATCGCTCGTTGTCATCGGCGCCGACAACCGCGGATAGTTTCCCTTCGGTCTGCGGAATTTTTGCGCGTTTGTCGGTCTCACAGGCTCCCGGCTTTGACTTTGCGATTGTTCACGCTGATGAAGTTTCAAAATAGCGGCACCCAAAAGCAACTGCAAGTGGCGGGAAATTCAAACTAGCCAAGAAAAAGCGCCGTTTTCGCCACTTGGGGTTCAGGCATCGCGAGGCCGCGCCTGTTTTTGTTTTTAGAGGCCGCCGCGTTAGTGCGAAAGTGATGTTTGATAGTGCGCTATCAAACATCAAACGAAACCGAACAGAAAGCATTATGGCAGCTAATCTTGAATGGCGCAGGCGTAGAAAATGGGCTTATTTTGGTGCATCCTCGCGAGTTCTTGCGCCGTGGCGGCACATTTATCGGGCAATTTGTTAAAAGCTTACGCTAGTCCCGGGCCCCGAACTTCACTTGTCGCTGGAGAAGAACCTCGCGAATCCGAATGTGGCAAGATCGAAAAGTTGATATTTTCAGAAATTTTCGGCGGTTGCCCCCCCCCCCCCCCCTTCCTGTGAATATCCGTTAAATTTTAACTTTTATTTTTAAAATGAGCATAAAAAAGTATTTAACTGGGCCGAATTTGGTTGCGTTTCGTGCGAAAATAACAAATCTCTAAAGGAATCTGCAATTATTTTTGTCCAGAAAAAAATATTATTGAGCACGAATATAGAAACCTGTGGCAGCCTTTAGAAGTTTTAATTTGTAGTATTTGCTTGTGAGCTAAGTGTAGTGGTGTTTAAATACAACACTGGTCTTGCTGTTGGCAATATCAAAATTCAGCCAAGTTAGACATGTCTAACTTGGCTGTCTAACTTAGACAGCCAAGTTAGACATGTTGCACTTCAAGCTGTTGCAATAACCTGTGGTTGGTTAGCTGCTGCTGCTACAAATTAATGCAACAGGTTTTAAGTGGAACACTACTCTTGGCGCACAGCCCACTAGTTTGGGTTTTGTAACATCGCTGTACGAAACACCGCGGCGCGGTTCGACTCGCCGACATTGCGCATGGTAGCGATCCTCCTAGTGGCCTTGGAGTCGATGCTGTCTTGCTGCTTGGGCCGAAGCGGCACTTCGGGATCGCTCAGTGTGCTAGGCCTCAGTGGCAAAGGGCTGCCTGGAACAGGAGATTGTGCATGCGCTGCTTTAAGAGGTGCTTGAACAAGGTTCGCGGCGGCAGTGTACGACGGCAGTATATGTGTACCAGCACTGGCGGTACACATATATGCGCGCCGCGAAGGGCACGTATGCTTCGCCGTCAAGCGTTTGATAGGGCGCTCTCAGCGCCAAGGAGCCGTGGATGGCTGGAGCCCGTTAAGCGCTTGGTGGCGAAGGCGATGTGGTGTGGCCAGTGTGACTCACTCGCGGTCTGTCGGGTACACTTAGAACCGCCGTTAGTCCGTAATAAAGCCCCTCCATGACGTAGCGTGGCAGTTCGAACGCGAATGGGCTGGGGCGCTGGGGTCGGCTGCGCTCAAAGCCAACAGAGGCCGGCGAGTGGGTTGCCATCGGCGTTGCGACAGATAAGACCACGACTCTCGTATCTCTTCCCCTGCAATCATTTCATTTTTGGCCATGAAAAAATTCATCTGCAAAACTCTGTGCTTCCGAATTCTTGGCCGATCCCTCTGTGTGGGCCTGTGCCATTGTACGAGGATAACGTGGCAGAGCGGTGCGAAACGGCGGGTGGCCATTCGGCTGCGCTTGAGGCCCACTGAGGCCTCCAAGCGGGCAGAAAAAGTCAGTGTTACGGACTCGCTCCTGTCAGGCGATCGTGCAGCTGAATGAGGGGAGGCTTGCGTGGCAGCGGCTGTTGTGCACTCGTGTGGATACGCGGGCAAGTGGATTCCAGTGGGATCGCGTCCGGCCTTCTACTGCTGAGAGTCACCATGAAGAGTGTCATCTGCATAGGGGGACAGTAACGGCACGGCGTGGAGGTCAGGTATGAATAAGGAGCCAACGAGGGACCTAGGGCGACGCTGGTTGCGTGGTGGATCGCGCTATGGGTAAGTCCACGCACGGCGACATAGGGCCCTCAGACACCTAGCTCCCCACTACGCTACGGGTTCATTGGCTGTTTATATACATTATGTGTGGGCTCCGTGTGGTCGCGGTCTGCGAGTTCAGGCTTCTAGAAGACTGCTGAGTGACATCTGACCGCAGGAAAAGTTGGTTGATCGGGACTTCGAGACTGAAAGCAGTCCTGCGCGACCGATCTTATAGGAAGTAGTGTAGAGGACGACCATGGTTTATAGGGCGCATCGTGCCATGGCCTCAGGTTGTACTACTGCTACGATGCCTGCTTGAGCCGCCGGGGATCCGCTGTTTACAGCTGGATAGAGAGTTGATTCAGTGGCGTGGCCACAGCGGCATGGACCGGAGAGGCCGCCTGAGCATAAGGCCTCCTGGGCTTAAGGGATGGAAGTGTTCTTCTCCTGGTGTCTCGTTCTTTCGCTGGTGAAGTTATGTCTCAAGTGAAGGCATACACGAGGGCGCGGTCTGCCCAGCCGTTGCGCATGCGCACATGGCACCCGGCCGGTCCGGTCAACGTTGTTGTGGTTCACGTCTGTGCTATTCTGCGCTGCGCGCAGCGCCCATCGCGTCTGCGGTGTGCTGAAACTCTTATTAAATATTTGCCAACGATCATATATTAGAGCACATTCACCGCGGCGAGTCGCGGGGCCGGTTCTGGTCGATTCTGAATGATAGCAGTTTACTTGGTGGGGCTCTCCTAACTGAAGGCCGCTGAACGGAGCTGGTGCCATTGCGAAAGAGGCGGTGCACCTGTACTGACGAGCAGCTCCTGAGGCGTTATACGCTTGTGGCGCGCGGTAGCATGTGAATTTACACGCAAGACGATGCCAGTGCCTGACGCCTAGGAACTGCTTTCAGCAGCTAGGCCTAACCAAGTTCAGCACTATGAAATGACTAAAGGACGCCCAGAATCTTTTTAATTGCCAAGTTCTTCATTTTAAGAGATACTTGTTGTCCTTGTGTGCCTACTAGACTACTGTTGCTGGCCTTCCAGCAGATGAGGTGGCTTCACAGATAGCATTTTTTTAACTGTGTACTGAGCCAGGGAAATATTGTGATAGTGTTCAGATTCCATTCTGTTTTTGATTTTTCTCAGTTTTAGCATTAGCTGAAGGGATGCCTTGCCCCATCTTTGCATATTTGGATTCTGTTCAGATTCCATTCCGTTTTTGATTTTTCTCAGTTTTAGCATTAGTTAAGGGATGCCTTGCCCCATCTTTGCATATTTGGATTCTGTTCAGATTCCATTGTTTTTTTTTTATTTTTCTCAGTTTTAGCATTAGTTGAAGGGATGCCTTGCCCCATCATTGCTCTTTGTTATTTTGCTCAAGACTAGCAATGGACAACTTGCGAAATTGCAGGAAAGCTGACTTACAGGAACATGATTTCCAACCAGAAACCCTCGTTCACAGACACGTTTTTGCTTCCTGCCCTGCTGCCTGAAGGGGTTAGCGCGAGGGGAGATGAGTCAGCAGCCCCCCGCTGTATCCTTCTTTGAAAAGGTGTGCGGGGCTGCCCCCCAAATCTCTGTGGACCTGAAGCCCAACCGGACATTACCAGCTTTTGAGATTGAGTGTAAAGGGAAGTTGTGCAAAGGTTACAATGATGCATTCCCTTGACGAGTACCTGCCTCGACCCGGTCCTCGCGTTCGCGCCCCAGCTCTATTGTGTCCTTTCAACAACTTCCCTCTCATACAGATAAAGGGACATCTCTCCCCTCCCTTCTCGAAGAAGACTGCGAGATTGCCGTCTGCGAACGAGGGTTTTTGGTTGGAAAATTGTAGAGGGCGCTCGTTCTTCTCCAAGTTGTCAATTAGGGAATCAGCATAACTTGAGCCAATGACAGAGTGGGAAAAATAAAAGTAGAGTGGAATCTGAATAGATTTACTTTATTATACTGGCCCCTTCTACTGTTTTATAAAAGACTGATTTTGTTAGCTGGTGATAGGTTACATTTGTTCCTTTTTCCTTAGATGTGGCAACAATTCTCCCGGAAATGAACCAACCAGTGTCTAAGGAGATAGAGGATGAAGCCAATGGATATTTTCAGCGTATTTATAATCATCCTCCACACCCCACCTTATCCATTGCTGAGGTGTTGGATATGCTGAAGCGCTTTCAAGAGTCTCCCGTCAAGTCAGAGAGAGTAAGTATAAACTGGTGCCAGCGTGGCAGTGCTTTCGACCAGGAATCAGTGAATGTGCTATTTTGGTTTTTCTTTCCAGGATGTATTTAACTGCATGATCAAAAACCTTTTTGAGGAATATAGATTCTTTCCTCAGTATCCAGAAAAAGAGCTCATTATAACAGCACAGCTGTTTGGAGGAATCATTGAACAGAGCCTTGTCACGTAAGTGTCTGGAAAACAATTCTCAAGGAAGTTTTACTTCTTATGACAAGTTTGAAATTCACTGACTACTTTCATAGGTACATGGCTCTGGGCCTTGCTCTCCGCTATGTGCTGGATGCACTTCGCAAACCATATGGCACCAAGATGTACTACTTTGGCATCACTGCACTGGACAGGTTCAAGACAAGGTTAGTTATCATTCTTTGGCATTTTCTCGGCGGGAATTTAACTTCCTTTTCTAGGTGCTTAGCAAGACTTGGTTTGCACTGAGACCATTCAGAAAAAATTTTTTCATAAAATGAAGCAGAATTCCGTCAATACTTTTTCACTGGGCTGCTGTATTGATATTGTGCTTTCCTAGCCTGAAAGGAAAAATGGAGACTGCTTTTGACCTTGGTTTCAGTTTTTGATCTAGACAGTGGCTTTAACACTGCAACATGTTCAATTAATGTTCCTTTGAATAGAGTGACTGACCAGCATGGAATCTTTCAGGGTAGCGTTGTGGCACAGTAGTGGAGTGGTGCACTGGCTGGAGCGCACTGCCAAAATGAGTTCTCCGTGCTTATTGTGTCGAGGCATGAGCTAACTGTGAGGCAAATTATACTAATGCAGGGTGGGAATGCTGTGCTAGTTGTGTTTTACTACGCCATTGCATTACAGTTGCTGCATGCGGCTACAAACGGGTGTTGTTCTATTAAGGTGTGCTAATGTTACACCAAGATATTTCTGTAAATGCTCATGCTTGCAGTGGCTATTACCCTATGCACTGGCATGGATTATTGATTCAATTCAATTAGGGAGTGATGAAAATGGAGCCTGGTGGAATAAAACCATATTTCGCCATATTTGGCACATTTGCATAAATGACTCTGTCCACTTTATCCAAAACGAATGTGACCAAAGTGTGCAAAAAAACAAAACTTGACTTACCCATTTTAGTGTATGTCAAAGGAATGTAATGTGGTGGTTGCCATGTTCGTGCTGGTATTACCATTGCTGCGCATGGCCCGTCCTGCTAAGCCCTTAAAAAAACATGCTGAATTTTAGCTCTTGCCTCCCACTGTTGTAGCACCATGCATTTTCGTTTCTTCTGCAACCTCTAGTGCCATACAGCGTGCATATTTAACGCTCCCACCATTCAAACCCACTCCTACATTCTGCCGCCTTCTGACGTTAGAAAGTACAGAGAGCTTTATCATAGCGGGGTGTGCTCCCATGATGCATCACTGATCTGCTTAAAACGGTTACATGGGCGATGTGTCCCTCCCCGTGTGAAGGTGAGTGCACATCATATGATGGAAACGTCATGCCTTTGAGGAGTGGCACAGTGACATAAGCTTTGGCAGTGGGGAAGAGATTGTTTATTTGGCCGGTATGAACAGTCCCCTTTCCCCACCTTCCTAGACGAGGAGCGAGTGGAGTTCTCATTATGTAGGTTCACAGCTTGGCTTTATTGGATGCTCTTAGTAGTGTCCTCTGTTTCGGCCGGCAGTTTATGGTAACAGTGATGTCTCCCTTGGTTCCTGTCTGCCCGTGTGAATGTGGTGCAAGGGATGGAGTTCTGCTGGTCAGTGAAGTCATGCACATTCCTCTGCGTTGGGCTCCCCTCTGAATACTGCTGAAGCAGGGGACCATCTGCATACATGCCGCTTTTCTGTCATAAGGCGTCATGTATGCAATCAGCGCTTCACTCGTGCCACTGCTACACTAAGAAGCTTGTAATGGCCAGCGGTTTCCACGGCCTGCAAGTCATGCAGCCACCAACAAGGAATCCTGCTAGTGCACCACACTGCACAACCTCACCGCCGCTCGCATGTGGCTTCAGCGCCCCACTGTTGCAGGTTGTTCGCAGGTTTTCAAATTTGTTAAACAGAGGCCTAGGTTCTAGGAGAACTCGCTGCAGTGCGCAAAGAAAATCCGTTTGTCGAGGCAGCTGGGCAAACATAAGGAGGGGACGCATCGGAAGAGGGGAGCCAACATGGAGCTCCTTTTATTATAATTAAGTTTGCTAACATAGTTCGCTGTATGGAATAACATTTGAAAGAAGGCTTAAATTTTTACAATGCGTGATCAGTGAGTACACTTGGCAATTCCAGTACTTCACTTGTCTTGCTTGGAACTCAGTCCATTGAAATATTTCGTCATTTTTCCAACTTGAAGCTGCAGGGGGCTAAATGCAGTTTTCTGCAGTGAATCAGTGCATAAAAGTTTGCCAACAGGTTGAGCTGTAGTGTATTGGATGGCATGAACGTTCTTGGCACACCAGATGTGATGCGCACAAAATTAAACAGGCATGTTCGCTCCTAATAGATTAGTGCAACATGCTCTGAGTGACAAAAACTGCTCCCCGATGTGTGCTGTTATGTATAAAGTGGTTGAACTGTATATCAGATTATTGACTATGTTAACCAGTCAGAAAATTCCCTTGAGCAACAGTGCTAAAACATTGCACCTAATTGTGGTCGTGATTATTGACCTTGTGTTAAGCTGAACATTCGATATATTGAATGGCATGCTACACCCCTACAAGTAGTGCTTCTCTTTAAAGCACTCTTCAATCATTTTTTGCCTGTGAAGATGGGTCGGCTGCGCGACTTCGGGCACCTGATAGCAGCACTAGCACTATGAAACTGTGTTAAGGTGAACGTGGGCTATGCTTGAGGTTGGCTTCTGGTCTCTTGTACTCATTTTCAATGCTGCATCCCCTTCATGTGGGAATGCCAGCCTAACTAAGCTCTAGTGGTGATCCTTGCCTGGGATGCTTCACTGCCAAAGGCATTGCGGAAACAAACTGCACCTTAGTTTGATTGGGATTATTTTATGTATAGTGTTCTGGTAACAGGATAAGACATCTTATGATAGGCAGGAACTAATTTCAAAACACTGCCCACTGAGGCTTTGATGCAAAGCAGGTTATGCCTAGAAACACCTGCCAAGCTGTGCGCTGCCAGCACACCAGTAGGCGGCACAGTGCAAGAAGCGCATGACTGGCGTGGTTGCAATGTATTGGTGCAATGTATGGGTGCTCCTAGGTTACTGATAAGCTTATCCACTTAACTGGATTTTTTTTTTTTAATCTTGTTGTTAGTGTTTCGGAACTATTTCATCATCCCCCTCTGAGTTCGATATATCTGGGTTTATCTTTATCGAACTTGGGCATTTTTCCAAGGACTTTGTGCCTGCATGCTCTTTTTTGCATGCAGCTTAACTGGGAAAGCGCACAAGTCAAGGCATGCAGTGCTCCTTGGTACCTTTTGACGAGATTCATTCTGGTTGTGAGAGATGCTGTATTGCAGGACTGCAGAAGAGATGCATCATTTTTGCATTTTGCCAGCACTGAAATGCAGTCATGGTGGCATGGATTGAACCTGTGGAATGTGGTGAATGTATATATATATATTCTTTCCTGTGGTGCAGATTGAAAGACTACCCACAGTATTGCCAGCACTTGGCATCTATTCCACATTTCAAAGACTTTCCTGAGCACTTGAGAGAGGTAATTCATAGCTTTCCTTTGTTTCATATGCTGCAAGTTCTGCATTCCTTGCTTATGATACGCTCTTGCAGTATGTCGACTGCGGTGCAAGGTCGCAAGAGCCCTTGAATCGACCTCAGGGCCAAACTTTGCCAGGTAATCTTGCCATGCTGGCCCAGGGACTGAACCCAGCTGCAGCGCCCCAGAATTCAGCAGTACGCACTGCACCTGCAACTGTGCCCACATCCAGTGCAGGCCTGGCACCTACAGCGGGAGTTGTCGCCAAACCCACCAGTGTTGGAGGCAAGGTGAGTGTTGGCAAGAAGCTAATATGTACCTGAAAATATGCACAGTTATGTTCAGCTAAAGCTGCTTTCTCTGTACTTTCTAGCATCCGTTTGCATGCCTGTGGACAGAGTTTTTATATTTATGCATTAGCTGAGTAAAACATTTCAATGTGGCGGTCATTTCAGGAACTGTTCTTAGCACCATTGCATCAGTAACCCATGCTAAAGGAAAAAAGCACAAGAGCGTGAATTGTGGATGTACTGTTTAACTTGATGTTAATGCCCTTGTTAAAAAGTAGGCATTTTGTTCTGCATTGCATGCCTCAGGTATTAGAAGCCGCGGTGGCTCAGTGGTTATGGTGCTCGGCTGCTGACTCGAAGGACGCAGGTTCGATCCTGGCTGCGGCGGTCGAATTTTGATGGAGGCAAAATTCTAGAGGCCCGTGTACTGTGCGATGTCAGTGCACGTTAAAGAACCCCAGGTGGTCGAAATTTCCGGAGCCCTTCACTACGGTGGCTTTGGGACGTTAAACCCCATAAACCAACCAACCACTTTATATCACGTTATCACATGCTAGTCTGTTTTGTCTTTGGAAATTTCAGTAAGATTTTATCACTTAAGAGGGGTACTTCATAGCACAGCTTGTGGTTTTCCTAAGTACATCCATACAGTATGTTTTCTAGTCTGTGGTGCTGTCTAATGCTAATCACGCTTGTTTTAAAGCATAGCACCTCTGCTTAACAATGCAGTGGTGTACTGACCTTGTGGAATTAGCCAGGTGTGCTGTGCTTGTGTTTAAGTCTTCAATACTATGGTTGGACAGAGCACTGTACACTTCGTGATTTCTCCCAGGCTACATTGTCATTGCTCAGGCATCGCTTGCTACATTGTCACATGTCATTGTCATTTTCACATGTGCGTCCACTGTTTTTGTTTTGTATGAAAGCTTGCTGTGTGAATGTCTTCCTCCATCTGCTAAATGTATGTGCTTAGTAACAGGGGGTTATTTTCTGTTTATTTAATACATTTTTGGTACAATGGAACCTTGTCTGTTTCCATTTAAAGAATGTTTAGTTTAAATGTTTTCGTAACTAATCCCCGACTGTTGGCCCACTGAACCTAATGTATAGGCAAGCCGTAGTGCCTTAGCATGTACTGAGCTTATGATGCACGACATTTTCACCATTTTTTGCGTTCAGGCTCAAAATTATCAGTTTGGCTGCCATCATGATGTGCTGTCCACCTAGCATGTCACCAGACAGAATAGTGATTATGCCGGTGATTTTTATAATGGCAATGTCATAGAGCGTAAAGATGTATGGAAGCAAAAGGGCTACAACTCCTGTAGCACTGGCAAGAAGCCTCCATGAGAAGTGATACAGCAACAGCTGTCAGCCCTGGCATAGTTACGTTGTGCATAACCAAGTCCAACATGCTGCCTAAGCTAATCAGGTTGCGTGTATTCGCATAGTGTTTTTCTGTTTATTGTTCGCTGTTCGCTGTTGTGCACCTTATTATTGTAGAAACTGTATAAGGCATGGCTTGCACCCAAGCACACTCACATTGACTATTAGTACCAAGTATCGTTGCAGATATCGTGGCTTATTATTGGCAAGCCAAGGAGCCCTTAAAAATTATTTATTGCCTCCTCTGAATTATGATGCGAGCAATTCAAGCATAAAATACTTGCAAATTGGACTTAGAACCTTGCACAGCACACTGCTTTTGTATACAGTGTTCATTTCAGTATTTGAAATGAGGTCCATGCAGTAAACGTGGTTTTGTTTTGTGCTTTGAGGACTGCCAATGATTTCAGCGAGTGATGCTAATACCTCATCTGAAGCAGCTTGGCTGTGATGCAATTCGTGCTAGATGCAGTGCTTGAAAACCGGTCAGCGAGTTGGCAAGTAAGTTTAAGGCTAGTTCCTTTCTTGCTGTCTGCACTAACGTTTGCGTTATCTTGGGCAGGCTAGCTCTGAACCTGACCTATATGCAGTGCTGGTGTTGTCTTCACAAGGCTCTTGCATTGGCAGATGAAGGGACCACTTTTGTCCCAAGGGCAGAAATGGACTTTTGAGTAATTGCTACACTACAGTTTTTTGTTGGGTATGTTTTTAGGCAAATTTGTTGCTCCTGGTTATCGCATATTACTGGTTAGTGAGGTTCTACTGTGCAGGAGGTTCTAATGAGGTTCTACTGTGCAGGAGTCACTGCAATAGCTTTGTGGCTGTGTTTCTGATGTACATGTCAGTGCTCCTTTTTTTCTTTTTCATTAATAGTTGGGTAACTCAACTTTATTTGCATTGTTAATGGCATTGTTTTTTTGAATCTTCAGTACATGCAGTATGGAATGGATGGGCTGCTGCTGCTGCTATTGCTTGAGTGTAGTGTGCATTTTGAAGTGGCTTGTAAGGGATATGGGAGTTAGGCTAAGCAACAAAGTTTTGTGCTGACTGTGCATTCTCACAACACTCACACCATATCTCAATATTTGCATGGTCATTGCAGGGGCTCAAGGTGGAGGTTGGCTGCATCCCTATTCTCCTTTTTTAGTTTTGCATGTCACCGGGTCATTATAGTGGCTCATCAACCATAAGGTTTGCTGCATCCACAACCAAGTCAGCACCCTTGTGGCTTTCGTGCCTGTCACCTTTAAGACATGCCTAATATCCAACTTGGGGTCTGTTGGTCACTGCTTCAAAGCTGCATCACACAGTTTATTTGCTGAAAAATAAAAGTAGGAGAGGTAAGAGTAGTGCAGAAGAATTTTCATTGCAGGGTCAGGCAGAAGCACTTCTGATAGGGTAGTCTTTTGTTTTCGGTCATAAGATGTGCACACTGCTCATTGTTTGTCGTAGAGAGTTTTGTTGCTACTGTTAGCATTGGCGAGAAAGCCACTCACTATTGATCTCATGCAAAGCCCATTCTTTTCTGGCGGCATCTTTGCATCCCTCCATTTTTAAGGATTAGCCGATGAGATGTTATGTAAACCTTGTTAAGACTACCTTTTCTCAATGTGGACTTTCTGAACTTAGCTTTGTTATAGAGAGAAGAGTAGGGACAGTCTGATTGTTGACTTTTGTTTGCATGCACTAATGCTGTAGCGGGATGCAACTTAAAAAAAAAAAAAGAAACTGCAGTTGGTAACAGTGGGCTATGGTCTGCAGCATCTTGTATTACTCTGATGAATTGTCACAACAGTGAACAGTAGGAGCTTTTTACTGTTGACTATATCGGGCAAGCAATTATTCTTGAGTGTATAATTACGTCTAATGATTAGCGTCTTGTTTGGGTAATGAGGAAAACATTAACAACTTTCTGCTACTCTTTCTACTTTTCGTCACGGAGGAAATCTGTTTGGTGGCCCTGGATATGAGAGGACATACACACGTACACTGCAGACTTGAGTTGTATCTGACTATAGTGAAATGCAGCAAGAAACAGTGCTTCAGACAAGATGTATTGTTTAAAAATAATTGGTCTTTAGCATAGACACATTAAATAGGAAACAGAGTGGTTGTAATGCATTTTTTCCTTCGGCAGCTCTCTGTACTGAGTATATAAGGATTGTGTCATTACTGGCCTTTTTTTTTATCATAAATCTGCTGTTTGTAGTATAAGAAATGAAAGCACCCAAAGGCAGTCAATTTAATTTGGCTGAAGTACATGTCCTTATAAATCTTTTTTTTTTTTCCACATTACATCCTTATTCCTCTAGGTACTTACAACCATTTCAGATCCGTTCCACCTTATTTTTTCACACCTCATTTCCCATACTGTCCTTATGGTCACATCAAAGCTGGAAGTATGAGCAGAAATGCAGAATTTTCTCCTATTGTCCACACTAGCAGGTTCATTCTTCTTGTGAATATCAGATTTAATGTTTAAGTAATATAGGTGAATGAAGTAATATGAATAGAGATTTTTAGTGACTGTTTGGATTGGCATCGATCTGAAATGCAAATTGTCACTAAAAATATCGAGCTTGCAACTGTGCAGCTGTTTTTTAGCGCCATTACGCCTTTTGCGTAAACATGTCATGCTACAACCAACTAGCTCAAAAAAAAGTATTGCTGTGAAGGTTAAAACTTTGATTGTGTATAACTACCTCTTGTCAGAGCATCCTTCAGTCGGTAGTCTGTTACTATATCCTGCTTATTTCAGTTCAGAACCACTCAGTTCAGACAGTGTTTTCTCTGGATTATTACTTAATTAGTGCGTTCAGTTAATTCACTTTCTTTTTGTCTGGTTACGAATGAGTGGCCCGGAAACGGGCATTCCATTAAAGAGTGGCTAAGCATGGGCATTTGCAAAGTGGTGGACAAGCAAACATTAAAGACCTTTTCACAAAGTGATAACTAGAAGTGCATAGCTATCGAAGGCTGGGGCCAAATATTCTTTGACAGCATTTTTAGATTACTATATTTGACAGCATTTTTAGATTACTTCTGCATCAAGTACCATCCAGTCTCAGTGATATTATGGCTGTTTTTCAATCTTGCCAAAATGGTGTACTGTTTAAAAAATTTTGCGATAGGTGTTTTGGCACTCATGCAGTTTTGGGATGTAATGACCCTGTAGTATGGTTGTGGCAATGACAAATGAGCTTTGACCAGAAGGCTAAAGTCTGCTTAGTGTATGCACAAGCTACATAAACTGTGAGCTTAATTCCAGCATACTGTGGTGCTTATAGCTTTTGTTCATTTGGAGAAAACAAGCATGTTTATGTTCCTGGCCAATTTTTGTTGATGAGCACAGAAAATAGTGCTTAATGTAACAATGTTCTTTTTCTGTCCTGCACCTTCTAGGTGTCATTTGCATGGCTAAATGTTTGTTTGCATTCTTCTAGCTGTTTTTTTTTTTTTGCCTGTTAGTGTTACAAAATAGTGTGATAAAGGTGAGCACATCAAAGAGTATGCAAGGACACTAGTTTCAAGCCAATGGGGGATATGCAAAATTCTGCAATTGCGCTTTCCCACATGTTTTCCAAGACAAGATGGCTGACAATGCGTTTTCAGCTGAAGCAAGCAAGAAAGACGAGCTTTTTTTTTTTTTTTATTCTTCCAAAATACGTTTCACCCGTTCTATCCACACCCTTTGCGCCTCTCCTGTAGCCTTCGTTTTTTTTTTTTATACAGAAGTTGACCATCTTGCCCTTGGAAACATAGTTATGTGGGAACGCGCACTTGCTGAATTTTGCATATCCCTTATTTATTCTTTTTTCTTTGAACCATTACGAGCAAAAATTCATAAGGGGTCCTTGTTTAAAACTTCTGATATGAACAAAACTTTCACAGACCTGCAGAAAAAAATTCATCGGGATCAATATATTAGCTTTTGAGTGTGTCAGATATACAGATTCTACCTAAAACAAGGATTTGGAAATCTCATAATCATTATGTACCTGTGGTAACTTGCCACATGCTTTTCTGCTCTGCTAATGCACGCTGGAAGTGCAGTAGTACAGGGGAAATAGGAAAATTACTGCCAAATTAAGTGTGTATGTTTACTACCAAATGTTATGCAATGTGTATGGCTGTGAGCAGAATAGTAAAGAACATCAAAAACTGCAGAATCTATACCGATTCCCTGAGCCTACTCACAGCACTACAGTCAAGAAACGCAGTGAACCCTTAGTAGGAAGCAGCACACACAACATAGAAAAGGTCATGGCACTAGTACCTATTGCAAGTCTGTGCTGGGTCCTGAGCCACGTCGGCATAGATAATGAGAAAGCAGACTGCTGTGCTATATGAGCTCGGAGCAGTGCAATCAAGAATGTGAACATACGTCATAAAAACTGTATTAAGTTAATACATCGTAAATTGAAGAACAATGGCAGAGGGAGTGCGGTATTGATCTGAACAAACTACTTTGTAAAAGCCAATCTTGGAATAATGGAAGTCATGGAGACACCAGGAACGTTTCGTTGAAGTAATCTTATCTCTTTGAATGGGACATGCACACCTGACACATAATTTCTTAATCATGAAACAAGACAAACCTCATTGTGAAAGATATTTAGATGAGCTGACACTAAACCACATTCTATTCTAATGCTTAAAGCTTAAACTCGGGAGAAAAATTGTTTTCTGTAACTGCCACATCCCTTCTCACCCAATGCTACTCTTAGGTGAAAATGCACTTAATGATCTGTCCCACATTTTTAAGTTCTTAAAAAAAGCAAAGGTCTCAGACTATAGATTTCACCAGTTATAGTTCATTTAATACAATGGGCTTTTTTAACCCTGTTTGGTGTATGGTAGCCTTAGCTGCTTATGTTCCATAAAATTCTGCTCAACACACACACACATTTTCCTCTATGCTAGTGATGGCAGTGTTCAGCCTAGTAAGTTGATTGGCTCAACCTCAACCTTGGAAAATTTCTGAGAAGTAACAAGCCACTTTTTAAGACACTTAGTTACTTGAAGCAGTTCTTGTGATGTGGGGTGTGTGAGTAATAAGAGTTCATTGCACAAAGCCATCAATGGGGCGGGGGAAAAAATGTCCACTTAGTGTCATCGCATATACAGTAAAACCTCGGTAATATGAAGTCATTGGGACTGCGAAAAATATTTGAATTAATCGACCGCAGCAGAAAAATGGACTCAGGCAAAAAATTTTGTTGTGGGAATGCACTACCTGTACTGAAAGAATTCTGATTACCGCATACTGCGACGTAAAAGTCGACCGCTCAGGTTGTAGCCCTTGCTGGCCAAAAAGAAAGTTGGCGCCAATTGGCACAACCCCCGCCCCCAGTCGCACTTGCAGTTTGCAAGTTTCTTGCTCATTCATAGTGCTTACTGTATTCATCTTTTTCACACTGTTTTAGAAAAGGTTTACTTCTGCTATCTGGCTATATGCTTTGTTCTTCTGCCATTGCTCGTGCTTTTGGTTTTCTGTATGTATATGATCTTTTCTGCTCTGCTGTAAACATCCCTGGGCATGACAGCTCACTTTTGAGCTACTTGTTTGGCTTTCTCATTTTTGCTCAGTAAAATCCTTGCCTGTAGGTTTTGCCTGCCACACTCCTTTTCGGTGTTTGTGTATAAAGGGAGGTGCACTTCGTGTGCCTTCGGTCTGTCACAGTATAGCAGCACCTTGTAAGTTTACTGACACAAAGCTTTTCAGCTGTAAATGTGTTATTGCCTTCATGCAGGTTATTGTAGTTGCATTCATGGGGCTAAAACTAGCTCAATTGTGGGACCAATGATTTTTTTTATATCAAATATTGCGGCAAATTTTCGTGTTGATGTCATCAGATACAAGGTACTATTGCAAAAGATTCCAGGCCAAAATGCCCATTTACAGATTGTGCTCGCACCGATACTTTGGTGAAATAGAGCCATTAATGTTTTTCTGTTCACTCATTAGTGATAGGCAAACTCCTGTTCGACCATTGCAGATGGCTGTTGGGCACTTAAAGGCACCAAAATCGCACAAAGTACAGTGCGGTGCAGAACATCAACCAACAAAGGGTGCACGCTTTCACTGGCTAGGTTTTCAGATATTCGCATTCCATCGTGACTGCATTTTGAGATAAAGAGTGGCTAACACGCTGCGCCTACTACATGACATAAAAAAAAAAAAAACTTTTGACCTAACCAGTATTTAGAAATACAGTCAAGCCCACTTATAACGAACCTGACTATGACCCGGGTAGCGTTTGTTGTATCCTGAGTCTGTAGTAAGTGGACTTTTCCTATTACAGGCAAAATATAGAAAAATCGCACAAATTGGCATTTATTTATTTAAAAAGTGTGTTGTGCACGTCTATTTCTTCAAAGCAGACCCTACCAAACCACTTTGTAACCTCTCCAGTGTGGTCATTGCTTCTGGCTGAGACTCTTGCTGCAGACGAGTTGCTTTTGGGGCGCGAAAAATGCATTAGCCATCGAGGCATTCATAGCGGCTTGTGGTAAGTCAGTATGCTCAACTTCGATCCTCGACAAAGCTGTAAAGATGCAGCGACGAAGCTACCGCAGTGTTTGTGTTTGTGGAACGCAAGTCTGCTGTCTGTGTGCTGCCTGCATGGGGTAGCAGTGCAGAAGGTGGAGATCCATTTGGGTAGGCTTCACTCGCCTGCCCAAGCGGATCTTCTCAAATCGCTGTCATTGGTTGATCACTGGCCGTGTGCAGTAGATTCCCTTTCAACACTGCGTCTGGCTCGCGCTGACCACGCTTCTGCTTCCACTTTAGCCGCTTCGTCCAGCTTGTACACAAGCACGCAACGATTGACCTTGTAGCCTGTCGGAACGTGCTTGGCCGGCGGTTAACTGTAATGTCAATGCCACCTTTTTTTATTGTTTTTCGGGGGTTGACGCTTTCTTTGGGGTGGGATGTGAGGAGCTGGGAGATGCTCTTCGGCCTCCCCGCTGGCGGAAAGCACGTTTTTTGGCTGCAGGAGCAAGTATATGGCACCTCCTCATTCAATATATCTGAATGGTATGGCCACACTTGTTAGTTTTACCTGGGACGCAGTGCCATAACCCCCCTTTTTTTTTCACTGTAGATCCACTATTGTTCATAATAAGTGAGCATTGGCTATAATTGCGGCCGTTATGAGTGGGCTCAACTGTGTGCGAGTTCGAGTTAAGGAGGGTTAAATTAGATGCTATCACCCATAGAAAGCTGTCGAGGAAGGACGTCTGTCCAGATATATATACACAGCTGGAAAACCTAAGTGACTGTTTTAACAACCAAACAATATTCACTGTAGAGGAAGAGACTAAATGGATGCAATTGTCTTTCAGTTGCTGTAAATAATAATAAATTATGCTAGCTATAACTCCAGCTGAAATTCTTTTCATGCTGTGTATTCGTTTTTCTAGCAGTTAAGTGCTCATGAGTTTAGTTTATTACAAATGATGCACTGGAAGGTATGTGGCTTTTCGCTTGCTACACTGCCCGCTTTGAAACAGTCATGTCTATTCCCACCACCGTTAAAGCCATAACTACTGGATAGCAGTGCTCACTGCATTGCCACGGGCTGACTGCATTCACTGGTGCCCTGGCTTGGCAACTTTCACTGGACACCTGCTATGCCAGGAGCAGGATGATATCAGACACTGATTCCTTGCTAAAGCTTTTTGACCTTTCACAGCGTATTTTGTAATATTTATTGTGCTAATGTCCAAGTCTTTACTTGAAGTCTTTTTTCACACATTTTTTTTTTTTTTTAATGAGCTTACCTGCTCATATAACTGAAATTTTGTGTCAGTACTTCAGCATAAGGATGCATAAAAATGAGAAACAAAGGCTAGATAAAGCGTGATAAGCAAACCTTTTTCGTCCTTCCCTGCATGGAAACAAGCATGCTGTCCTGCCCAGGGGTTGGTTATATTACTCATGCACTAATGCACTTCACGGCACTGCTCAGCATTTCGCAGCACAGATTGATATAAGTGAAGGTGCCGAATTCCTGCCGGCTGCATGTCCCGAAGCACCGCCACTTCCAGCATTATGTGACATTCAGGGGCTTGTTAACAAGTACTGCTCAAGGGAGCACCTTCCGAATGAGAGACGGGATACGGTTAGTTGCTTGTGAAGGGCATACTTTGTCTTAAAGGGCCCCTGACCACCGTCCCGTTAAAAATTTGTTACACCTGGGTAGTTGTCAGCCATTGTCCCTGTAATTTCCCACGCTTGGTTGTGGCCCACGGGCAGTGCCACCTGGGCAGCGCAGGTTTTCTAAATGGAGTTAGTGCGTGCATAGTGGGAACAAGGCAGATAACAAATGTGGTAGAGTGCACAGATAATGCAGAAACAGGCATGGGCATGGAAGAGAAACACCAATGCTTGTGTGTGTGCTCACATATACGTGTGCATTTAATTGTGTGCATGATTGTGCATATGCATGCTTGTGTGTTTGTGTAATGAGAAGACATGGGTGCAGTGAGCAGACACTAAGGCTTCGTGGAAAGTGCCTCATTCTATGTTACATCTGCCAGTCACCCATCAGTCTGTGTGATGGACCAAGTGAAATACTGTTCAATATTTCTGGCGGCCTTCACTACGGCATCCCTCATAGCCTGAGTTGCTTTGGGACAGTAAACCCCCATAAGCCAAACCAAACCATGTGAAATACTTTAGTTTTTTTCAGCGACAGGTGCACTTTGGATTACTGGAGTGGACGGGGAAATTGGCGTTCGTTGCTAGAGAACGTGAATTGGCTTCGATTTTCATTTTTACCACTTTTCAGGGTGCACATGTCTCCAATATTTTTCAGAGGTGACCGTAACCACTTGGATCTATGTACTGCACTTCTTTATTTAAAATGCTCAAACATGGTCAGGGGCCCTTTAAGTGTATTGCTTAGCATAAAGTAATGTTGGGACTGTGAAAGAAAAAAAGGGCCACAGAGTTTGCATTCACCTGATATGATTTTCTCTCCTGAACTGTGTTTTGCGCAGCCATCTATTGCAAATCCCACAAACATAGACACTTTGTTGGGAGCGACAGAAAAGGATGACAAGCTCGTGATACCACCAGAAGCTGTTCAAGACAAGGTGGCCTTTATCATCAACAACCTTTCCCAGATGAACCTTCCCCAGAAGGTAAGTGGAGGGCTTGCATTTAACAGTGGCGCCTTAAGTGTCTTTTTATGTTCGCAGACTGAGGAGTTCAAAGAGGTGGTGAAAGAAGAGTTTTGGCCATGGTTTGCCCAGTACATGGTGATGAAGCGGGCGTCCATTGAACCTAACTTCCATACTCTGTATGCCAACTTTCTGGACACCCTCAAGATTGGGGAGCTCTCTAAACTTGTGCTGCGAGAGACTTTTCGCAACATAAAAGTAAGTTTGTTTTTTTTGTTGTGTCATCCTCTGTCTGTGGTCTTCCTAATAGTGCTACATCCAATTTTCAAAGGATTGCTTAGTGTGTTTGCTAATTTAATTGCTCAGTGTTGTGCATGAAGCTTTTCTATGTATGGTTTGGTGGCTGGTTCCTAACATACTGCTTTGTTATTTACAGGTCCTTTTGACTAGTGATAAGGCTCTTGCCAACTTTTCTGACCGATCTTTGCTGAAAAGCCTTGGTCATTGGCTAGGGATGTTGACCATGGCAAAGAACAAGCCTGTACTACAAGTTGTAAGTGTTGCATTAATTTCTGGTGCACCATTTTTTTTTTCTTAAACACAGCATGGAAACTTCATGGACCCATTTATATTGTACTCTTCAGGACATGGATGTCAAGTCCCTGCTGGTCGAGGCGTACCACAAAGGGCAGCAGGAACTGCTTTATGTAGTACCTTTTATTGCGAAAGTTCTGGAATCATGTGCAAAGAGCAGGGTATGTTAGAGCTGTCTTTTTTGTTTGTTTTTTTCTTCCTTCCCCTGGGTGGCTCCTAAACTATGCTCTCGTGTAATGTTTTCACCAGGTTTTCAAGCCTCCAAATCCTTGGACCATGGGAATTCTAGATGTACTGTCAGAGTTGCACCGAGAACCAGAGTTGAAATTGAACTTGAAGTTTGAGATTGAGGTTTTATGCAAGACCCTGAACCTAGACATCAATGATCTGAAGCCCGGCTTGGTCCTGAAAGATCAGGAGCGTCGCAAACGGCTAGACCCACAACTGTCGCCTAGGCATAAAGTGGAAAGCCCCCCACTGCCCCCTTCCGTGGTGGCTCCCGCTGCAGCACCTTCTGTTGCCCCACCACCCTTGGCATCCCAGGGTCCTGCAGGGGTTGTGGCAGCGGCAGCGGGCCCTGGAGTGCCTGTGGCACAGGTAAGCCTGCCTGCGTGCGTCTTGCCATTGTAGTGCATTGGAACTAAAGCTTCCACTCAGCCGCTTTGGTGTTATATCTGTGTGGTTCTTCTGTGTGCTCACCTAGGTCACATGACCTTGTGACGTCATTACAGGCCCACTGAGCTGTGAGCAAACTGCCCACCATGGGTATCGCTGTTGTGTGCCCTCCACTGAAACCAATATGAAAACCAAAGTGCTAGCGCACCTAATTTGCATAAGTCCCAGCAGAGGCTGCTGGGACTTATGACATAACCTTGACAGTCTAAAAACTCCTATTGATCAAGCGCCACCACTTTAGAAAAATTGTTTGGAAAACATACTGCAGAAAGTTAATGAAGTGAGATAAGTTTTGTTGAACGTCTCTCTTTAAATAGACAAATACGACCTTTGGACTCCTCGCGTTGCATGCAGCCCTCCCGCCCCCTCCCTCATTGTCTCCAAAATTCTCATTGGCATATATGGTGGGGATTGAGAGGAAAGCAGGCTGACTTGGACAATAATATTTGTTGTTTTGGCTGCTAAGTAATTCAGTATTTAACCCCACCGCGGTGGCTCAGTGGTTATGGCGCTCGACTGCTGACCCAAAAGACTCGGGTTCGATCCCGGCTGCGGCGGCTGAATTTCAATGGAGGCGAAATTCTAGAGGCTCGTGTACTGTGCGATGTCAGTGCCCATTAAAGAACCCCAGGTGGTCGAAATTTCCGGAGCCCTTCACTATGGTGTCCCTCATAGTTGGAGTCGCTTTGGGACGTTAAACCCTGATAAACCGAACCATTCAGTATTTACTTGCACATAACAAGAGTTTCTGTACTAGTAATAAGAGTGAAAAGTTACCCTTTACGTAGCTCCAGATCATTCTTCGGCACTTAGCGGCCTGCACGAGAAACTGCCTATTCAAGCCCAGTGTAGTAACGCATGCTCGTCTTCAGTTTGTTTTGTGTGAAGCAGCAACTCTTGTTCTTGATTTGTTGGGATGCCGCCGCATGAAAGGCAAGAAAATGAAAAGCCTCACCATAGGAGAGGTTTGCTACATTCTGTGTGTGCTCTTGTTGGAAAGTCTGCACAGTGTCATTTTGTCGCTTTGTGAGGGAACAATGTCGGTTTGTTGCCATTGACAGCTGAACTTGTCATAGAACTTGTGGTGTTATTTTCAGTTGTTTTATGTAATTGTATGTTGCTATATATGTATGTATGTATGTATGCTATTTATGTTGTATGTATGTTGCTATGTAATTGATATTCATGCTCGAGTAGCTGGCAGTGCCTCACTCAGCATAGCCGGACATCAAAGCGACAGCGCATATAGAACAGCGCCTATGTAATTGAGGCCAGTTAGGTGAGGAGTCTATTAGAGGGGCAGAAGTAAATTGCGGATCACTGAAATAATATTTCCAGGCTTTATCTTTGTCTTCATTCCATATTGATGTTGCACCTTTGTCAATTTTTCGTTCTTCCAATAAAACAGAATCCTGTGATACCTCGTCATGTCTGCTGTTGTCATGTGCTCAAACTTCATATATATGCACGTATATTGCAATTCCTGCAGGTGGGACTGGCGCAGCCACAGACTGAGGAGGTTTCTTCTTCAATGGGCGTGACTGGAACATCAATGGCTGCTTTTCCCCAACCGCAGTTTTCTTACCATGATATCAATGTGCTTTCTATGACCAACTTGGCTCAACACATACAGATCAACAGCCAGGTGAGGGTGCTTGGCTTGCTATTATAAAAGCCGAGAACTTGCGAACATTGTTGCCAGGGTTTATCACTGTTTAATGAGGTTTTAATGAAACTTTGTTTTGCTTATTATAAAATGCAGATAAGAACACCAAATACAGTAAATATTTAGATTGTGATATATATGTGACTTTTTGGATGTAGTGTGGACTGCCATTTGGCAGTCTTTTTTTACACTGAATTCTATTTTATCCTAAGCAGTTCAGGTGCCATCTTAGTTTTCTTTAAAAATATGGCAAAAATCAGCTGAACATTAATGACTCAACTTAGCGCTTATTGTTTATGGTGATATCTTGCAGTACAACGAGTGCATCACCGAAATTGTTAGTAATATTTCCAAGTTTTTTTCCAAACCTTATGAGAGCAGTTGTTCATAAATATAAGGTGGACTTGCTTGTAAAATGTAATTAGGCTTGTTTTTACCTTGAACCTCTATTCATCCTAAATGCGTTATGCTAGTGGTATTCGTGACCTCCGTATTACTTTTCTTACTAATGCACTCTAAGTCATTCAGAACCAAGCCACCAGATTCATTTTGTAGAAAGATGCATTAAATTTCTGCATCACTGCTCTAAAATCTCTGCAGTTATCATAAGCAATTTTCTAACACTTCTTGTAGGTCCTGGAAGGTGGCAGCACCTCCCCACGAGCATACATTTTCAGTAGAAAGCGAAATTTTAAACGGAATGTTGGCACCGTTCCCGTACGGCAAAAACCCTTTTGGACGGAAATCCACTGCTATACATGTACGGCAAAAACCATTCGAGGGTTAATTAGAAGATTGTGGTGTTGCGCGGGACTGCCCGGTCCTGATTTTGCCGTGAACCTCTGAAGCAACGGCCCCTCAGAGCTAGGAGGCAGCACCACAAAGCGATATCAATGCTTGATATGCCAATCGTTCCTGCCCCAGTACTCCCAGCCCCAAAACTAGTGTATGGCACGGTTGGCTTTACTAACACAGCCGCGGATACCGGTTTCACCGGATACCGGCGCAACAATTCTTGCTGCTTGCCGATGATGGGTTGACTGTGTGCTTGCATTGTGCCATGGCTAGGGGATTAGGTTACGGGTACCTTTTATTACTTTAATTACCATTGCGTATAAGTCAACCTTTCCTCATAATAACTACCACCCCATTTGAGGGTGAACCTGTATATGAAGCCGACCTATTTGTTGGGTCCAAGGTTAATTTGGATGAGCGGCAGGTACTATGTGCCCTGTGCGGATGCCTGTTCCTGGCAGGACACATGACTATGCGTCAAAAAAAAAAGTTGCAAATATATATGCATGTAGGCTCCGCTGAAGAAAATTCTAATTGGTCGCTGTTTACTGGGCTCATTTGTGTCAGTGGTCGCTTCCTCGGACAAACCGTAGATAGCATGAGAGCAAACTTCTGATAATCTCCAAGGTGTGCGTCACGCTGGAATCCAAAAGCACAGGTCTGTTATCAGTTTGGTTTGCTGCTAGTCAGTTGGGCCGCTGCATGTGGCTGTGAACGCAGGCTGGAGCGCTGCTTTTAGTTTTTCATCTTCATTGGCTTCAGACTGCTGTCCTTGCTCTCAGTTGCACGCGCCGTGCGATGCAGTCCTGCGTGAAACTACAAAACAAAATGCAGTGACGGGATGAAACACAGTGGAGGGGGAGGGGGTGGGGGGGGGGGGGGGGGGGGGGTGCAAGGGAAAGTATGAAGACTTGTACTTGAAGTCAGCTTTTTTTGGCCAGCAAGGGCTACAAATTGGGGGGTTGACTTTTACGCAGCAATATGTTGTAGTCACAAGTTTGTCCATTAATGGTAGCGTGTTCCCCAGAAATTTTTTGCTTTGCTCTTTTAATAGACCATTTTTTGTGGTGCCAGTGACTGTGAATTGGTGAGGTTTTACTATATCCTTCAGGTAATGTGCAATGTGCAATATACCACAACATTTTCTTTTCAGCTTCCACTCTTTCAGGGACACCCTCACCTGAAGCAGTATGTGCGCACAGCTATAGATCGGGCAATCCAGGAATGGATTATGCCAGTGGTAGAACGTTCTCTCAAGATCGCACTTACAACATGTGACCAGATTGTACGAAAGGTGTGTTCTTACTTTTGTTTTGCAGGTTATTGTTTGTGAAAGTGCAGCAAATAATTTTACGTTATTTTGCTCCACAAAGTGCACTTCATTAACTAGATCTGCAGGTATGGGTCATATAAGAAGTTCAGTGCCAACATTTTTGTTTTGTGTGTTTTTTTTTGTACCATCTATACCTATTATACTTTTTTTTTATAGGAGGCTTAAATTTTTACAGTGCATGATACACTGAAAATTTTGGTACTTTGCTTGTTTTGAAACTTGGCGTAATGACAGTGCACTTAAGGACTTACTTTATTCCAAACTGAATCCAGTATGTGGTATGTATATATTTAGGCTGTCGTCTTGGAACTGGGCACATGATGTTGCAGTTGCCTTTAAGACATAAACTTGTTTTTTTTTGTAATACAGGCAGTGGAGGTGGATTAGAACCTGGTAGTATTTTTTACTCGGTAAACATAACAAAGTGCACAGGATATTGGTCCACAGATCTTGTCAAGTGCCCCTGTGTCTCAGCAGTTCCAAACAAATGTAGTTGAACCTCATTATAGTAGTGAATAAGTCGAGAATCTTAATATAGTTTGAAGAAACCAGACTTCGTGATGAAAAATGTGTTTAGAAACTTATGCAAGAGCAGCACAATGCAGCCAGTAAAAAGACAGCAACTCAGGGGGCTGTTTTTAGAGGGCAGAGAAAGATTTTTTTTTTTTTTAAACCTTTGGTGCTGTTTGGAAGACGTTGGCAGTGATTCCGAAGGCTGTCAAAGACAGAGCTCCAAAAATCAGTTAGGCTGGCTTTCCTGCACAACACTGCTGGCGGGCCGTCGCAGTAGACCAGATGCCAGTTAGGCAGGCTTCTCTGTATCGTAGTGGTGTAGAGTGAAAAATGGGTCCACCAGACTGAAAGCTACTACATTTAGTCACCTTTTCCATGACTTGACTTTTGTCTAGATAGTCACACCACAGAATACTGTTAGGCTACAACTTATAGACTGGAAAATACTGTACTCATTTGAGAATACTCTCAATCCCTTTTGGGAATTCTATAAGTGTGGCACAAAAATATATACTTGAGTACAATATCTTTGGCTTCAGTTTTGAGCCTTAACAAATGACAACAAAGAAAGCAATTGAAGGAAACAAAGGAACTGGACTTGTATCTTTCAAATGTACCAAAGAGAAATACTATAATGTAGTAGAGCATACTATGAACAAATCAAGTTAGGCCGAAACAAACAACAGATTTCTCAGCAAATTCGATAAATTTGTCAACTGTTGGCTGCGTAATCAATGGGTGCAATTGGTCCTAACCTCAGACTACTTGCAGAAAATATGAGTACCGTAAAGTATTATTGTAACAAAATATCAATTGTGAGTGCATGCTTGTGTTGAGTTCTCCATGAGTGATTGTGAACAAAATTTTTAAATATCTTGCACAAGTTGTTAATTAGTCAGTACGAAAATAATCGACAATGTAATTTTGCTCAACTGGACAGCATGTCAAGGCCTGCAGAGTTGAGTAATTTGATTGCATTGATTCTTCTCCTGAAAACATGCTAAGCAAAGAAATTAAATTAAGAGTGTGCTGGCCTTTCCACATTACCCTCCTTGGCCACTTCTGTGTGGCTGCTCCTGGAAATGTGCACCGCAAGCTGGACTGTCACAGCTATCCCATGTTCTGTGCAGCTCAAGTACCCACCCGACTGCATGATCACACGGCTTTTCTTTGTGCCATTTCAGATATTCAAAAGTTTTCTCTAGAGAAATGGAACCGGGCTGTGTTACTGAATGTAAGACTGGGCGGATGAAAGTAACTTGGGCTAGAAGTTTTGTACCACACATCGGGTCATACAGAGTCCTATTAACGTAAATCAAAGTTTACGTGCATTTGTTCCGAATATTTTGGAACAGTTTGATATAGGCTACAATCTTTTTTTTTTCTTTTTTTTTTTTTGTCCTATGAGAAGATATAGTGAGGTTCAACTGTATCACCTGTAAGAGCAATCGTTTTTGGTCTGTGCTATGTTTGAGACTCGGCTTTTGAAAAGCACCCTTGACTGGGAAGTGATGAAAGAACTGTGGAGCATTATGAGGTGTTTTTAGTGTGATGGAAACACCCTAAGCAAGTTCGTCTTGTGTCTAGGCATGACCTTCATGAAGTGCACTCTTGCTTTGCTTATACATTTTGCAGGACTTTGCATTAGATCCTGAGGAGTCCCGATTGCGTGCAGCAGCCCACCACATGGTGCGAAGCCTGACAGCTGGCATGGCCATGATTACCTGCCGTGATCCTATGTTAATGACCATCAGTAACAACCTTAAAGCTGCCTTTCACACTGCTTTGAGGGTAAGTGCATATACCGTAATAGCTGAAAACAGTGTATTCAAAATTGGGGTTAATTTGCAGATTTTTTGGTCTCAAAATTTGCAATGCAAATTATACCACATATTTGATGTAGTCAGTGCCCCTTTGCCTACAGCTTAGGATATTTACTCCTCTGAGACTCACTGACGCCAGTGCAGTGCTGTTGCAGCATTCACTCAGCCTGGCAGTTGTGTGGCGCGAAATTTTGCCGACCTGCGATTCATCGTGCACAGCGTCGGCGTAAACACAAAACAAAATGTCACTCGGGTGTGCAGTGGCCGCACGCGTCTTGCAGACGACGAAGACAAATTCAGCCAATCCACTAGCGCACACGCGTCACGTGCCCTGAGTAACAAATGAGGTTGCGCGTCTGATCTTTTTTTTGGTGCTTCTTTTTCTCTCGAACCACTGAGCAGACGGAGACATTGGAGGTGAAAAATTGAAGAGGAAAGGCCACTCTCTCAAACGAGACCAAGATGGCCCTAATAGTATGCATAGAATAGGAGCTGCGCGCCACGGAAAAAGTGCCATTTTGATGTCAATTTCGGATCAGATTCAGTCGACATCGACGGTATAAATTGGTACTGCGGGAAAAGTACTGATCCTAGAAGCATCAAAATTTGCAGACTGGTGAGGAATAAACAGCACATTTCGAAAATAGCATTTTCAAAAAATCGATTTTTTGACAATTTTTTTTACCTCTAAGACCCGTGTTGCTCCCCCTTAACATTCTGGAAAACCTGGCACTTCTGTTGTACCTCCTTTGGAACACTATCAGGCATTACTCACTATCACGCAGATTGTAGTAAGTCAGAGGACAACTTTGCTGACCACTTGGAACATTGGAGGACATGCACAGAGGTGTAGTGCAAAGTTAGAAATCATTGCAACTAAAATTTGGTTGATGGGTCATTATCGTGACCATACAACCTGCCTGTGCTCTTGTTGTAGCAGCAGCTACAGTTGAACCTGCATACAGTGAAAGCTCGTTAATTCGACCCCCATTAATTCGAAAAATCGGATAATTCGGCGCGCGCGCGAGGTCCCTACAATTATACATAGGAGTCTATGGGGCGAAACTCTCGTTAATTCGAACAAATTTTGCCGTGCGTCGGTTAATTCGACTTCACTCCGCAGCCCGCCAAGCCGGTGTGCCGAGACCGAAAAGAAAAAACACTGCCATGAGCGGCGCTACTGTACCGCTGATAGTGATAGGCCATCTGTATGGTCATATTATCATCCATCCATCCATCCATCCATCCATCCATCCATCCGAGGAAGCGAGTTAGTGGCAGCCGAAGCGGCTGGCGTCTTTTTTTTTTGTGCTTTGTTCTGTCGCAGTAGTCGCTACGATCCCGGTTATTTACAGCGCCTTTTTTGGTAAATGCGCGCTTTGTCAGCGTGTTTACTGCGCTGCTTGTTGTTGCTGTTTTGTTGCGACTGAGAGAAGGGTGAAAGGAAAATGCAAGGGATTGCCTACTGGCTCAGCGGAGCCACCACCGCTGCCATGTGCAGATAGAGGAGAGTTAAAAGATCAGAGGAAAGATAAAGAGAAAAGATAAGACGCGCGTCCCAGCAACAATGCCTTCCCCTTCCCCGGGGACCCTGGCTGAAAAAACAGATAAGCGGGGAGCCGCGCTTGCTTCACCTCCTCCCCACCTCCTCCCCGCTCCCCGCGCTGCTTTCGGGTGGGTAGCGCGCAGGGCCTGCGCGCTACGCCTTTGTGTCCTGTCAGCTGACCGAGGATGAAATAATTGAAGTGACAGGCGCTGACAAGACGACGATTTACGATTGTGAGCAGTTGTCCCAAATGCCGAAGTGCACGGTGAAAGAAGCCGCAGAAGCCTTGGTGAAAGAAGCCGCAGGAGCCTTGTCTGTGCGGGAGGACTTCTGTGAACAAATCCCTGACGGCGCGTGTGCCGCCGAGCACCCGGCAGCTGTTAGAGCTATCGTAGTCACTCAAATTCGCTCGAAAAAGCAGACGGTGATTACAGATTTCCTTGCCAAATAATGGTATACGTCCTGTTGCGGCGAACAATGTTTTTTGTTGTTCATTCGATAATTCGACATTCGGATAATTTGACAATTTTTCGCGGTCCCGTCAGTGTCGAATTAACGAGCTTTTACTGTATATTGAACTCGCAAAAAAAAAAAAAAAACCTATGAGTTCGACATAACATGGAATTCTATTTAAAAGGAGCAATGAATTTAATAGCATCAAACACGTTGAGATGGAAAAAGAATGTATTTCTATGATAGCCGCTTGCTGCACGCAGATTACAGAGCGAAATAGTTGTGAATTTATTATGTTTGTACATCTCCATTGCCTCGAAGAAAGCACATTTTTCAATGTTATCGATGGACTTCGAACGAACAGCTCAGACCGCGGCCTTCTATATCTACATGCAATGTAGACAAACCATGCTGAGCACACGGAGCATGTGGGCACAGGTTCTTTCAGGTTTTTGTCACAGTTCGCATCAGTGGTGTCCTGCTTACCGCGACTGCTGCATTTTGACGAAGGTGAATGCTAGAGACCCGGGTACTGTGTGATATCAGTGCATGTTAAAGAACCTCAGGTGGTCAAAATTGTGTGGAGCCCTCATAGCGTAATTTGCTTGGGAGCATTAAACCCGGTAAAACCAAACCAATCTGCTGGCATCATCTTTAATCCTTAGGCAAAGTGGTGTTTAGATATCATAGTAGATGTCAAAAGCAGCAGTACTTTGTTATTCACATTTTTTACTCAAATGAAAGCAGTAGTTATATGCCAGTTACAGTTGGTGTGGCAAACAAACAGAACTGGAGAGCAGTTGCACTATGTTTGAAATTTCAATTACAGTTGTACATTGACTTTGAGATGTGCAATGAATCCATGCAAAAATCTGAAAATTAAGCATGTCCAAAATTGCAGCATTTGAACAGTTCATTGGTGTGACTGTACAGACACTGGCCAGTTTTTCAGACTTGGTAAGGACTTTGTGGGAACTGAAAAACGAAAATTAAGGGGTGAAGAGAGTCTTATAAAATTTGTTAAAGTCAGTTATAAAATCGTCAGGGAACATGTATTTTTGTGTGCTGATTCTAAATGTCATTTAATTTCATGTAAAACAGTTTTTTCAGCACTTACTCAATTTTTTATGAAGAGCTTGTTAACTCTTTCTTTACCGCACCACAGGCCATTGTTCATATGTGACCAATGTTTTGAACCTGCCGCAAAAAATTTAAAGTGTGCTCCTGGATAAGCTGCGCCATTTAGTTTGCTTCTATAACACCATCTCTTGGTTTCAATTTTTGGTTTGTCCTTTTCTAATGCGAGGAGGTGACCTGAAAAATGAAACTGATAGTCCTGCCGGTCCCGATCAGGGCGTCCGTTTTGCCACGCGCTCCTCAAAGTCAAAAGGCTACACTGAGCACTTTCGTTGGTTTCTATGCTGTCTTTCTTTTTCTTTTTTTTAGAGCAAAAGTGGTGAGTTAGTCAACCGCTTAGAATGGTCGGATTTCAGTTTTGATCTAGAGACTTCGTCTGAGAGGTCTGGGGCACCAGCCCACGTGTGTTTCTTTCAACGTTCAGGCCGTATTTTGTGTAGTGTGCTCGATTTGTAAATGATGAGAGTGGTTTTATTTGGTGCTTTAGGGTCTTCGCAACATACTCCCAAGATGTTTTACCAAATGCTCGAGCAGATTTTGCATTATGATAATGCCGAGGAAGGCCACACCCTTTTTTTCACCCATAGAACCCATTCGCTACCCACCGAGAAAAAAAAATATAGGAAAGGAGGAACTGCAAGCTCTGCTGTAAAAAAAGAACAGAACTCGTAACAAGCGTAATGTGCAGCATATCTTGTATCTACCTCCACTTCATGTCCTCGCGCAACTGCATTCTCTAGCGGCTCAGCAGTCATACTTGGAAGGCCACGGAAAGTGCGGTGTATTATGTACTCATCTCAACATCACAGAAATGGTGGCTAAGAACATGTACAACATTTTGTATATTTTAATTTTTTGTAATGAACTTCTGGCTCAGTGCAGCAACTTAGTTTTGTTTTGCTTGTATTCTTTGTTGTGTTACCAGCATATTTAGCCAACAAATTTTCGAAAAGTTTTGCATACACAACTCTTGTGTTGGTGTGGATTGGTTTCTCTTCGCATCAAGGAATGCAGTAAGGGTAAGATTATTATCCTGCCTATCATATATCATAGGACTTGAGTTATAGGCTATTGAAGCTGCCTCTTAGGAATACAAACTTTTCTTCTGTAAAGTCGTACACATTGCATTGAGGGGCACAGTAGTCCTTCAACAATGTCCAGAATACTCTGCAAGTTTAAATTATAGGATTCTGAAAAGTTGGCTGGTGGCTGTATTTGTTTCTTGATAACCTTCATTGTATGTAGTGTATAATGGCATTGCTATGTTTAATACTGACCCAACTTCCTTTTTTCTCTGATTGTGTAGCTTCAAGGAGCCACCCTTCCTCAGAAGGAGCTCCTGGAGCAGGCAACTACAGTGGTGGCTCAAGAAAATGTGGAGCTCGCCTGCTGTTTTATACAGAAGACTGCCATTGAAAAGGCCATTCCTGAAATTGACAAGAAGCTTAGCCAGGCATGTATCTTTTGCCATTCATAAACAGGTTTGTTGTAGTGCAGTGCACTTATATCTGCAATTTTTTGTTTCTAGGAATACGACTTTCGCAAGAGTGCTCGCAGTGAAGGCCGGCGTTACTGTGATCCTGTTGTCCTGACGTACCAAGCAGAACGGATGCCCGAGCAAATTCGGCTCAAGGCAAGGATTTCAGAGCAGTACTGTGCTCCTCCTGTTCAATTGCCCCATGAAGAATAAATTTTAGAGCTAAGTTGACACATTGTTCTTCTTACTGTTCTTAGCATTTTTTTTTTTATTCATGTGTGTGCAGGTTGGTTGTGTGACTCCACAGCAGATGGCTGTGTATGAGGAATTTGCCCGGAACATTCCAGGTTTTCAACCGATTTCTGAAAGGGACCAGCCTTCTTTGTTTCTCCCAAAACCTGCGGTTAGTCTTTTTTTTTTTTTTTTCATTCCTTGGAGACGATTAATGTCTCTGAAGCTATGTATTCTGCTTTTCTTCTTTGTGCAAATGTTGAGATGTTGTATTTTCCTAGGTGCGACAGAGTGGCTTTGCAAGTAATGTTGATGACATGACGCACCTGTATGACAAGATTGTTTCCGAGCTGGAGCAGCAAGTCCATGGTCTTTTGGGCACAGTTGTACCCTCAAACCCACAAGTTGCAGCTCTGCATGTGCTGCATGAGGCTGTACTGATGGCACGCAACTCTAGAGAAGCTGTTACAGCCATGGCTCTCCTCCAGAAGGTGTGTCGCATCACTTTTCGGTGCAGTCAGCCATTACTGTTCTGCTTGTTCTCTTGCATGTAGGTGTTTTCTGTTGAGCGATAAATGGTTAAAATTGTGTCCGAGAATGTGCTATTTTAAATGTGCTAAAACCTCAATAATTTGAAATTGTTTTTGTATGCATTGTGTGCATACCACGGTGCAAGAATACACATGTGACGACTGATTTTTTGGACTCTCTGGGAATGCGAAATTGTCTGAAAAATTGGGCAGTTCAAAAATCAAATTTCACCAAAAAAAAAAAAAAACACTTCAACTTACTTGTAATATGCTGGAGGCTGTGGTCACTAGTTACGTGCACTTTTGAAGCTCCTCATGACTAAATCTTGCCGCCTGTCGTCTGTGTATAGCACTCATCACGGCCACTTTCATGAGCTCGGCATACGATGGCTGTCCTGCCTTCGGCACGTCGCCGATGAATGCATGCGCTGGGGCTAAGTCTAGACAAGAAAGTGATCCTGCCACTGCAGTAACTGCGCTGTGCCCGCAGTACGAAGGGTCCAGAGCTACAGGAATGCGAAAAAGGGGAAACTATAAGAACCAACAAATGGCTGGAGCAAGCGCTCTCCTCTGTTAATTAGGCCCAGTGACTAGACCCAAAATTGGCATCGTAACTGGCGCTGTGCTCTCTGTGGTGGCTTGTGTATATGCATCATGCCTGTCATCAAAACGGCAGTTATTGACAGTCTTACGATAGAATAGTCAGGATTGCAGTTCTTTTGCATGTGTACGCTGACCTTGCTTTGCAATGCATCACTATTCTCTTCTGCGCTGGCTGTCTTCGTGAAGCCGTATACCTCCCATGCTCTTCACTGCTACCTCTTCCTGTAGTTGAGAGGAAAGACTATGGATAGATCAGTTCTGCGAATTGTGACTGGTGTTAAAGTTTGAGTTCGTGCGGCGGTCGTCGTCCAAGAACGGTCTGAATTTGAAACCGCGAGTGCGAACGAGGTCTGAAAAATCGAGCGGTCAGCTGCAGTGCACCTGAAATTTCAGGCACTCTTATACATTGGCTCTGTGGGCCATATAGCAGTGCTGTGAAAAAGTCCGAATAATCAAGCATGTCCGAAAAAATTGGGGCTCTGATTTTTCGGTCGTTGACTGTATTTGGTGGTTGACACTGCCCGACGGCACGACCAGATCTTGTTTGCCACTCCTCATGCTGCATTTGAACATGGACAGATGGCACCATGCGACATAGGCTTGTCGAGTCAGAGTTTCAGAGGCTGTAATGCAGGCGTTGTGTGGTTGTTCGGTGCCATGGTGTGTATATGTGCTTTTTTAAGTGTGGCGATGCACAGAAGGATTGAAAGTGCTGTCGACATGGAGGCATATTACTGTAACTCGTGTTTTATACTTGCTAGTACTGCATGAATCGGTGGAGCAGCATCTAGGATGTGGCCCTGTGGTCCCTCGGAGCTCGTTGAAATAAATTCATTACTAGATATTTCCTTCATCCTCACAATTGCTAGAAGCACGGTTAACTAAAACTCCTCTTAAGGGGAGACACTGGTCTTGAAAAGAAAATTTTATTAATTCAGTCATAATTATGAAATTTTCAGGGCACATGTATTTTTGTGCGCTGATTTTAGATATGTCATTTAATTTCATTTAAAACAATTCCTTGAGTACTTATGCACTTTTTATGCAAGTATTTTGCGGAGAGTTTTGAAGAAAATTTGCTGCAGGAAATTCGCTGAAATGTATGCCATTGGGTTCTCTTGACACCAAGGAATACAATAAGGGTAAAATTATCATCCTGGCTCTCATAGAACATGAGTTATAGGGGACTGAAGCTGCCACTTCAGAAACAGGAATACACACTTTCCTTCTCATTTCTGAAGCGACAACTTCAAAACTCTATAACCTAAGTTCTATGATAGGCAGGAAGACAATTTCACCCTTATTGTATTCCTTGGTGTCAAGAGAACCCAATGGCATACATTTCAGCGAATTTCCCGCAGCAAATTTTCTTCAAAACTCTCCGCAAAATACTTGCATAAAAAGTGCATAAATGCTCAAGGAATTGTTTTACATGAAATTAAATGACATATTTAGAATCGGCACACAAAAATACATATTCCCTGAAGATTTCGTAACTGTGACTTCATTAATAAAAATTTTTTTTTCAAGACCACTGTCCCCCCTTAAAGATAAACGGCGGGCCTCAACATGCACACTGCCACGTTTGGGCCAAATACATTAAAACATTGCTTCAGCGGTGTAATGAACCAACGCTGTGACGTGATGAGGCCCACCGTGCTGAGAACGTGGTTAACTGCAGTGACCTGGGTTCCCTGATGTATATAGAAATCTCAAGGGCATTTCCGCATTTCGCCTGCATCACAAAAACTGCCTCCAAAGTCTGGAATCGGACCCCTGTTCACATGTTCGGTTGCAGAGCTTCTCACCACTATGTGCGATCCCAGAGACCAAAAGGAAACCAAGAGTGCATTTGTGACGTTTTAGTTACTAGTACTAGTGCAGGGCACTTTTAGCTAAGCGATGCGAAAATGATTCTTCACGCCAAGTCCAGCGTTTACGCCAACACCGATGATACTGAGCAGTTGGCCATTGTAATGAAATACCAGCATGCATACGAAGAGAGAAAATACTTAAACAATACTTGTAGATCAGGCAAGTCTGGTTGGGTGCGAAGCACTCCCAGCACCAACAGCCAACACATAACAACGCCCAGGCCCATACGCCACGACGACCATCCATGATAGTGTACAGTGTTCGCCTGGTCAGCCCGCGCCAGCACATGAGCTTGCCCAACGATCACCGCAGCTGGTACCAAACCATGACACAAAATGCTAGTTCTATACAAGCCTGACACAGGGGGTTGACACCCAACTGCGCGGGAACGCGGACGTGCTCTGCATGGGCTCCGTGAATCGTCAGTGTTCTTGACCGGAAAACCCCAGTTTAATGCAAAGTGTTCATTGGATGTGTTCCGTGAAGTTACGAGGACCATCTGGACACCAATTTTATCTCTGTGAGTAGAATATTTTTCCACTTACGGGACATTGAAATCTTGAGGCGGCGAGAGCCACGCTACACCTAACGCCGACGTAGCGTCGGCCGTGGCCGAAGCAGGAGACGCATGGGCTTCGCTGGCCCTACCGGGGCTGAGCAGCCTCGACGGCGGCATGGCATCAGCATCGACTGCGGCACATATTACGGCCCCGGTTATTGAAAATAACCCGGGTACGGACCAGCCCCAAGCCATGGAGCTTGCAAGCACCAACAACGCTGGAGCTACGAGGGGACCGCAAGAACAACCAAGAGTCTACCCAGTCAACAAGACCCCGTGGCGAGTGATGAAGGAATTAGTGGAGCGCAGAGCCCAGAAGGATAGGAAAGCTACCGGTCAGGCAAGTACACCTTTGGAGGCAAACAAGACTCCAGTGGGAACGAGCGAGCCACAGCAGCAGAAACCTGGGACGCCGGGACCGAACGCCATGGTCCCGAACGCGCCACCGGCGTCCGCTGCAAACAACCAACTGAAGACACTCCCTGGTAACAGGCGAGATTTCGTACAGCTCCCGAAAGGAGGATACAAAATCGTATTCCGACCGAAGAGCCACAACCTAAGAGTGGGAGATTTCAAGCCCAGCGATTACATACAAGCCCTTGTGAAGGAATGCAACCTGGTATACATCGGCGACATGCTTGTCGCGGTGAAAGCCATCTCAAACATAATAATAGTCCGGACGCCAGATGGCGCGAAGGCAGAAGCTCTGCAAAGACGAGGAAGTTGTGCCTCGGAGACAAACAATTCGAGTTCAATGCATACTGCTCCACGGCGGAGGGAACTGTCCGGGGTGTGGTGCATGGAGTGATGGCCGGCACCACGCAAGAAGTCCTAATGAACCACATCCAAGTAGCAACGCCGGGAATTCGTGCAGTCTACGCAAGAATGCTCGGGAAGTCAGAGTCAGCGCTCATCGCGTTCGACGGACCGAGGTTGCCCAAGACAGTCGCAGTGATGGGAGGACTGTACAGAGTTTACCCTTACCAACCTACGAAGCAGGTGTGCTTCAGATGCCACCTGCAGGGGCACCGATCAGACGTCTGCCCGGAACCAGAACCCATTCCGCAGTGTCTTAGATGCAAACGTGCCAACGTCGACGGACACGAGTGTGGGGAGCCCAAGTGTGAGTGGTGCGGCGAAGCTCACGCCACGGGCGATATAGGATGTAAGAGACGTCTCAAGCGGAAAGGCCAGCAGAACCAGCAAGGCAAGAAAAAAGAAAGCAGTTACCACGATGGCCACAGGCCGCGGTGGTTCGACAGCGAGGAAGCCGAAACGAAAGAAAAGAACGGATCTTCGAGATCTGCGTCTCGGAACAGGCGCGGCGGCAGCAGAAGCCGAACGCCGTTCTTCAAAGAGGGAGACTTTCCGGGGTTAGCAGACGCGAGAACCACCGACCACGGTGGCGACAACGCCTGGGTTCGAGGGAATGCTCATGGCGCTTCCGCATCTAAACAGAAGACCAAGCAGTCCAAGAAGGTGAGTCAGTCTGGGAGCGAGTCTCCAGTCTATCCCACTGCTCTAGACTATTCGATACAGGCTAGATTCGAAGCTCTAGAAAAACAAACAGGGAACTTAGAGAGGAAAATGAACGACTAAAAAGGAGGCTCTCGTTTATAGAACAGCGACAACAAAGAGAAGAAAATGATACAAACCGAGGAAAAGTACACGGAGTACAATCGCCCACGACGAAAACAAGCACGCAGGGGCCAGCAGCCGTACAACCGCAAGTAAGGGAAGAAATAGATGCTACTATACCACTACACCAAATACAGGAGCAACAGAAAACAGTCTTGACGACGCTGGAACAAATCATGAGCAGACTGAACGCGACCGATCAGAGATTGGCAGAACTGTTCAGGAGACAAAACAAGAGAGCACCGGAACAGGTCGACCTAAACGAAAGCGCGAAGATCTTCGCGGCGCAGCAGTAGTGTCACATCATGGCTAACGCAGAAGAAAAATTTACAATATGGCAATGGAACTGTAGAGGATTTAGAAAAAAAACCGATTTCAACATACATGTAATGCAGCATAAACACCCTCCTACTGTAATAGCGCTGCAAGAAACTAACACTTCGCCGAAGATAGTCGGCTACGACACCATAGTAGATGAAAGATTTAAAAAAGTGGCCATTTTATGTCAGAAGGGGGTCACTACGCACAAGCACACGACACCAGAAGAAGATATAGAACACCTTTTAATAGAGGTAATACCTAAGAAGCGCGGGGAGAAGAGCCTATTCGTACTTAACATATATTCACCACCGCGCAAGAAGAGACATGACTTCAGAGAAATCATTAGAGCGGTGATCGGCCTGGTAAAACAAAACCACCTTGTGATTGTAGGAGATTTCAATGCTCCGCACAAAGAGTGGGGCTACAAGATGAATACAAAGAAAGGAAAAACCATCCTAGATGGAGTGGACACGCACGGGCTGGAAATCGTCGGAAACAGCGTTTCAAGAGACACTAGCCCTGATTTGACCATCATAGGAAATATCCTAGACTACGAATGGTCTAACACCGGGGAGCAGTTCGGAAGTGACCACTACGTAATTCAAACTCAAATTAAACTTACAAGGTTCAGCACAATCCAGAGAAAGACAAAAATCACAGATTGGAAAAAATTCCGTGAACAGTTGGAGAATGAAGCCGGAAGAACTGCGATAACGGACATCGAAAAGTGGACCAAACGACTACGGGAGGTCCACAGAGACAATACTACGGAGCTAGAGGTCACCGATGAATTTCCACGTGCGGATAAACGATTGCTACATCTTTGGGAGGCTCGTAGGGGGCTGACGAAAAGATGGAAGAAACAAAAACATAACAGGAAATTGAGACTCAGAATAGCTCAAATCAATAAGGAGATAGAAGACCACACTGCAAATTTACTTAGAGATAATTGGCACCAAATTTGCAATGAACTAAACGGCAACTTGGGTAGCGCTAAAACATGGGCGCTGCTCAGGCACCTCATAGACCCGACAAAATCAAAAAGAGAAAACAGCAAAACGATAGAACGTATCACGCACAATTTTCAGGGAACGGACGCCCAGATTACAGATTTTCTTTGGTCCAGGTACGTCGGCAGCACGCAGGTGCCACCCTGCACCATGGTATATTCAGGGACAAGGAACTCGAAGCTGGATGAACCGATAAAAGACTACGAGGTATACGCGGCTGCCAGGTCATTCACAAGGAAGAAATGCAATGATCAGAAACCTCAGTGATGACCAAATCGAAAGCCTGACTGGACTAATCAACGAGCACTGGGAAAGGGGCACGGTCCCGGCGGAGTGGAAACACGCTGAGATTATCGTGATACCTAAACCAGGGAAAACACCCAGTTTGGAGAACCTTAGGCCCATTTCCCTAACTTCATGCCTCGGTAAACTATACGAGAAAGTGGTCAAGACTAGATTGAGCATTTACATGGAGGACAACGGTCTGTTTCCGGATACCATGTTCGGGTTCAGAACGGGGCTCTCCACGCAAGACGTGATGCTCCAGTTAAGAGACACGGTACTAAAACAAATATCGGGCACTCGAGAAGGCGTAATCTTGGCCGTAGACCTCAAGGGGGCCTTCGACAACATCGGCCACAATGCCATTCTCACAGAACTCTCGGCAACAAACTGTGGGGAGAGGATCTTCGCATACGTAAAGGCCTTCCTGTCTAACAGAACAGCAACGATCGGCATCAACAACATTAGGTCAGAAAAGAAGACGACGCCAAACAGAGGGACGCCACAAGGATCCCTCATCTCACCTTTGCTCTTTAACATAGCAATGATTGGATTAACTAGGAGACTGAAAAACATCAAAGACGTCGAACATTCAGTTTATGCGGACGACATCACAGTGTGGACGACAAAAGGATCGACGGGAAACAAGCAAGAAATATTGCAAAGAGCGGCGGATGAGATCGGTCAATTTGCTTTCTTTAGCGGCATGCAGTGCTCCCCAGAAAAATCAGAATTTATTAGACTTCACAGAAATAAAGAGGACAGGGGAACGATAGAATTTGAGATAGGTGGACAACCCGTAAGGAGGACAAATAAGCTTCGCATCTTGGGAATGTGGCTGCAGGAGAAAGGCAAACGGGACCATACCATCCAGCTCTTGGAACACTCCACGAAACAGATATGCAGGATGTTAAGCCGGATTACGAACAAGAGAAAAGGGGTGAAGGAGCGAGATGCGTTACGGATCACTTCTGCGCTCATCATACCGAGGATGACGTACGCGCTTCCGTACCTACAACCTAACAAAGGGGAAAAGAACAAAATGGAAACATGCATCAGAAGGGCGTATAAGCAAGCTTTAGGCGTCATGACCTGCGCCTCGACAGAGAAGCTGATGAACATGGGGGTGTACGGCACGTATGAGGAGCACAGCGAAACCATGCTCAGATTTCAAATGGAAAGACTTAAAAGAACAGCCGCTGGCCGCGCACTACTGGTCAAGCTAGGATACCCGGCAGAAGACGAGGGCGAAGACAAGACAGACATTGACAGCCAAATTAGGAGCACTTTCTTGGTTAAACCAGTGCCCAGAAACATGGACCCCAAGAACCACGAAGGAAGACGGGCGGCGAGATCCTTGGAGTTGGACAGGTTCCTAAAGAAAAAACAGATGGTTCTGTATGTTGACGCGTCCAAGTACAGAATGAAGGAAAACGCTAGGGCGGTAGCAGTAGTGAACGCCAATGGGAATATAGTTACTGGTGCATCAGTGCGCACAAGGACAACACAAGCAGCGGAAGAGATCGCCATAGCTCTAGCCCTGACTGAAGCCAATCAGCAGGGACTGAGTTACTGGATAGCGACGGATTCTCAGGCTGCAGCAAGGGCATACAGAGATGGAAGGATCGGCCGAAAAGCCGCGAGTATCCTCTTCGAACAAAAACAACACAGACATGGATCAAACAACACAAGCATTCAACACACCATCATTTGGGTCCCTGACACTGGGGTTGAGGGAAATCTCATGGCAGACACCGTTGTCCGAGGGTTCACGAACCGGAGGGCGGGTTTGCCGGTCGAACCCTTCAGCACGCCAGAATCTTACGGGGAGGCAATGAAGGCGTTGTTGGGAGCGCGCAAGAAGTACTCGGCTCCGGCGGATATCCTCGACAGAGAGCAGGCCACCACACTCAGACGACTACAAACAGACACCTACCCAAGCAGAGCCATGTATCACAAAATGTGGCCGAACAGATACGCGAAAGAGTGCGTGTGGTGTGGGGGCTATGCCACAACGTACCACGCCACCTGGGGCTGCGAAAAAAGCCCTTTACTACCAAAGGTAAATAGCCATAGTCTAGAGCAGTGGGAGGCCCTCCTGGCTGACTCCGACCCGAGCACACAGCTTATGCTGGTGACGAGGGCCAAGGCAGCGGCGGAGGCCAACGGGATCCTGGACTAGGGAATACCGACCACTGAAGCTCCACATCTATCTATCCCCATCCCCCTACTCCCTAACCCTTCCTTTTGAAAAAAAATAATAAATGTTTTCACTACTACTATACAAGCCTTGTTCATGCACTGTGCCCACCACAACATAGAAGCAGAGAATCTAGCATTCACACCTTGAGGTGCACTGCCACTGATAGCCGGGCACGCCGGTTAGCTACGCGCACTGTTCTGCAGCTGATTAACCCACATCCCGCAGCGTCCTTGTGCCGCTGTGGTCGGTGCATATCATCATCATCATCATCAGCCTGACTACACCCACTGCAGGGCAAAGGCCTCTCCCATGTCTCTCCAATTAACCCTGTCCTTTGTCAGTTGCCGCCACTGTATCCCCGCAAACTTCTTAATCTCATCCGCAAACATTACCTTTGCATGCTCTGCGCCGTGGCGAGCGGTCAGTTTCAACACATGAATATGTTTTCACATCGTGATGTGGACTGAACTATACTGTATGCAAAACAGTCTTTTTGTGCTTATTGCTAATGTAGAAAAGCTTTGGAGTACACATTGTTATATGAAGACATTAGCTCAAAATCTTGTGCTTCTAGGGGTTAAGAGTTAGGTGAGACCAATACCCGTTGTTGTGGTGTGCAGACTGTGGAGAGCATGGCTGAGGGACTGAGCCACTCGCTGGGAGCAGACCCCGAGACTGCAGTGCGCTTTCGTGATGCCCACCTGGCAGTGCTGAAGACGCTGGCTGAAGGTTACGGTCATCCATGGGCAGCCAAGCACATTACACGCTTTCTGCTGGAGCTGCGCGAGGAGATCCGCTGGAATGTGGACGTGGTTGACCCCCTGCTGCGCTCTGGCCTCCTGGTGCTGCCCACTTTTGACCTTCATCTGGCGCAGTCCATGGAGAATGGCATGAACTTCCCAGCAGTCGATTTTGCCAAGCAACTGGTGCGACTTTACTTCTCTGAAGCCCGGCATAGTGACTACAACCTCTCGGAGTCGGACCTGTGCAATACTTTGGAGACGCTTGTGCGCATCAATGCCCACTCCAGGCAGCCACAGGAAGGGTGAGCAGCTTGCTTGCACTTTGCCCTTGTCTGGGCTGATAATGTGATTCTGGGTAGCTTGGGTGGCACATGCACACTTGCGCTGACAGAAAACTTCACTTGGATTAAGCTTAAAATGAATGCTAGCAATGTATAAGGTTTCTTTTATTCACCTTAGTAGATGTGTTGCATAAAATTGACTACAACGAATTTCATAGGCATGAGTACAGGTTTGGACTCGAAATCTTTTTTAAATTAGAGAAGCCTTGTACATTCCACCATGCTGTCCCTGATGTGTTGTACTGACTGCAGTGGCATAATAAATGTAATAAATTAATCGGTGACCTGGCAGCATATTGGTTCTGGTGGCCTGAAAGCATCGTCATTAGCTGTAGAATTGGGTAACATGCCTACTTTGGGCACTGAAGGCAGTTGCAATCATTCACTTATTGCTGCATGCTGTAGGCTAGTTCCACTCTGGGGCGGCAGTACCTTTCCTCGGGAGTTATTTTTAAAGATACTGGGATAAGGAGATATCTTTCAAGCATCCTTGGGGACATTTGTGAAAACAGATAGATGGTGGTGAGGGGTGCACCACCATGGACCTCAGCAACCATGCTTAGTTGTGCATGGCATGTTGAGCCGTAGAAGAGTGTTTGGACCTTTAAGGGGAGACGTGGCTCTTAAAATGAGAATTTTTATTAGAGTTCTCGTAATTAAATGAATGTGTATATGTATTTTTTTCTCCTGTTTTCAAAATTATAATTAGTTTGAGTGTATCTCAATGAGTTCCCATATTGTGAGAAAATAATGAAGCTTAACTAGACAGTTTCTTACGGGTCAATAAGACTCTCTCCCTCAAAATTTTTTGGTTTTGATTAAAATGGAGCTGTAGCCAAAGACCTGCCATGCGGAGCTATCTTTTTTATTAAGAATGTTCAATTATTTCAAAGCACCGTAATTAAAAATTATAGTTAGGTGACATTTTTCAGAAACTTTGGTATGTTTGACTGAGCTGTAAAAAATAGAATATAATAGAATATAAAAAATAGAATACAAGAAAAAAATTGAAATTACACCGTAAAAACATAACGAAAACTTCCGTAAGGCTACCCACATCGGCAAAAGCGCGAAGTTAAGAAAATCGCATTTGAAGTGTGCACACTGGCCATTCAGAGGTCATAGCAGAGACCTCAGAAAATGGCTGAATGCGGACATTCCAAGAGAAGTTCACAATAGTGAGTAATGCCAGGATATAGAGAACAGGGCCAACTTTCGAACATGACCAAGATAGCAGCCGTAGGGGATGTGGTTGTGGGAACAGACAAGCACGAAGTTCTGCCACATTTTGCTCCAAACTCGCCATTTCGGCGCTCTGGAGGCGTCAAATAATGTCAATTTTTTTGGTAGTTGGAGGTCGAATAAGACCAATGTCAGTTTACGTTAAAGAACCCTAAGTCGACATTACTCCAGAGCCCTCCACTACGATACTTCTTCCTCTCTACCTTCTTAACTCATGATTTTCCTCATGACGCAGTTGAGGTGTCCACTGAGAGTACGTTAGGGCATATTGAACCCAAATATGCCAGTTTTGTTCGAATTTTTTTCCATTTTACTAGTGTCTCCCTTTTAACTCTTTTCTTAGCCGAGCTTATTCAAAGCGTTCAGGTTGAACAATGGCATAAAATGCCCCATTCAAGCAATCCAGGTCGCTTCTGTACCAGTAACTCCATTCAGTAGGTTGCAAAAGGACTGTACTTTAGATTCGGAATTGATTTTTGTTAGCTGCATGAGGGAGTATTTTTAAACTTCACACAAAACCTGTTAACACAGAGCAGTCATGCAGCCATGGCACCCAAGATTGCGTCCTTTCCTTGCACTGGCTCTGCTGAGCAGCAACAGTGTTCTTGCGATTTCACAGCATCGACACTTGACTCATTAGGTGCAGGCGACAGCTTTGTGCAAAAAATGGCGTCCATTTATTTTATTTCAATTTGGACAGAGGTGGTTGCTCCTCCCAGCCCGGACTATATAGACAGATGCCCCTCTGTAATTTTTGTTTCTGCCGTTACTGAGCAGTTTCACTGCTTTTAGGGCCTCTCTGAAGTTGCCGGGCATGTGAACAATTTCATGCCACCAGCAGTGTAGAGGACAGTTATCTGCAAGACGGGTCAGTGTTGACCTTGCACAGCACTGCATAATAGACAAAAGTGCTGTGCCTAAGCAACCGATTTTTTTTTCTTTTTTCTTTTTGCTGGCCAGAAAGTTTAGCATGAAAAGTTCTATAAAATTGAATACTCATTTTTTGTATGGTAATGCACTATACATATATTTGATTTTTTATCCTCATATTTTTGCACTGGATATGTGTAATATTTTTGGCAACTTTTTGTGTGTCTCTCAAATTTGGCCAGTCAAATAACTTTTCTTTGTTAAGCAGCATGTGTAGTTTTTTTCTTTTTGAAAAAGAATTCTTTTCAAAAAATTTTTTTCACACTGCGAATCTTCTACAGTCCTCTAGTACTTCTGGAAGCATGGAGCACTGGCACACAGTGTTCATTCTCCTTAGTTATTAGACTTCGACATAGGTTGTTTACAGTGAATACTGCCTCTCGGAACCTGTCTACTGATATTTAATTGCACGCTGTTGAGAATAATCTATAGCCCTCCATAGAGGTGTACTGATATAGTCCAGTGTTGTTTTGGCTTATAAAAATTCGTCAACCGACAACCTCTGGGCTAGAACACAACCTCATATACTGTACTATAGAGCATGAATTGGTCACTTGGAAATGGAAGTGCAGTTTGGGGCCTGTGGACTTTGGCTTAGGAAACAAATTATCTGAAAATAGGCATAGGAAACCGTTTATATAGTGCATGTGGGTCTTTTCGTCTTATTTTATTTTTTATTTTTGTGCTGGCCTTTTTAGAAGGTATTCAAAAGGTGATGTGTTTTCAGGTTGTCTCAAGTGATGGAGATGCTGCGCAGCGGAAGTGGTGGGGGCGCAGTGGAGTACGGGGGTGTGCCTAGCAGTGGGCCCATGTCAATGATGCACTCTGGCATCAGCCAGGCACGTGAGTACGACGACCCACCTGGTCTGCACGAGAAGACAGAATTTCTGCTGCGGGAATGGGTGTCGATGTACAATGCTCCCACTGCTGGCAAAGACTCCACTAAAGCCTTCCAGATATTTGTACAGCAGGTAAGGCTAGGCTCTGCTAAACTTTCTTCTTGAACATGGTCTTAGGCTATTTTGTGCTGTAAGCTGCTCTGTGTGCACAAGTGAGATGAGGTGGTCTAAGCGTAACATAGCGGTTCAGGCTGCCGCGGTGGCTTAGTGGTTACGGCGCTCGGCTGCTGGCCCGAAAGACGCGGGTTTGATCCCGGCCGCGGCAGCTGAATTTCGATGGAGGTGGAATTCTAGAGGCCTATGTACTGTGCGATGTCAGTGCACGTTAAAGAACCCCAGATGGTCGAAATTTCTGGAGCCTTTCACTATGGCACCCCTCATAGCCTGAGTCGCTTTGGGACGTTAAACCCCAATAAACCAAACTATAACATAGCGAGAAATGAAAAGTACAATACAGTAGAGCCCCTCTATAGTTAAGCCACTTGGACCAGCAAAAATGCTTACTATACCAGATTCTTTACTGTATCAGTTGTTGGTGATAGAAGTTTAAAAAATAATTAACAAAATTTGGCTAATTAATTAACTTTGACTGCTATTTCCTTAACTTGTGTCCTCCAAGCTGAATATGCATTCTGTGAAAGCGGCACCCACGATGCTATCAGTGCCTTCTTTTTAAAAATCTGTAAACGGTTAAAAAAAAACACCCTCTCTATATATAAAAACATCACCATTTCTTTGCGCAAACAAAAGATAAAGAAATTTTCTAATATTAATATTATTCATGAGTGACCTATGCTATATCTTAGCAAATATTAGAATTCTATGTACAGAATTTCTTGATACATAAAAAAAAGGCTAACCCTAGTGTGTATTGCGGCACCGTGCAAAACATTTCCTTGATGTTGAGAAACACAAATTGGCTGCACATGCCTCTCAAAAACTTCTTTTCCTGCTCGACTTTTCTTTTCTCATAAGCACATTTTACAGTTTCTGTATTTCTCCATTCTTTGGGGCTTATTCTAAACTCCCGAAGATGTACCTCCAGGAAGAGCAACAAGGGCAACCTTGGGGTTCACAGGATGTGGACACGAAGTTGTATTCTGTGTCACTGTTGTTGCCATCATCCAGAAACTTTCACGTAAATGCATCAAAATCTACAGAAACATGCTGTTTTCATGGAGCTGTGGCACGCACCATGACAGCATCATGAAAACTACAAGCGCTCATCATCTGACACCAGAGGGGATGCCAGAGGGGTTTTAAATATCGCCACGTGGTGGAGAAACAAAACAAAATCGAAACAAATAATGGTTCCTCTAATACTCACTGGATGATGCTAGCTGTCTAAAAGCACTCATGGCTAGGTGGCGTGAGCCACTGCCCGATTTAAATGGTTCAGCCTTATCCATCCATCCACTTCGAAAGCGGGAAAATACGAATAATGTTAATCGCATTTTTATTCACATGTGTGCTAAGAAAGTCGTTCAAAGGTGCCACTCCAAGATGGATTTTGTTTAAAGCTGAATAGCATGTTTTTTGGCCGTCTGGCGTTACTCATATGGTGCTAATTTTAACTTTTAAACCCTTTTGCAGATGAATGTGCAAGGCATTTTGAAAACAGATGATCTGATCACACGATTCTTCCGCCTCAGCACTGAGATGTGTGTGGAGCACTGTTACCGGGCCCTCATGGAGCAGACTCCCAGCAATGCGACTATTGTTCGCTCAAAGTGTTTCAACTCTCTTGATGCGTACATGCGTCTAATTGCATTGCTGGTCAAGCTGAGCGGGGATGCATCGAATCCAACAACCAAGGTTAACCTGCTCAATAAGGTGAGTTTTATGGAGTATATTGTCTGGGAAAGCGGGATCATTGAGAATCATTTACTAAACAGGCCATTCTACTGCTTGTAGACTTCTGTCCACACTTGCATTGTCTTTACCTTGAAAGAAATTTCTCAAAGTATCCATTCTGGAGGCAAGCGAGGGCAAAAGTAGCTGGGATCTCGTCATGTTTTTGGGTGTTTTGCCCCATTACACTTATACCCTGTGGAAAAGGCCTGCTGGCATGTTATGTCTTTTCTGAATGCTTCATCGTGCTCTGTGGAGATGTCCTAGAGGCTGTCTGCTGCTTTTATTCTGCTTTTCGCGTCTTGTACCCCAAGCTTGGCCTGGTGGTATGTTTCCAGCAGCCCTGGCAGCAGCTAGTCACTGCTGCGACTCCTGACTCTGCTCTTTAGTATGCTAGCGCGATGTCTGAACATGGCGTACAGTCAGACTTGACGTAGCCATGCATGTACTTGCCGAAAAATCATATAACCCAGGGATGTATGAAGCAGAAGAAAAAGGGTGACCCTCTTGGACAGTTGTATTGCTCATTAGTTTGAATGTATGAACTGGGAACATATCAACATGGCCCTGCTGATTGAGTGCAGTACTGGTTGTCTTGAATTAATTCTATCTCCAATTCCAATATAGAAATTTGTTTGATTAAGGCAAAGCTTCAAGCAATGTGGGATGCTCATATGGCTGAACTGGCATTCCCTGCCGAGTGTTAGGCGCACAGTAGCAGGAATGCGTACATGCTAAATTTTGCATGCTTAAACTTTTAATGCACGTTCACTGCTCTGCATGCTTGGGTGGTATTAGAGTTCATGAAGATCTTTTTCCCCCAAGTCAGCTCAAGTCCAATGTGCAAAAACAAGGCAATGAAGCTTAGAGGAAACTTATGACTTCTCAAAAGTGGCGAGCAAAGAAAAATTCAGTGCCATTCGAAGTGAGGACCACACGAACTTAAACAATTCACACATCAATGTCTGGCTCCACTTCTCTGCTTATATAAAAGTCTGAAACCATGAGCTGTTTCGTTATCGCCGGTTTCGAGATTACAGCTCTGATACCGATAGGCCCAATGACAAAAGCCATTGCACGCTACCTGCCTTCTTGGTGCTGTGCAGAGCTGTACAAAATGATCATTGTAATGTCACTTCATATGTTGTTGGTCCATAACCTTGAAAAATGCCTACTTTTCAGATAAAAAAGTTGTTTGTTTCACTTGCTGTACAAAGAATTTGGAGTGTATTGAGTGGGTTGAAATTGGGTCTTTCTGAAGTGGGAGAGAGGTCTGATATAAAGACGCTCCTGGTGTCTCTAGCATCACTTATCCACTGGTGGCGAACTAGAACCAACTAAAATCCATCTGGTGAAACATCTGTTCTAGCACCGTGGTTCATTCATGCAGGTGCTTGGGATTGTGGCTGGTGTGTTGCTTCAGGATCATGAGTCACGGGGCCTGGAGTTCCAGCAGCTTCCTTACCACCGCATATTTATGATGCTGTTCCTCGAATTGAGTGCCCCTGAGCCAGTTTTGGAAGCCATTGGCCTTCCTGTGCTGATGGCGTTCTGCAACACGCTGCATGTTCTGCAGCCATGCAAGGCCCCTGCATTTGCTTACTCTTGGCTGGAGCTCATCTCTCACCGTGTATTCCTTGGCCGTGTGCTGGCCCTGACTCCACAGCAGAAGGCTTGGGGAATGTTTGCGCAGCTCCTTAATGACTTATTCAAGTTCCTGGCCCCTTTCCTGCGCAATGTGGACCTTGAGAAGCCTATTCAGCTTCTGTACAAGGTGAGGCATGAAAGTCAGGCTGAAAGGCCTGCTTCCAGCAAGTGACGACGACTCGTTCTTTTTCAGGGCACATTGCGAGTACTGCTGGTGCTGCTGCATGACTTCCCAGAGTTCCTCTGCGACTACCACTATGGCTTCTGTGACCTCATTCCAGCGAACTGCATTCAGATGCGCAACTTGATCTTGAGTGCTTTTCCCCGACACATGCGGCTGCCTGATCCTTTCACACCAAACCTGAAGGTGGAAGTTCTGCCAGAGATCACACAAGCGCCGAGAGTCCTCCCAAGCTTTGCTACAGTTATCCAACCCCAGAGCTTCAGAAAGGCAAGTGCAGTGTAAAATCTGTGTTAGACAGGCATTTGTTCTTGTTAGCACTGTGATAGTTTTTTTACTGCAGTGCCTATTTTATTGGTGTCACATGTGAAAGCAGTACACCTGCTATATATTAAGCTTTAACTGCAAGTGGCTGCCTTTTTCGCCAGCTATTCACTGCCAGTGGCTCCCACAAGAGCTAACTGCATGAGATTCTCACAAAAAGCTGGCCAGAGAGCATGTATTTTTGGCAAAACATATAGTGCTAGAACTGTCTGCTTGTTTACTTTTTCTCTACAGTCGAGTCTGTCATGCGAATCTCTGAGTCGTGAAAAATATTCATATCCTAAGTGTGTATCATCCAAAACAAAGAAAATTCGTATGCAGAATTTACATAGATCTGTTTTCAGCTGGCGGGGTTTACTTATAGCTGCACGCCAATGCTCAATTGTATTGTCAGCATTGTGCTGGTCGCACGCCACCGCTCACTGCTTGCTGCGCGTACCGAGCGACACCCCCCCCTCCCCCACCCATCCCTTTCCCTGCTTTGTCCTGCCACTGTACTTAGTTTTGTAGTTTCCCTTGAGATGGAACTGCGGCGGGCCCACAATTCAAAGCATTGATTGTGTAATGAACAATCACAAGGGCAGCAGCCTGAAGCCAATGGAGATCATAAGCAAAATGCAGCATTCCACCCTGCCTTCCATATTCACGTACGGCCCAAGTGATTAGCTGCAAACTGAACTGTAACAGTACCATAGTTTCGGGTTCCACACGCCCTGGGGATTATCGAAGGTTTGCTGCCAGGCTATCTACTGCTTGTCCGAGCTAGCGACTGCCAGTGTGAAAGTGTGTGCTTCCACTGCCAGAAAGAACCAACATGTGCTTCAGCCCTTCAGTTGCACTTTACGTTATGTGATGCTGAACAGGAAAGCAGAGTGCGCTCCTGTATGCGGCAGTGGCAGCTGGCTAAAACCAAAATTTTTCAAAATGATGATCTGTTAGCGAAACCTTCAGAATTATGCCAGTTTAGAGTAGTAGAGCTCATGAGCAAAATGAGCGTAACTTAGTTTTTGACCACGATTACATTAAATTTGTTTAATGGTAATAGTGTAGCAAGCCAAGACAAGTTCCTAGCACATCCAGAATCCGGACCACAAACAACATAGCGGACTACTGCGCATTTTTGTGGTGTATTTTTTGCTGGTCACTATCACAAGCCATTGCACCAATAAAGGATTTATATAAGTAACAGGTAAAGTCAACTTGTGTGCGCATTTTGTTATATATTACTTATTATGGAAAAAAAAAAAATCGCCGCCGAGGCTTTATACTTGGCCCTCAAAGTGTGTCCAACTTGAGTGCATGCTAGCAGGTGCCTTTATTTTGTCTGCTTGACAGGGATATAAGCCTCTTTGAGAAGTTTGTTTGGGGTAAAGTAATATGCAAAAATGGCTTGCATGTGCTTGAGGACATTTTCGATTAAAATGGCACAGGATGTTATTGCAAGTAAAACTCCTTGGCTTTCGTTGCAGGATTTGGATTCCTACATCAAGACACGTGGTCCTGTGACATTTCTGTCAGAACTTCGCAGCAACCTGCAGGCAACAACTGAGCCTGGCATTAACTACAATGTGCCACTGATGAATGCATTGGTGCTTTATGTGGGCACCCAGGCCATTGCTTATATTCAGAGCAAGAGCCTGACTCCCAGTATGAGCACAATTACTCATTCGTCACACATGGACATATTCCAGAACTTGGCTGTTGACCTGGACACTGAAGGTGAGAATGCTCATGTTGTGCAAAATTTTTAATTTGATATTATATGTCATTTTGAAGCGCTGCTGATGAAAGCTGTTTGTTTTAGCAATTTTCCTTGTATATTTTAGGCTGATGCAAAAACACTGCTCAACCTGCAGCAAGATGAATGCATTTATTCGGTCCTAGCGAAGAGTTCGGTCCTTTAGTGTCCTAGTGAAGAGTTGTCACAGGCATTCCAGTTCCCTTTAGTGTGCAACATTATAAAGCACTAAGCACAAACGGGGTCCCCCCCCCCCCCCCCCAAAAAAAAAAGTGCCGAAACATTGCAAGACGCTCATTCCTGTACTATCTAAACTTTCTGAAACAGATGTCAGGTTATGCACAAGGGGTCTAGAATTATTGAATTTTGAGTGATTTAAGTTTATCTCGAATTATTTTGCAGAAAAAGTTTGTCTTTGTGTAAGTTTTACAGTGTTTTTTTTTCCTTTGTGGCCATATGATAGTGCGTGAAGACTTGTTCATCTGGTCAGGCTTTTAACATCCGATTTTCTGCCCATTGCACTGGATGCATTCTGGCCAGGGCATTTTACGAATTCGTGTCAAGTGGGATTGTATGAACAAGATTCTACTTAATGCATTAACTCTAGGCATCTGCGATTATTGAAATCTTTTATTTCAAATCAAATCAGATATCTGTTTATAATAAAAAAAAACTTTCAAAGAAAAAAGATAAATATGCAGATGTTGCCATTACTTTTTTTTTTCTCCCTGAAAATACTGCATGGTCTTTATAACTGAAAGCAAACAAGTTTAGATTGACACAGCACCATAGAAAGAAAATAACATGCAGAGAAATGTATACTGTGCATGTGATTAACTGTCTAGATAAATATGTGCATTGATTTATTTTTCACGTTTGCTTTTTAGCAATGCTCAGTGTCAAACTGCTAGAAACCAGCACGTGATTGGAATAGTTTTGAGGGCTCTGAAGAGGAATTTTTGCTTGTAGATAAATAAGGTTGTCTGTTAACTTTCAGTGAAATTCTTTTACAAAAATGATCTTACTAATTCTTTCTAGTGCAATGGAATTTTGTTGCTTTAGATAAAAATAAAATTTTGTCCCAAAGTAAACCTTAAAGGAGTATAGATCCCTAATTTTGGTGGTATGGTTTCTTCTCTACAATGATGCAAAAGACACTACTATGCATGAATCACCATGGGGTATTTGCCTAGACCACTAAATAATTTATAATCGATTTTTCTGTCATGCTGTTTTGGTTTCGGTTTCAGCAGCCTAACAATGGCTGTGACGTCAAAGAGGTTATATGTCACGTGAGACATGAAAAAATCGCGATATAATCGCTGCTTCGTCGTTTTAATTTACTCCAATGTTAAAGCCAACCTTCCTCATGAACCAGAATGACAACAAATGCAGAAGCACGGAGTATATTGCAGTTTTCATGCCTCACATGATCAGTAACTCTCTTTGACGTCAAAGCCATCAATGGGCTGTTGAAACCAAAGCAGCATAAGAAATTCAATTATAAATTATTTAGCAGTCATAGGAGAATACCACGTGGTAATCCATGCATAATAATGCCTTACGCCTCATTACAAAGAAGAAAACACGCATCCAAAAGTTAGGTGTTTATACTCCTTTAAAACTAATAATTTTGACAAAAATTTCTGTAACAGAGATTTAACATTGTGTGAATTATATTTTTCAAAGGGGTGGGATATTGGTGCTTCGCAGTGCCGTTAGCATTGCCACACTGCAGGGCATATGCAGTAATTTCTAACACGAGAAAGAGAGAGAATAAACTTAATTTAAAAGCAATTTTAAATGCCTTATTCTTAGTCAAAGAGCCCTCTCTGCATAGTCGATCAGCTTAAGCTCTTCGCCAACTCAGGTGTATGACTGTGCAGTAGTCGAGAGGCTCATTTGGGGTGTGAGTGTATGGGTGCAGGTTGGGGAGGCTATCCGCTGGCACCCAGGTGCTAATTTCAGAGGCAAACGCATGAATGCACTGATTTCTGGGGGTGCCTTCATGCCCAGGGCCCCATATTGCCACAAATCATTAGTGTTTATTTGTTCATTCTTGAAGCTGCCGGCACGCCGCTTTTTCACTATTTGTGATACAAGAAGCGACCAGATTTATCTCGATTGATCGCAGCCAGGCGGAGCCGCTTCTGCGTTGTTCCAGAATGCATTGGGGTATTTCAGTTTTTGTTGCTGATTGGACAAATGCACCTCAGTTATTTCCTCTTATGTTGTTTGTAATCTTGGCTGTAGCAGTTTGGTGGTGCTAGTATGTAGTGGTAGATGTAGTGCTGTTCGGTGTATTGTGTTGAGTTTAGTTAGCTGTTTTTTAGTGAGGTGGTGTTTCTGTGCGTGTGGGACATCAGTGCACTGCCTTTCTAATTTCGTTCCTGAGTGCATATAAAACCATTTCATTTTAATGCAGGACGGTACCTCTTCTTGAACGCGATTGCAAACCAGCTGCGGTATCCGAACAGTCACACGCACTACTTCAGCTGTACTCTGCTGTACTTATTTGCGGAAGCCAACACTGAAGCTATCCAGGAACAAATAACAAGGCAAGTTGCTGGAAATGCAGGTTACCTTGGAGGCCTTTGTTCTTTTCTGCTTTTTCATCGTTGTTCTCATGTAGTAATAAAACATGCTGTTTGCATGGTTTGTTATTTCAACTTCAAGTTGTTGGCTACAAAGAGTATGGTTACTAATGAGGGGAAGTGAAGTTTTGGGTGTTTGTCCTTGTTAGGTGGTTCAAATTACTGTAATTACTGTACCTGATTTCCAGGGTGGCAAAAATGGAAGAAGCACAGTTTGTGTAGAACCCTAAGGCAATGTTATAAACTGCTTCTGCATTACTCCTTGTCGCTCTCTTGATGGTTCACTATCGTCCGTTCAAGTGTACCCCAAGGCAACAGACGCATAAAAAATGCAATTGCAAGGTCAGCAGTTGGAGGCTAATGGACATCAACAGCGATTAGGATGGTCAGGGAGCTGCCCCTATTTGCACGAGCACAAGTTTTGCAATATCTTCTTGGTGGTGAAGCTTATATGTGTCATGCAAGTGTTGCATTGTGCAAGGAAGAAAGTACTAGCCATTCATAGAATTTCTGCAACTTTTGTGTGGCGCTCTCAATGGGAGCCTACGCATCTAGGCATTGTTTCTCTCTCTGGAGGCTGGTGGAGCTGGTCTTCAGCACTTGTTCATCAGCTTGTTTCAAGGTTTTTCTTCAGGTTTTTCACCCTGGCCGCGCACCACAGAGACTTGGAAAGTGCCACCTTTCTGAACGCAGCGAAGTCTTTGTTTACAAAGTACAGAAGGAACTGATGTGCTCTGACAGTGACATGGCATCCGTGGCCAAAAAAAGCACAGTCAGCAGTCTTGTTGCTAGAACGCATGATTTTTAACCAGCAGCTGATAACCCAGGAAAGTTCGTGAGGGCCGTTGCAAACGAGCTCGAAATCAATAGATGCTTTTAGCATACCGGAGATGTATTAGCATGGAATATATCTGTTTACCGGATGCTAGCTGCGCATGCGGAGTGGTCCTGCCTGACCCCAACAGTGCCACTGCATGTATGCAGGAGAGGTCCGGTAAACCGGTATATGTCTCTGCTAGTATCTCTCTGGTATGCTAAAAGCGGCTAGTGTTGATGTCGGGCTCATTGTGCAAAAAAACTCATGGTACCATTCTTACATCATGAGGAGGGGGCAATACATGTTATCCTGTGTGCGAAGACTTGAGGTACCATTCCTACATCATGAGGAGGGGGCAATACATGTCCGATGAAACTCTCCGCTCCGGTCCAGGTGCTTTAAGCAAGCTGAAGAGCCTGAGGAGTGTGGAATGCTCCTCTTTTTTTTTTTAATTATCATCTTCTATTTTATTTTGTCAGATGAAAAGAACTTTTACCAAGACCAAAAAGCTAATGGTCATAATGAACGGTGGCTTTGCGCAAGCTGTGATGAGGTGCCTACAGTGGTGCGTGCAAAATATTTCCGTTATCTGTGATTGTTAGCTGTTGCCAGCCACGAGGGTGACATCATGCCACCACACTTTTTTGCGGAAGGACTCTGCATAAATGCTGCTGTGTATGTGGAGGTGACTGACACCATTGTAAAGCCCTGGATAGAGACTGTTTCAAAAGTAAGGCTTTATGTCTTTGAGCAATATTCGACTCCCACCCACATTGCCTGCATTACCCAGGAGTGGCTGGCCAACAGCTTTCACGACCATGTCGCTCCTAACTTGTGGCTCCCTAGTTCTCCAGGTTTAAATTAGTTGGACTAGTATATGTCTGGAGCGTTGTTGAGAGGGAGGCCAACAAACAGCCACATAACATGAAAGACGTGCTGAAAGCCACCATTGCCGACTCAGTGGGCAACATTTCCAAGGACCGCCTGATTCGAACATGCGGGCGGTAATTGAATTGGTTATTGCTGTGGATAGCAGGTTCGTTGAGCATTTCTGGAAATGGTTTGATAGAAATACGTCTATTTTTGCTGGACATATGGTTCTGTGCCTGGAGTCAACATAGTGTTAAGTACCTCATGCACCCGGTAATTCGATGTTGGTATGCTTGAAGCTGAGAGTGCAGTAAATTATGCTGTGTGCATGTGCTGTTTTCATTACAATAAAAGGAAATTGTGTTGCCTACTGAAAGAAAGTAAAATATATACAGCCTGATGATTAAAGCTATGCAATAACCAGCAGGGGATTGTTGTGTCGTTTAGCACTTACTGTTTTTTCTTCTTGGTTAATATGTGTTCTTGTGCTCTCCTTTTATTCAGGGTTTTGCTAGAGCGTCTCATTGTAAATCGGCCACACCCATGGGGTCTCCTAGTAACTTTCATTGACCTCATCAAGAACCCAACTTTCAAGTTTTGGACCCATGAGTTTGTGCGCTGTGCACCTGAGATTGAGAAGTAAGTGGAATATTTTATTTATGAGTGCATGTTGCATGTGCCTCAAAAAAAATTAATTCCACTGCTTTACAAAGAAGCATCTGAAGAATATGGCTCTCTGATATTGTTGCACTGGAGGGCACTGAAACGCATACGTGTATTATGTTTCGTAAATTTTTGATCATAACATGCGACAGCACTTTGATCTGAGAAGTCTTCTGTTTCTTTTCAGCCCCGCTCTAAAGTACAACCTTATTGCTTTGTGGTATTTTCTTTTTTCTGCCCAACTGCTCCAGCTGCTTGTAGCAAAAAAAAAAAACATACTTCAAGCAGTGGAAATAGGCTAGCGAAGTCAGTTTGCAGGCATAGTAGGCACGCATCCACGCATTTTGCGCTCCTTAAGGTACATTGAGGACAATTCCAGCCAATTTTTCTGTTTAGTAAAAGTCTGTTCTATGGCCTTTCTTAGGTATGTTGGTGTTTGTCCGGCAGCAAAAGATGGATTTATTGCTGAAAAAATTGCATTAAAAAGTTCACCGCCACATTATTTGGGCACGTGACGTCCACTGAAAAAGGCTTCATGATTAACGTTACGCCCCAAAATCAGTGTCAATACAGCATAGTTTACTTTCAAAATCAGCCAGTGATGGCAACACTTGTATTTTTTTTTAGTTTTCCAAGCTTATAAAAGCACAGTTTTTAGCGAATGTAGCGCCATTATCGTTAGAATGTGGCAGAGTCGACGACCGATTTTTCGGACCGTCTAGGGACCGCAAAATTCTGTGAAAAATCAAATTTCACTGGGAAAAAAAAAACAAAACAAAAAACACTTATTCTTAATATGCCGGACAATGCGGTCAATGGTTATGTGTGCTTCCGAAGCTCCTTGTAACTAAATCTCAGCGCCCGTCACCTGCATACGCGACACGCTGCGACCGCTTTCATGAGCTCGGTGTGTGATGGCTTCACTGCCTTTGGTACATCGCCGACGAACGCATGGGCTGGGACAAAGTCTAGACACGAAAGCGAACCCGCCGCTACGGGAACTGCGCTACGCCCGTGGTTTGAAGAGTGTGGAACAACAAGAAGGCGTCAACGTTGGCTTCCATAATAAGGCCTAGTGACTAGAGCCAAAATCTGCATCGTCACCGGTGACAAGCACTCTACAGTGGCTTGTGTATAATGATATGCATCTTGCCTGTTATCAAAATGGCAGTTCTGGACAGATTTACGATAGAAACGTAAGGATTGCGATGTGTTTTGCGTAGGTACGCTAACCTCTCTACCTCTCTTTGAAATGCACTACCATTTTCTTCTACGTTCGCCGCCTCCGTGAAACCATACGCCTCCCACACTCTTGGCTCCTCTCCATGTAGTCGGGACGAAAGACTTGGGAAAGACGAGTTTTGCGAACTGCAATTAGTGTTAAGTTTGTGCGGCGGGCGACGTCCAAGAGTGGTCTGAATTCGAAACCATGCAGGCGCAGTGTGTTGACTTGTGGATAATATCAGCCCCGCCATTTACGGGGCTTCTTTTAGCTTTCATTTTTTATGAAGTTTTCGATCTTTCTTGCGCTTTTCATTAACAAAATTCCACTGTACACACATTATGGCGGCGAGTGCAAGCAAGGTCCGAAAAATCGAGCAGTCAGCTGCGATGCATCCGAAATTTTAGATGGTCTTATACATTGGCTCTATGGGCCATGTTGCAGTGCCGCAAAAAAGTGAATAATCAAGCATGTCCAATAGTCAGGGGTCCGAATTTTCGGTTGACTGTAATCTGTTGGTACAGGCCAGTTTTAATTTGTCCTCACTGTCTCTTTAAGACTAGTTGATCTAGCCTGAAGATGCCAATGGCAATTATCAATGGCTGTCAAAATTGGCAGCAAGGCTTGTTTTCGTGTTGATGTCACCTTCGTTGTTAATTCGTACAGTTAGACTTCACCATCAATGTTATACCCGTGCCACACGTGCACAAGAAAAGGCAGTAAATGCCAAGGGCCTTAAGTTTGTTAATGTCATTATTTTCGGAGTTGGTGCTATACATCCATATTTAATGTCATTATATGGAAGTCATGATGATGATACGCCTGCAAGACGGTCAAAATTTCACCTGAATATAAACAGTGCTAATGAGCGCACTGTCTCAGTACATGAGCCGAGAGTATCTCAGAAGGGCTAGTAAAATGGTGCCCTTCGCACCCAGAATGCAGTAAAGATGCCTGATCTGACTGAAAGTTGTGAAGAAACCATTTGCTACTGGATAGGAAGTTGTTACTAACAAAGTTCTATGCTTTTCTGCGTGTGGAATGGGGACAAGAGTACATACTGCTTGAAGTTGTGCAAACTCTGTAGGTCACGAATGGCAGTAAGGCTAACACCATTAGATTTATGTGTGTGGCACCGCACGAATGCTATTGCCAGTAGTAAGCACCTAATAATTGCCTTAAGTTTGTCCGCGTGGCCCACGTATTATGCTGTCGGATGGAAGCTGTTGAACTGTGCTGTTTGTTTTCACAAGGTGCCTTTAGTTTGGCCCTCTTCATACAAACGATTTCCCCCAACTGGCTGATGTCTTCTAAATTAATAATTATGGACTAGGCATGTGCGAATATTCAAACATTTTGCTAATAGTATTTACTAGGCCTATGCGAATATTCAGTCATTTCGAATATCCGGTTGAATTTAGGAAAGAATTTGATTCGATGTGAATGTTGGTGCTTTTAATCTCGAAGTATTTGTTTCGAGTGAATCACGTTTCTGGAACTTAGGCTTCGTGTGGTTTTGGTTCAGCGTGCCTGCACTCCCGCACATATGCTGGAGCTGGTCTGCGCATGGTGGCGGCAGCATACGTGGGCAGGCAGAAGCGTGGTGGTGGTGGAACTTTGTTTCCAGCGAATACAGAGGAGCGACCCGAAGCCGAACCCCCGCCGCTATCCCTTGGGCAGCGGCGGTGTCTTCAGCCGGCTGGAGGAGCTTGATATGTTCCTGGGTCAGGGTTGAGCATTAGGGCCTCCCAATGTTCAGAGTCGAATATGAAGTGACTCGCGGGCGGGTACTGCGGGCAGTTCCAGATCATATGATTTAGATCGGCTTTGCTATCACAATATATATATACCACAGAAGTAGCATTAAGAAAACATTTGCCCAACGATTTGGCTCTTTGTGCACGACGTTCAGCATGGAAATCTGGATGCATGTTCCAAGGTATTGGTGGAATGACCATCTCTGCACAACGTTCAGCGTGGAAATCTGGATGCATGTTCCGAGGTATCGGTGGAATGACCAGAAGCTGGCATATATGTTTGGGAAGGTCAGTTGTTGGTCCGCCTTGTAGTTCGTATGTTAAACCTAGTGTGGACAGAATGTGTCTGCCAGTCGGTGTGGCCGGTAGCTGTTCGTATTGCAAGACTGCGACCACTGCAATAATCTCACTTAGGTGTTATGAGGACAGAGACCTAACGCTTTCCCAATCGCTGTGTGGATGGGTAGCCCAACTGCTTGTTTGACGCATTTTCTGATTATAGCCTCCACTTTCTCTTTCTTTCAGCTGTCGTGAGACGTAGGTAAGGGCATATGTAAGCAATGCGGCTGATCACAAAGGCTTGTACTAAACGGAGTGCGGTGCCTAGATCTGTACCTGCCAGGTATCTGCAGCCACACTACCCGCGGTGTGCACGCGCCGTAACTGGAATGGCGGCGTGCATCAGTAGAGAGATTTAGCATGGCCTGATCCGCTTTAGCACGTGCTGATTGGTCTCGACAGCAGGCGTGCTAACAGCTGGTTGCCGCATGGCATTTTGTGGCGTCCTCAGGGCACTCTGTGCATGCACACTGGCTCCGAGCAGAAGCGGCCGTGGATTGCGCTATGTTAAATCTGTAATCAGAGGATGTGCGGCTCCCTTGAATTCCGTGGAATAAGTCAGAGCTGAGTGTAGGTGTTGCAGCTGCTCTTTTGCGCGTGAAGTTTGCAAATCAAGTGAGACAGTGCTAGCAGGAGAGGAAGCTAGCATGAGGCACATGGAGATGGGTGCTCCTTTCCGACGCCGGGTGGCGCTGGGCGCGAGGTGCAGTGTGCACGCCTAGCAGGTGTTCCTGGAGCCGTCGCCTAAAAGCAACAGCTGCACAACGATGCAGTTGCAATTAAAACCAGTAGACGGGCGGTCCATAGAGAGGTCTTACACCCCACAAATGCATCGACTTTGCATGTAGGTCGACTCCAATTACCGGTGGCCATTTTTGTAGGACATCGACACAGCCGACACAGCGTGAATGAGTGTGACAAAGCTGCAGTGCATGCTTTTTATTTTTTTCATTTAGTGGCCTTGTGTGTTCGAAAAATACATGATTTTGAAACAGTCTGTTGTGCCAGTCAGCCTTTTTTTGTGCACCACAAGGATTCGAACTATTCGCTTCAAAATTATTTGAATTACTATTTGCTTCATGCTGCACTTTGTTTTAACTATTTTAACCTCTAAAACATGCCAAAATTGCGAATTTCTTCTTTATCCGAACTCACGGCGAAATGGCGTGAAATTTGTGAACAGCAGTATCTTAACTGCACTTGTCTATGAGTAAGCTTGCCGTTTTGTCATCACGATAATATTAGACCTGCTATGACGGCACATATAATTTACAAAGTTTTTGATCCTGAGAATCCTGCCACCCTATCAAAAAAAGTTATAGACTATATTAAAAATAATATCGGCCTTAAAGGGCTTATAGAATTAACTGCAAGCATGCGGCACAATGCCGCGGGAAATAATGCCAGGCCTTGCATAAAATCAATACCCTCGCTGCATGCTTGCGGGTAGGAAGACTTAATTGCTACATCATGTGGCAGGTGATTGTGTCATACCATGATATGTAGTCAACAGCTGGTTGCAGCCATGAACCCGACTGGCAGCAATTCTCTTATTTTAGATTGTTATGAATAATAAGAGACCTGGCACTCGCGAAAACTTAGCTTGTGAAGGGTAGTGGAACAGATGAGTTGCAGGCTGTGTAGCTGCGGTTTTTTTCGTGGTGGCTGCTTTGACCGTTCACAATTTTCGTCAGTTACAATCTAGAAACTGTGCACTTTTAGCCACAGAAGATGAGAAAAAGACATACGACAGAAAGATCGGGCTCAAAGCCAGCCTGTGGCCAGCTCACTTGGGCTTCAGCGGTGTGGCTTCGTTCATGCGCCTTCAATTCGCGACAGTGTTTGGGCCCATCACACGACTTGCAGCCCAGCTAAACAGATACACGAGGGCTAAGCAGGTTGCGTGTCGTCATGAACGCTGTGTTTCTGATGGCATTCCACAACCAATGCTTTGTGTTCAATCATTGCGAGTGAGCATGGAAAAGATGGTCCCACTTGCAATTGCATCTCGGGTTGCTCTTCTTATCTCCGTTTTGTGAGCAGGCTTGTTGCGCCTTGCCCTTGCAATAATCAACTGCTGCCATCACTTTCCTAGTAAGGGGGTACCTGCATGGCTACCGTACAGTGCTTCATGACTCATTAAATTCTTTGTCATGTGAGCATTTCTTTTTTTTTCACTGAGCACGATTGTTATCCGAAGAATTGTAACCAAGGCACTAGTGCACAAAATGAAGTCTGTTACTGTTAGTAGTACTACCAGATACCTTCAGTACCTTTCTAGTAGCAATGAAGCTTCCGAGGATGTTTTGATACAGAGACAGAAGCTGCCAGTAGGTGCGCAGCGGAAAGTCAGGAGGCAACAAAACGACATCAGCACTGCAGGGCTCTGGCACTAGCTACTACTATAAAATGGTTTTATATTCAGTGTTTCTTAGGCATTTACCATGTGAATATAGGTAAGCTATGTCTGCAGATTAAATAGTTTGTTGTATGGAAAAGGCAGGAGATCACTGCGCACTCAAGCAATGCACGGGCGCTTTGCATAAATCAGTGCAGCTCTGAGGTGCCGCTGTCCAGTTTTTCATCTTTAAGCAGTGGGTCTAAGAAATAAGTTTGGCAGAACTTGGCTGAACCGCTGCAAGGGGTGTAAATTTTACCATAGATCTTTGGGGTCCTCCATCACATGAGCAAACTTTCTGCAGCACTGCACAACTGTCCAAAAGGCGAACATTGACAGCAGATATGAAGCAATCGAGTTTATACAGAATTTAATAATCCATGAAGTGCACAGGTAATCGAAATATACTGACATGTTATAAAACAGGCAACCATGCATGTGGCAAAATGACTGTGAATCATTGCCACCCTGACAGCATATTACAAAACGTTCACACGTTATTAAAAAAAAAATCCCACACACGTTGATCTTCAGCATGGCATGGAAGCGACAGCTGTAGGTATGCTATCTTCCTGTGTTCACATTTTATGACGCAATTATTCTTGAGAACAAAACAAATAATAAGAGGCAAAATCTCTACGCAGCAGAGCTGCATTGTCCATTTATGCAATGCCAAGGCATGCCGTGCTCACTTCTCAGTTTGTACTCTCCTGTACACTTTTGCAACAAATTGAATTTTCGCCTTCTACTAGTTAGCCTGCTTCAAAATGCTCTTGACCATTCCCACCACTGGCAAAATCTTGATCGAAAAGTGGTGTACACAGATGAAAATCATTAAGGCAGCACCAGACTAGTCTTGCATCACTTCGATGGTCATTTGTTGTATAATAAATAAACTAAACTTGTTTCACGCACCTTTTTATGTGCTTGAAATCCATTACTAGTTATATTTGCTGAGAAATTTATCTACACTTGGCAGCCACCAGATTGGATTTGAAGGGTTTGTGGTGCTCCAAAACATGCTCCCTTTTGCATTTTTCTCTGCTGACATTCATAAGCACCTAGTATATTGTCATTTCTGTACCTTCTCTGTGCATATTTGTTCACCAGCAGTAATATTGCGTGTTTTTATTTTTTGCAGGCTCTTCGAATCGGTGGCACGCTCTTGCATGCAGCAGAAGCCACCCACGGAGCCTTCTGGTTAGCATCAAGCTGAAGGTTCCCATTTTGTATAGGCTTTGTGTTCTTTCTCTACTGACTGCAAGCAGCCCATGCTGCTTGTTTTTATAAAAACTTTGTATATAAGGAAAAGAAAAATACTAGATTTGCCTTTTTTTTCTAGTCCGTCATTTTGTCGTAAATAAACGGTTGTGGACAAAAGTGGACTACTGCAGAGGCCCGTTTGTTTCTTGAAACATTTGACTACTATGCATTTAAATTTGACTGGTCCCAAATGTATGTTTGCTTGCGCTGTCATGCAGTTTTAGAAAAGCTGTAAGACGTGCATGGTTAATAAAATCTATAGTTCACGGAATCAGATAGAGGCTTTTGTTCATATTGCAAATGTTTTCTTTGCACTCCTGTGGTAATCACTGTTTGAACCCACTGAGCCATTCTGTATTCTGGTATGATGCTGTGGCATGCACCAACAGTGAGAAAAGTAATTAAAAGTAGGAACAGCAACATAAGGCAGACTATTAAACTGTACAAGTTTGAATGAAAATCTGTTTATTCATGAACAGTATGGGCAAACCAATTGTTGACTCAGATTGACTGGTTCGGTGCACACATTTCTGAAAAAAATTCCCCGTCTGTTGCTTCCTGGCAGGGAGAATTTTTTAGGAATTCATTATGTTGAAAGGCAACTGTTTAATTCGAAAACAATGAAATGGAGAAAGTGCTCTTCTTTGGAGATTTCACATATCTATTCAAGCACCCATCTTTATTAAATCCAGCGATCACAGCTTGTCTATCGTGAGGAACTTCACATACTGGCAAATACTGTCTCGTAAAGGTGTTGTGCAACAATTTTAAGTTTCTGCTGCCTTTGTTGACTGTGTTCTGATAATCCATTGTGACAAACGAGTAAGAGGAGTAAGGAGGCAGACAAACGGTGCTCGCATTACTAAAAAAAGGCAAAAAGCTACTGCTCTAATTTTTTCGTGCTCTGCTGACACATTAGTCCAGCTGTGCACAAAAAAATCGGCTCCTTGTGCTGCCTTTCTGCAGAAAATGCCTCGGGCATATGGTGCAGTTCATTACATGTTGCCTTATCTTAGTTCAGGGGTTCTCATATTTTTAACCCTGGGGGAACTTAAAAGTGCACTGAAGAGGATTCTGAACTTGTCTTTTTGCCGCGGGAACTCGATCTACACGTTCCTAGCATTCTTAGAAACAGTGACTTATTGCCCTGTGTGGCCGATTTCCCCAATTAAATCGAATTAACATCCGGCTCCCGCCCTTTTTTTTTTAATTCTGCCTCGTACGATGGGCGGAGTCGAACAACGCGTGAAGTTCCTTTCAGCCAGCTCCGTGGAGTCTTTGCTTTCGCTTTATTTTGTTTTTTAGGTTTCCATGAATAAATAGTTTCATTCGCAGATAATATAGCCGCAAAATAAGCCCGCAGAAATAAAAATACGCGCGGACTATTTGCTACTACGGACTACTACGTATTACTCCGCCGATGGCAGAGCGGCAAGCCGCCACGGGACTGGGTGAAAGGCACTCCACGCGTTGGTCGACTCCGCCCACCGTACGAGGCAGAATTAAAAAAAAAAAAGGGCGGGAGCCGGCTGTTAATTCGATTTAATTTGGGAAATCGGCCGTACAGGGCAATAAGTCGCAGTTTCTAAGAATGCTAGAAACGTGTAGATCGAGTTCCCGCGGCAAAAATACAAGTTCAGATTCCTCTTCAGTGCACCTTTAAAACAGCTTTCAAAAGGTACTGAGAAGCCCTCGCGTCTATAGGCTTCCTTGCCAGACATGCGGACTCACAGCCGCTCAAAAAATGCCCAATTTAAATTAACAATGACTGGCTGTACAGTGAAACAGTATGCTCAGTCCCAAAATAAGTGCAGAGGTTGAGGCATGCATGGATTTAGGTGCTTGGGGAACCCAAAGACCACTGCGAACACATGGCGTATTTTATGAAAAAAGAAAATTCAGGGGGCACTTTGGCTCTCTAAAGTGCTGCAAGGCGAAAGCGTTTCCTGGCCACTGTTTCTATTTACTTTTTATTTATATTTTATTTTGCTTATTTTTTATTTTTTGTTTGTTATTTTTGTTTTTCACTTCCGTTATTTTTTTTCTTGAAGTGGCAATGAAAGAAAAAAGAGGGGCTGTACTGAGGAAAGGAAATTATGCAGTAACTGTCTCACATATCTCTGTGGACACCCGTCAAAAACGCAGACACATCTGCCGACACGGATTGCTAACGACAGCATGAGGCATTAAAGGCTTTTGCCTTAATATCTGAGATGCAGCCATCTTGCATGGGTAAGACTGATGAAACATTTGACTCTGAGCATAAGGGCACCCTGTGTACAGGTGGCTATCTCCCAACTTTTGACAAGATAGTATTGTTTGGATGCGTTGACTGGTTCACCAAGGAAGTGATGGAGGCATATCGCATTGTGGACTCACCAGACACAAGCACCCATTAGTTCATTGGTTGCAATTATTGGGCAGGTAGTTTCTGGTGCATCTTCTTAGCACTATCATCTCGTTCTCTGGCTGCACTGTTTGGTCTCCCAATTACCATGGGCTTGCAACAAGCTGTTTAGTCTGTCTGCACGTTTGTCACAATGGACCAGCACTGCCAACATCCCACATTATTTTCTGGTAAGCTTCCCCACACGCCTTGACGCTTGAGGCATTATAGTTGCCAGTTGTAGACTAAGTGAGGAGCATGGTTGCCAGGTTAGATTTAAAGAAAGCTGAAATTGCCATAGTACTTTATCACTATAGAATCTTTATTTATAAAATAGCACTATAACAATTCACAAAAACTTCCTCTACAGTAAAGCATCACATGATCAAAACGACTTAGAACACGAGGAATACTTATTGAACTGCTTGCCTTGGGTGGTTTTTCCATGAGGAACTTGTACACTGACTTGCAAGTTTTAAGCCTTGCATTCAGACTACAGACCAACAGATCTGTATTCTTGAAAAAAAAAAATGCAAAAAGAAAGCTTGCACTTATGCAACAAATAAATCTATGTAAACAGCATGTCTCCTGTTGTGCATATACTGAACACATAAGCTGCACCATTATTTGAGTATTCAACATTCTTCTTTCCACAAAATACATTACCTTTTCCATTCATAATTACTGAAACTATCCACCCATGTTCACGAAATGTACAAAAAGGTATCGCACATACTACACGATTACTTTGGAGTAAGTAGCATGCTGCAGTGTAAAGTAAAGCATACAACATGCATGCATGAAACAGTAACTTTGACCGCCTGATTACAAGAACTATTGGACAAAAGCTGGAATATAGCCAGGGCAAGTGTGGCAAGGTTATGCAGTTATCACAGTCATGCAGGGCAACAAACACTGTCTGTAATCAGCACAATGTCTATGCCGTAACGCTCTACCAATTCTGTTAAAAACAGCTTGTCACCATGGGGGTCAAGGCCCACTCTGTGCATGTGCTCGTCAGTCCACAACTTCTCGGGGCTTCTGGACACTACTAGCAGTTCTTTGAACAGCTGCGTGTTTTGGGCCATGAAAAACCTGCAGACAGAAGCAAGTTCAGTAAAACAACAGTGTCTAGATATTTATATGCAAGCTATGCACTTGATTGTTTTTTTTTTTTTTCTGCTCAAAACGTATGCACTTTCACAATCTTAATTTGCCAACTAACAATCAGTACAGTTCAAAGAAAATATAACAATTTTGTTTGAACTGTGCTCAAGGAATTACGAATTTAAGCTTCTCAACATGTTCAGAAGTTAAGAACATAAAAATTCACTGAAAAATGTGTCCGACCAAAAAAAGCTCCCCTGTCACTGTAGACAGTGTGAAAGCTGTGTTCTGGTTTTCAACAAAATTTAAGTAATAGGAAAGGGAAACGGAAGAGAGGGAGCTACTGGAAGCCGATCATATCGGGACACAAAGTATAGTAACACCTGCATCAGTGCACCATCACTGTTGCTCACAAATTATGAGTTCAGGTTAAAAACAAAAGTGTGCACATGTAGGTTTGAAAGAACCAAAAGTTTTGTCAGTAGTTGTGTGTGGCAATTAAGTCTGAACTTGATCGCGGTGCGATAGTGACTCGCCACATCTATTTTGCACGCTTGATACGCTTGATATTGGTATCCTGGGTTGGCCATTTGTCAATTAAGTTGTTAGTCCAGCACTATCCCGTGTAATATCCTTTCAAAATATCCTTCTATAGTATAGGTCGTCATCGCAGTTGTCAATTACAAGACCATATTCGCTAGGAGGCCAACCTACAGGTGGCGGCACCATCACTCCACTAGTGTGGATTGGCAGCTGGCGGCGCCCGATGAAACATAGGTGCGGCAGTTCGCTTCAAAGTTTACGGAGAGCTTTCTGCCGAAGAAAACGTGCCCTCTGCAATGGATGAGTGATATCCTTCTTAAAATGTTCAGCTTTTGCACAGAAAAGCGAAGAATCAGCAAACGCTACGTAAAAGAAGCGCAAATTGTAGGAAAACACGGGACTGGCATGCAACCACATCACCTGTTTTGTGATTTTCACACGTTTTGGCATGCGTTTTCCTTGTACCACACTCATGTGCCTGATATATTTATTGCATCACACTTGCCTAACAGCAGATATTTTTTCTTCGCCTTTTCACCAATGTGCATGCCACTGCCTGTGCCATAGAAATGATTTAGTTATAGTACGGGCGTAAGACAGGCAAATTAAGTGTGACTGCCAGCGGGTGCATTTCACCTCGTGAAGCGCCACTGTGGAGAGACACTGTGCTACACTTTGAAGACAAATGCCATTTGGAACGCACTTTTCTAGCAACATACTATGCATGCGCTTTCCCTCCACTATTTTTTCTAAGGCAAAGCCACTGTGCCAGTCTTCTATGACAGGCGCTTCACAGGGCAAAGACACGACGAACTTCAGGACGATACATTAGATACTGTGCTAGCATTTTCTAAGCTAGCACCTGACCTGCCTCCCTGACCTGCCTCAAGAAAGACACCGTGTGATTCACTAGCGTTCTTGTTGAGGATTAAGCAGATTAAATGCAGCGCTGGCAGCGTACTGCCCGGCAGGTGTGTCTACAGATGGCGAGCACACATCTGGTCCTGCTAGATCACACCGGCACTTCTCCAAACTGTTCCCCCAAAGCAAATCACGCCGGCAAGCTGACTGTCCATGTGTACCGTGCAGAGAGTGTTTCAGCCGAGCAGAGCAAGTTCGCCGAACTTATTGTGAGGCTATATGATTTTTGCAGCCAATTTCAGTGAAGTTAATTGTTTGACGCTGCGCGAATGAATCTAAACGCGAGTGTCACTCGTTTAAAACAACAGTTTAGCTATGTGGCAGGAGTACTAAGGTCACCAAAATTTAGGACCTTCAGCAGTTAATTCTTTATACGCTGAAGTGCAAGCTATGAATTAATCGCTGTGAAGACACTGCAGATCACTGTGCGTGAGTGCGGTTAGGCATGTATTGAGGGAATGTAGATTTCTTTAGGACTGTAATTACCGGCAGTGCCAGTCTTATACAAAGCATACATTTGGGCATATTTGGAAAATAGATATGAGCAATGAGCTTACGTGGGAGAACACTCGCACTTAGCCGAGCACCAACGTTACTTGGCGGACAATGCTTACTTTACCTAGTCTGACCAGGTAACGTTGCTGTTACATTTAAGTGCTGGGTATTACGTGAATCGTTAAACATTTTCGCAGTTTTCTGGGCTAAAATTTTCTCACTGTTGCGATGTGACGAAAGCACAACAGCCTTGAAGTTTAATAGTCATAAAGAATATATAAGCGCGTTACAAAACCAATTAACATAGCGAGAAGAAAAGCCTCAACTTGATCATGCAGACAGAGGGCATAGAATGACCCATTCAAACTGCTGATGGCAATATACAATCACTGGGCGACTGCGTTCAGTTGTATAGACGGCAGTGACCTGTTCTTTGCGGTTTCAAAAAGAACTTAATGCCACCGTCGCTGTGTTTAAGACTCCACGCAGCAAAGAACCCGCAGTGCCAAAGACCGACGGAGGATGTCATGATCCAGCATTATGTACTCGATATAAACAATTATTGTCTTCATTGAGACAGACGAGTAAATAGGAGCACATAGAAACTGCGAAGCAAACAATAGACACGAGGAATGTCTGCTGTACACACGCATGTAAACACTGCTGGCTAGCAGACGACGCGAGCAGCATCCACACTATGGAGGGTGCAACTGATCGATGTCGCGGCCAATTGCAAGACTAAGGTTGATTCCTTTCTGTGAACACTATTCTCTATCTCACTCAAATATTCACAGCACTGCCATCGCCACCCTCTTTTCTTCGCTTCTCATTTTGCATAACGCCACATTGCCAAGCTTGCAACTGCAATATAAAAAGCTTAGAGATGAAATGTGGTCACTGTTTTGTACACCAGCACACTCCTGTAATAGCTCTCTGAAGGGCTATGGAAGAAAAGAGTCTGAAGGAACTACAATGCCCGTAAACCTGTCTTGTATTTGTCATCCCCAAGGTATCGATTTGCTTCAAACATGTCACTTGCATCGCACTCATTTTGTCTCCAATTTGTATTTCAGTTGCAGCCTCTGCTAACTGTAGCAGCTATAGTAGGATACAACTTTAAAAAAAAAAAAAACAGCAGTTGGTAACACTGGGCCATGGTCTGTGGTGTCCTCTATTTCTCCGCTAGCCAATCACAACGGTAAATGGAATCGGCTTTTATTAAACAAGCCACGTGTCAGAATTCTAGAGCTTATAATTTTTTTCTTTTGATTAGCTTCTTGCGTAAGGATCAAAAGTTTTAACAGCCTACTTTCTTGTGGAGGAATTCTGTTCGGCAGTCCTGAACATAAGCAGAGCTTTACTGCAGATTTAAGTTGTATCCGACTACACAAGACAAGGCTACCTGCTACAGACCTTGGACCCTTTTCCACAGCACAAACGAGAGCATGATTAGCACAGCTGTGAGACTAGTTTGCCACATGCATGATTTGCCAACAGCATCAGACACATACCCAGTAAACCAGGATTCATCCATAGCATCAGAATCGCCAGCTAGCAGTGGTTGGCATTTGGATCTGGATAAAGGAAAAAAAAAAAACTTAATTCAAAGCTACAACATTTAGTCACAATTCCTACCTGAGCTCTAAGAGGTGGTTGTATTTCAGCCTGTCAGTAGGACTCAGTTCCAGCAACCTTTCGTGCAAGGAAGAATGAACCTTTAAATTTTGCTGGTCAACAAATAGGTCAAACAAGTTTTGTTTTGTCTCAAAGATCTTCTCAGTTGTGCCTGAAATGAAGAACCTACTGTACTTTTAAGTTCTTTTTTCAGAAAAAAAAAAAAAAAAACAACGTACAAGCCACATAGGAGAGCTGCTCTGCCAGGGCATCCACGTCTGTGACATTCACGTAGAAATTTGGTGGGCACAAGCATGTTTCTACGTCGGGGTATACATGAGCAACCAAGGTGCTCGTGCAGTACACTAGAAGGAAAAGAAAACCTGCAGTGGGGATTACTGCTAGCAGACAGCAGCATGATTTAACTTACCACGATAGCAAATCACACCAATTGGAGGAGGGGAAAAAAAAAGGATCCTTTTTTTCAGCAGTGCAAACTTCCACAGAAGGAATATTTTCTCCCCAAAGAAGTTCAGGAACTGGGAGAAGCAACCTGCTGGGTGCGTAATCTAAAGAGAGAAAAAGAAATTCATAAGGAACAGATGAACCACTAACAGATTAAACAATCCATGCACTCGAATTACTTCGAAGCTCATATTTCAGGACAAAACATCGAAGTATGTGGATCAACTCAGTACACAACCAGCACACAGACATGGATAGTAGAAACTTGCTCTTTCCACTGCCGTCTGTTATGCACTCTTGGGCAATAAATTCACATACAGTGGCACGTGTAAAACTTGAATGTATAGCACAGTACCAAGAGCATGATGAGACAACCGCTTAACTCAGCACTTCATCTTTGGATGTACGAGCAGAAATGCTAACATAAGAAAACAGACGCAGCTTGTAGTCAAGTAAATGCAACAGTGAGAACAAATCTGACAGCAGCACTAGCTAAGTCACAATGAGCATTATGGCACTGAAAAAAAAAAAAAGTTGTATTCCTTAGGTCAGCACGGCAGTGCATGAAGTAAGCGTATAAAAGCAAATAGCCTTTACGGTGACCTATGCTGCATTATACACTGATAAGCTGAACAGTTTGGGGGTTTTTCAAAGACAAAGCAAAAAAATTTTTTTAAATTGCCGCGAACTTATAAACTTGTGCATTTGGCTAGTACAATCTTTTGCAGTGCCACAAGAACATCATTAAATGGGCTGCACATGATACTGTCACTTGGTGGTGACACCACCATGGACAATGAACAAGCGGAGTGGCATGAAATGAAAACTCTTTATTGGGTGGACTTGTGTCCACAAGGAACTGAACAGCTCGGTGGCGGCGGCGCCGGTATTGACAAGTGTGCTCGGTGGTTGTCGTACAGAATGCCTGCCGCTCCTGCCGCTCTCGGCCGCTCTCAAGCTGGCAGGGAGCAGTAAAGATAAGGTTCCAAAACGACTACAACAATAAAGCACAATGTGGAAGCAGTTGCATGTGGCTACATTCACTCGAAGTAAGTATGGCCGCAACTCGTCACAAAATGATAAAGCAGAGAGCTGGCAGCTTTCAGTGTCAACAAACAAACACTACAAAAATAATCGTGGTATTACTCCACTCTCAAAGAAGCACCAACCAGATGCTTTAAAACAAAGGAAAGTGGCCACAAAATAAACCCAGACAATACAAAACAAACACTGAGAATGGATGTACAGTGTCATTTAGAGCACATAATATAGCTATAGACGCACAACATGCACAACTTCTGGTCGTGTGCGCTGTCGTTGGGATGCTGTCATTCCAGCAGGGATGACTTCATAGTCCTGCTCACCTAATTGGTGAAGAACCTTGTAGGGGCCGAAATAGCAATGGAAAAGCTTTTTATTCAATTTACAGTGGCGAATCGGTGTCCAAACCCAAATTCGTTCTCCAGGCTTCGTTGCGTCTTCGTTGGTTGCAGCGTCTGGCGTCGGTCTGCTGCTTGTCTTTAATCCGTATTCAGTCAATTCGTTGGGCTTCTGCATGCTAAAGGTAGGTGGCAATGCCAGGGCTGTCATTTCCGGCGACGTTTAGAAGCATGGTGTCAAGGATGGTCGTTGTGTCGCCGCCATAAATGAGGCTAAAATGTGTTGTCAAGGTGGTCTCCTGTAGTAAGGTGCTGTAGGCAAATATGACCTAGGGAAGAATGGCGTCCCAGGTTGTGTGTTGTGTGTCCACATACTAACTGTTGCAACGCTAAAAACACACTGTAAAATTATTCTCTTGCTTAAACAGCTGAGTTATTCGCGCTGAAATTTTACGCAGAGAAGGCATGCGCCAACCTTTCTTTTTCAATGCCAAGTTTGAATGACGTACTTGCCTGACTTGATCAGAATTAGAAATCCACATCGTCTGCAGCATCAGTGACCCAAGACAAGCAGCTTTCGCGTAACATACTGGTGGCGCCATCTGGTGCCTATTCGAGGAATAGTTGTTTTTTTTTATTTAGCAAATACTTCCGGCCTGTGTTACAGGCGTTAGGCAGAAGTAGGGTACAGACATAATGATAAAAACGAGGAGTACATTGCAACAGAAGTAACTAGCGAACAGAGTCAAAACCAGAACATACAACACAAAATCGATTACAAAGGCAGAGAACTGGTAATGACACCGAACTTGGCAATGAACAAAGGTATCGAACTTGGCCCACAACAGGGATACAAGTGAGCCCTATGCTTCATTCAGAGCTTGTAAAATAAACCATTCCGCGTAGCGATCATATGGGGAGAGAACGAGTATTTAAAATCATTCGTTTTACATGAAAACGCGGCAAATTTTTAAAATGGTAGGAGCGTGTAGGGCAGCGAGATGTGTGCTCAACTAAAATTCCGTCTTCTATTTTTATTTTATTGCAATAATATTGTTACGTGACAGCAAGCGATGAAGAAAGGACTGCATGACCGATGGCGATGATATGATTTAATGTCTGCGAGCCTAGCACGAGCGCTCCTGCCCATGCCACTGCCCGCTTCGTCGTCTTCTAGTCCGTCACATGACTCGGGGCCACGAAGCGATCGTCCCGATCGCACGAACTAGAAGAATGCCACAGACGATGACAAGCAGGACGTGACGATGGGTGTGGCAGAACATATGAACAGAGAAGAGAAGATGAAGGGCTTGCCGTCACGATGAAAGAGATGTTGAGCGGGTGAAGCCAGGTCCACGAAGACTGAGGAGCCACCGGTTTCTGGAAGTCAACGTCGAGGCCCGCGGACACACCCAACGGCAGGGGCTGGGGTACTTGTTTCTCGTGTGAGTGTCGGTGGTCAATGGGTTCTCTGGTCAGTGGCGGCGGTCTCGGTTCAGTGGGGTCGTAGGTCGTTGGGTCTTCTAGGTTCTCATGTGGGCGGCGAGTGGGGTCACAGGGCAGTTGCGGCGGTCGTTGTGTCGTCGTATCTTCTGGTCGGGGCTTGGGGCGGGGCGGTGAAGAGCGGCGGCGTCGGGGCATGCCTGGCAGGCTGGGGAAGCGCCGGGAGGCGCGAAGCCGTGACCTCTCCACAGAAGACCTCGGTGTACAGCAGGCTCCTAAGCTCCGGGACCGGGATGAAGAAGGTACCCAGCACCTTACACCAAATGTTACGTGACGGCAAGCAATGAAGAAAGGACTGCATGACCGATGGCGATGATATGATTTAATGTCTGCGAGCCTAGCACGAGCGCTCCTGCCCATGCCACTGCCCGCTTCGTCGTCTTCTAGTCCGTCACAATATAAGTAGAATAACTCATTTTTCGTGATGACGACACATGGCCAGTTAAAGTCCTGTGGTTTGCAGTAGGGCTGTTGGGGAAATATTCCAACGGCAACAATTAAACATAAACCTGGCTGCTTCGCGTTGGACATTTCCTATTTTAAGGTTGTTAGTTTCAATCCAGGGATCCCACATTGCCGCAGCACATTCCAACATTGGCCGAAGATATGTTTTGTAAGCTGCAATATGAGTGGAAAAGGGGGGGGGGGGGGGGGTAGCAGCTCATTTAAAGATGCTTGCTTGACTGCTTCAATAATATTGAGCACAGAAAGCGTTTGTACAAATTTCCTCAAAATTCAAAGAGTTTGGTTCATGCCTGTCAGAATAAAATAACTGTTCCTAGGATAGGCACCAGATCACAGTACCAGTAGTAGTAGTATTCTATTGGGGGACAAGAATGGTCAAATCGAGGATCTGGATGGAAACACAGATTATAACAGGAAGTTAATGCTATAACTCTGTGAGACGCACAACCGAGTAATTATAAATAGAGAAACTAAACGCAGGGAACAAGTTGCATGGGAATTCTGGTAGAGGCAGACAACAGCTGACTAATGCTTAATGTTGCAGGGAATTTATAGCAAGCGCACGAAAATGGAAAGAGACAAGGAGTAGGAGTACAGTCTGAGAAGTGATCATAAACGTATTAGTCTGCAAATGGGAACCCTGATCAAGAGAAATGCAGAAAACACAAAAAGGGAGTGCAAAAATTAAACAAATAGCGCTAATAGCAGCAGGTGTTTAGGAAGCAATAGAGAAGCGCCCCATGGAAAAGTGGGATTATAAATAGAACTACTCATCAGTGCTAAAATGAAACAAGTGGCGAACCGCTGGAAAGGAAAAAGTAAGCCACAAAGTTGAGGGGATAAGGAAATGAAGGAGGCCATCGAACGACAGGTGGCTTCAAGAGAACACAGATGCAAAGGAGGCGCAGTTCTCTTAAGGAGGAATAGACCAAAAATAGGAATCTTAACAAAAAAAGAAACTGGCAGTACAGATCTTTGTCCAGAGTAAAATAAAGCAGTCCACTTATTGCTGGATGGCTAAAGTTAGCAATGCAACTAAAGGTGGGCCAAGAAAATTATGGAACCATATAAGCTGTCTGGGTAAAAGGAATCAAAGAAAGCAGGAATGGATTTATGATGCCAAGGGAAAATGTTTAGAGGGAGCCGACGCTGCAAAATGCATCGGTTGCAGATGAGTCATTTAGGAGTGGCGACAGGGTAAACTCCCCGAATGAAGAAGTAGCCCAGGACAGCATAATGGAAAGGAGCTTAGAACTGACCAATCTTAACTAGAAAAAGGAGGAGGCAAGTATTCATAAATGCACAACCGCAGGAATGGAAAAAATTTCAATCAAGCTCATTAATGAATTTGGCCCACGAAGAAGGGAAATGTTTTTACAAGCTTTGGAAACAGTCGTAACAAATAAGCAAATTCCGGACAGCTGGTGAAAGAGTAGAATGTATTTGATTTATAAAGGGAAAGGAGAAAGGAAAAACAAAATCCTTCGGATCAATTACGATAACATCTGTTTATGCAGGCAGTAAATTAAAAATGCAGTCCTGGATAGAAAGTAATAAGGAAGAAGTGAAAGGAGAAAGGAAGAAAGAAGTGCCGTAGTGGAGGGCTCTGGAATAATTTCGACCACCTGGGGATCTTTAACGTGCACTGACATCGCTCAGCACACGGGCGCCTCTTGCGTTTCGCCTCTATAGCCAACATTTCAAATTTTGTGAACCATAATGTCACCTAACTATATTTCATGATTATGACGCTTGGAAAAAATTTAACGTTTATATGATGATGTACTTAAACAACAATATAATCAGCATAGCCCCAGATGGCAGGCCTTTGGCTACAGTCCCATGTCAATTGAAACCAGAAAATATTGAAAGTGTCAAAATCACCCATAAGTATTTAACTAATTAATGGGAACTAACTGAGGTATACTGAAACTAATCATATTTTTGAAAACAGGAAGAAAAAAGACATATACACACCTAATTTTATTAACATATCTTTAATAATAAAAAAAAATGTTCATTTCAGGACCCGCATCTTCCCTTAACAATCATGCCTATATGCTTTCATGTGACCTGACGTTTCAGGAATTCTGTTAAAATGAAGTTCTGGTAAGCAGAACAGATTTAACAGGCCCCGTCAAGTTTGTCTTAAATGGAACCTACTTCCACACATTTATGCACAGATGCAGTACTGATACTCTCATATGGCAGTTCATAGGCACTCATAATTACCTCCATGGAATGCATGCCATCACAGATAGATTTGTAGGCGGTACCAAGGCAAGTATCCAAAGCAGGTGGAGTTTGATGAGCCAGGTAAAACTGAATAAGCTCTTCATATACTCCTGGCCTCTCCAATAGTTGTCTGCAAGTAGGAAAGGAAAGCATGTAAAACAAAGTGTGCCACCACATGGCACAAGATAATGACTTTATTCAAATCACATTATAAAAAAAAGCCTATGCAAAGTGAGCTCAGATTCTCAGTTCTCTTTTATAAATATGCACAAACTATACTGACCCATCAATTATAAAGGCTATTTATCAAACCCCCAAGGCATCTGATGCCAAAGTGAAACATATTTCAATTTCGTTTCACTGGCTCCATCAGTTTACAGTTTAACCTTCAAGCAGACAAGGTAAACACAATTGCCCTCAGCGCTGTGGCCCAACAAATTTTGGCTATTTCAATTAGTTATGTGCACTGGAGGGGTTGCTTTGCCGGCAAGCTTTTCGAAAGCTCATGTATTTTAGTGTAATGTACACAAAATTTGTTGGTCACAATGCCGAGGGTAAGTGCATTTTCTGAATTCTAAAAACTGACATGGATATTACTTACAGTGGGCTACACACCTCTTAATAAATAAGGAGACTAACAGTTATAGTTAAAAAGTTATCTGTTCAATATCAGTTAACCAAGCTACCAATTAATTAGCACGTCTTAGCTGTATTCTGATGCGCTACATCACTGACAATGCTATGCCGAAAAAAGCGCTCTTACAAGTCAAAGAGACTTTTTTTAGTAACTACATAATATCTTAGGAGGCACCCCTGGTATACTTCTTTCCCTGCAGTGTAAGAGTTTGATTAGGACTATCATTCACAATTTGCTGCCTCTCGCATTGAATCACTCTGAAGTAGTACAAAAGACAGCAAGAATGCATAATTCATAGATGATCATACTTCTGTCTCAGTGAGTGCTTTCAGTGCTTACCATTTTGTCAAGAAGCACTATGAACAAATATGAAGAACTTAAAAATCCTCTCTCCACAAAAAATCAAGATATTAGACACCAAAACTAACACAACTAAAACATAGCACAACACTAACTTGCCTGACAATGACCTCTTATGAAATAAATATTCAAGTCCTCATTGCAGTTACTAAGTGCATTCAACACAAATAGAAGACAAAATTTACACTCACTACCTAAAAGACCTCTGCTAGTAGGAAGTACACCAATAATGCGTGCTCATCACGAGCTGCTCACTGTGTGGTGAAGCCTTCTCACATGGACACCACCGCTTGTGAGGGGGCTCCACCGCAGAAGGCCCTACTATTTTGAAGCCGTTCTGCTTTGATATTCTCGACAGTGGACATACAGTACACCATTACGAAAATGCAGAAAATCGTTGTTGCTGCGCAGTTTTCACTCAAAAGCTGACAACGACTGCCAATTTTATCATCATTTAAATTTGCTGCTGAGAAAAACAGTTCTTTGAAAGATTTTTTTTTTGTAGCGATTCAAGGACTTTGCCTTCAGATAATTTGAGCGCTTTTTAAGTCCTGAGGTCCCAACTAACATGCTTTTTCTCTACAGAGAAACCAGTCCACTATTGATTACATTTTTTCAACCACACAATCAGTTGGAGACTACTGGTCGAGTAAGCATATCACTGTCTTTCAGCCATGTTTAATGCTGTTCTGAAGCTTTTACCTACATGTGCGTGGACAAACAGACCCAAAGTACTATCTACATGCATAAATATCCATGAAGCAAATCACATTTAGTCTTGGATCATATTTAGGTGCACTTCTGATAATTGAAACAAAAAACTGTTCCCCTGAAGTCTGAATTTTTGAAAATCTACTGTATGTCACATTATGAAGATGTCTTGAAGATGAACATGAATGTGTTCTAAGATGTGTAACAAAGAAACATGAAAAGCTCCCACATACGAATTGCTGAACACCCTTAAATTAAAATGCCACAATATATGCATACGAAATGTAGGTGCTTGGGACTCACATATCTCAGTATTTGACAGTTTTGAGCAGAGTTGCAGTCATCAATTCATCTGAATAATTGTTTTTCAACACAAAGACGCCCAACATTTTATCAAGTGACTTACAAAGGTTTTGAATCCACATCGTACGAATGAAAGATTCTGTCATTAAAATAAAGCTTCATTGTAGCTTACGTTTAAAGTTAAAAAAATAAAAAGCTCTCCAATTTTTCTCTTGCACTTACTATTGGCATACATCTGTTACAGTTTGGCTTACCAACAGGACAAATGAATCATGATGTAAGTTACACCACTGAAGGTGCATAATGCCTGAGGCATTTTTGTGAAGTGCACCAGTTTTTCTTTTCCAACCCCTACCTCAAGATCTAAATAGCCGGCAGCAGTTTTCTTAAACAAGTTGCAGCAGTTTTCTTAAACAAGTTTAAACAAGTAATATACTCACCTATAGTAGAAGCCTTAATAACTATTGCACTAGATTTCCAGTAATTTTTTTCACATCTTTGTCCCTTAACACACTTAGCACATTTCTAGTTGCCTTTCTTTACTTTATTTTTGATTGTCTGAGTGGCCTTGAAAACTAACGCATGCCATATGTTCCTAGTTGTATTTATTGTTATCTGCCTGTGAGTAAATACAATGCGCCTTCCTATCAATTTTCCCACCAAAAGTTGGGTCCGGACATGTTCACGATGCCTTTTCAGATTTGCCACTAGTGTGCTTACTTTGCTAGCTCCTCTGTGGGGCAGTTGCAAGATCTCATACCTACTGTAATTCACTGCACCGTGCGTCAACGCTGGGAAATGTCGTGTATTGATGCTGTGCGGCCACGAATACTGAGTCACACAATGAAGCTGTGGGGCAGCTCAGGTTTTTCAAAGAGCCCACGAAAAGCACACAGCTGAGTCACTATTGCCATCTGTTGACGGTTCAAGGAAGCTGGCTCTGCAAGTGGGCTACATGTGCGTAGACAAACAGACCCAAAATACTATCTACATGCATAGATATCCATGAAGCAAATCACATTTAGTCTTGGATCATATTTAGGTGTGGGCCACTTGCAAATTAAAGGGTAGTCCACCAGTGGGCTGCAATGTACTGGGATTAGCACTCCAAAAATCACTGCTACAATGAACTAGTTAAAAGCCTCGTCATTAACTATGATGTTCCATGCTGCAACCACAAATTCCCTTACTCCAAAAAATCCCATTTTGGACACTTCTTCCTTGTACCATTTTGGAAATTCTCTGCATATTTCCTTTGAGATGTTTAGAAGTAGTTTTTTAATTATCCAATGCAGTTTGTCGGGATTAATGAATGCAAAGGTGCAGGAATTTGCCAAGTACTACTTGTTCCTCGTGTTGGTGTTTTCTTTTAAGCGCTCCACATATTTGAAGCAGGAATGACCCGTGAGAAAAGCTGGCCACAGTCACCACATAAAGCTATGTGTTCAAAGAAAAAGTTGTTAGCAATCCATTGTTAGCTATATTAAATCAGAATGCATTTCTTAATGGAGCTTAATCTCAAAGTTCAATATAGGTCGCGTGCGACATGAAAAAACTGCATGTTTGCTGCTTCACTGTTTTAATTCACTACAACATTCAAGCAAGACTGCCTCAAGAGATGGAATCTCAATGAAAGAAAACAGCGATTATATCAGTTTTTTTTCATGCCTCACATGACCTATACTGCACTTTGACATCACAGCCATCACTTGGCTGTTGAAGCCAAAACCAAAACAACATGAGAGATTCAATTACAAATTATTTAGCAGTCACAGATGAATACCACGTGGTGATCCATGTATACTAATGTCTCACGCATCATTATAAAAGGCTAATCTGGTGTTTATACTTCTTTAATAGGAAACAAGTACACAAATGAATAACATGAACTCTCCTCTTGAACAAGAATTTTACCACTAAGGCTAGTGTCAGTTCAATGTGGCCACCCTACTAGTTATCACTCCTCCTTCAGCTGCCAATAGGCAGCCAGCAGCAATATAAAAAAAATTAAATAATTAAATAGTGCAACCATTGCTGCAGCCTTAACAAGTAAACATTCATCCAGTCACTGTTCCTCAAAACTGGAGAAGCCATGAGCATAAGTCAAAAAGCATTAATGCATGGATGACGTCCAGGTTTGTCTTTAATTGAGTTCCACTCTGTCAGTTTTGTCATTCACTTCGCCATTCAACGTTCCACTGATGTATGTGCACTGTACACCAGTGCATCACAATTTCTTTCCATGCCTGTATCTCAAAATTACATCCGCTTTGGTCTGTCAAGTGTGCATAAAAATTTTGCCTCCCACTTCAAAAATGTGTCAAAAATGCACATTTTCACCACATGCCCCTCTGTGCACAAAACATATTCCCCCAACTTTTTTTGTTTTAACCAGCTCAACTGCAAGTGTATGCTCCTGAATGGCAAATGAAGAGTATGGTCACCTTTCCTGAATTTGAGTTTGCACTCTCTTGAAGACCACCGTAACTACCTACACAGTCAATTCTAATCACAACACTAGCACACATGTACAGGCAAATGCATATGACAGTGAAGGCAATGGACGATGCGCACGCTTTCTAATGCCACAGTGGCCAATAGTGGCACTGAGGCGAGGTAGCACTGCTTCTCTTTAGGACCACCTCAGTCCCTGTATGGTAAGTACTCCAAATGAAACACTAAAACAAAGTGACCGTCACAGGTATAAATAGTACAAGAAAAAGCATTTTCCACTAGCTTCTTCAATGGCTCCCGGTCTTTTAATAACAAGTTTTAACAGTAACATGACTGAATGGCAGCCTTTGCTAAAAACCACTTGTACTTCACTTCCAAGGGAAGAAACAGGATCTGTTTCATACTTCATATGCAAACTGCTAAAGCTAGCACGACCAAATGCACTGACTATGTTTGTACTAATAACAATGTTTGCTATCTGTTTAATGCAAACCACTCTGCTGAATCAAAACAAAGAATAGTTAACCTTGTTGCAGCCTTCACAAAGCAAGTTTCTTACTGACATAACAATATTTAGGAACTGTACACCGCAGCATATTACAGTTTGTTTTACGCTCTACCACTTTTATCATACTCCACATTGAGTCCCAGGACAGCAAAAATGATAGTTTTGCAGCCACATTAAAGCACACTACCAGCGCAGTTTCCACACCATTGCACACCAAGTATGTACCTGAGTATTTCCAGAGCTTTTTGGCAGCACTTCCATCTTTCAGTCAGCATTCAAAATGACAATCCCACAGGCTCATTGCAAGGGCAGTAAGACAGCATTGTGCGTACCGTACTTGCTTCTGCAGAAATTCCTTATGCAGATGCAGCAATGAGTAGCTCTTCGCAAGAACCCCTATGGACTTCATCCGTGCTCCACGCTCCTGCTCACTCTCCACTTTCATGTTCTCAAAGCAGGACAGCCCATAGTAATTTTTCCTCTTGAAGTATCTTTGAAAACAAAAATGCAGAATATGTTTCACAAACCGCAATACATGTACAATGTGAATATTTGGTAAAATACTTACATAAAGTCTGTATGAACTCTGTGAGCGCCACTGGTCATGGCTTTGAACTCTATACCAGACACATCCAAATCATCTGGTGCCCACCATTCCACAGTGTTGCCTATGAAGAAAGCAGTGAATAGAATGTTCCATTGAAATGCCCACCACAAAACAGATAATGCACAAACCTATGCACCAGATAAAGTACATGTGGAGAAGTCCTTAACGCATGGTCTCTTGGTGCCAATTTTAATGACAGCTTTATGATGGCATTTAAAAAAAATTGAAGGCAGAGGAGATGAAGAGGGGGGAGCACAATTCAACGCTGGACATATAATCTTGAATGTATGTAACTTTTCCATGCACCTTTAAAAAACAATACTAAAATGAATGAAAAAGTACTTGCAATTTTGGATTCCTGGAGCCATCTTTCACACCAAACGCTTTAAAGCGCGATTTGATTCTTTCAAACACGATTACATCATGTTATTCATCACAGTTTACTCAAAGTGTTAAGGTTGGGTCAAAAAAAAACAATACCGATAGAAGGAAGGTATTTTGCTATGCGGTTAAAACATAGTGAAAACATGGCCCACAAAGAAATCTCTTGGGCTCACAGCGTCAGGGGGCATTCAGCAGCCTACAGCCAACTGTTGTATGTTCGCAACGAGTTCACAGATTAAACTGCGGCAAGCAACAGCTCCGTGAAGACGACCGCACCAAAGATGGACGAGTCTGGTACGCCTCCTCGGGAAACGCGTGAAGTTGTGCAGTCGAAGATTCGCGGGCTGGTGAAACTTTAGCACAGCTCAATTTTCAATCGCTGCACTTGCGTCCTCAGTAGGTGACACGCTCACTTATGAGTTGAAACGTAATATAAATATATGGCTCACGAGAGACTGTGCAAGAGCGCGAGGTTTGCAAACGAAACTTTCACGTGGAGGACCATATTGTCGCAACTTGACAGATGGCAAAAAATAAAAAGAGCAAGAATGCTAAGAACAAATACGCTACTAAATGGTAATCCGGAAAAAAGTGGGAAAAAAAACGCTACATTTCGCTAACGTTTTTAGTAGTGTTCAACGTAGCTGACAAGCGCCAATTTTGTGGGACTCACCCGCTCGAGTGTCGAATGCAATCACGAATACACCGACGATATCGTACACAGTGTCGTCTCCTAGCTTGTCGGTCTTTATACCGTCAGTCCTTGGCAGCCCTGGTCCCAGTTGGCATTTCATTTGACATGAAATGTTCGTGTAAGTGCTGTACCCATCAATTGGTTCGTCATCTGAGAGGAGCGGAGCTCGATCAGTCGCCCCTTTCCGTCTTGCCATATCTGCAGTCGTAATACGAACGCCTAGTCGGTCACTGCAGTACTACGTCGATCCCTCCAGTCAAACCATTCTTAAATGCATGGAGCTAGTATACTATGCACATGGAACTCCGCCGTATGGTAAACTGCTTCGCCACTTCCCACCCATGCGAGACAGTATGACGCACAGACTCGCGGCCCGCGCGACAGCAACAACGACGGGTCGCAGCGGTGCGCTGTGGCGCTGTTTCGTGGATTACAGGAATGGTGTTCTCAGCTGCCGTTGAAAGGCGCTTCCATCGTGCTAACGTTTAGCAGCGGTTGCGTCAGGTCAGATATTGCACAGATATGGCTAGAAAAGAGCCTAAATCGACGCTGTCTACGTATCATAAGCGTGAGCACGCTTACGTATGCTAAACGCAAACATTTTGCGGGATGTTACGTCGTTTGTCACTTTATTTTTATTTCAGCATATGAAGGTATTAGAACGACAGGGTGTTTCACGTAACTTGAACCAAGGATTTAAAAAAGCGGTAAACCGCAGCCCGCTGAAACCAACGATACATTGTTTGCCATCATGTGGCGCTCCTCAGAATATTTTTTAATTGCGCTTAATCAGTTAATTAAGATGAATTATGCAAATTTTCACTTTAGTGCCAAGACCGTTACGTTAGGTTGTAGAGCAGGTTTATAAACAACCGATCCAGTTTATTGCAGCATCGTATCTCCTACGGCATAGAGTTAATATGTCCTACGTACAGGGTCCTTTTTTCCGCCACCTAAAGAAAGCCCGCGAAATATGAAAAAATGCCACGTGCCGCGTGCCGCTGCACGCAGCACGTGGCACGGTCAGCGCGTGCGCGCTGTCCGTGGCGAAGTGAACGGCCGCCGCGCCGCTGCGGAAAGTGCTGACGCACTGCAACCCGCGGTCAGCGGGCACGCTCGGTTTGCTCGAAACGCCGTTGAGAGCGCTATAAACTCTGCCACTATAAAAATCAATATATCCGCAGATCTCCCCTCGGCAGGCTTGAATTTTTTTGCTATTTTGACATTTTGCTTTATTGACTTTACACAATTTTTAAAAATAGGCTTTTTGAGTTAAATGGGCGTTTTTTTTTCAGAATAGAATTGTCAGCGGTAGTACATCAAACTAGCTATGACGTGCTAACTAGCAGGCTGCTTAACTAATATTGAACAGCTAACTTCTTAACTATTATTGATGTGCTCTTTAATTATTTAAAGGCGAGTAGACCACCGTAAGTAATGTCCATAAGAAGTTTCTGAATTTCAAAAGCGCTGTTACCCTCGGCTCTGCGGCCTAACAAATTATGGCTATTTCGACGAGTTACGTGCACTGTAGAGGTTGTCTTGCCTGCAAGCTTCTCGAAAGCGCATATTGTGGTTTCGAATCCTGGTATGTTCAGGCGTGTGTATTTGTTTCCTTTGTTAGTATGCGTGTTAAGTGCTTTTGTAAACTATCGCGCTCTAAATTGCGCTGAAAATCACGCTCCGTTTTCATTTTTTTTTCTATAAACGGGTAACTGTTGCACCCCTTCCTTAGGGGACCAACTGTCAGACCCTTTGCAGTCAGCTGCAAAGGGAGCCCCTGAAAGGACTAATAGCTGTGGCAAATCCGTTAGTCCCCAAAACAGCTGACCTCTGCCCCCTTTCAGTCCCTTTTTTCTTAGAGTGTGGCACAATCTGATAGCGGAGTGCAGCAACTCCGCCATTTGTACGTACGCAGCGATCATGAGCAGGCAAGTGTACACCGTAACACGTTACGGACTGCAGTGCGAGCTGCAAAATTACTTCATCAGAACCGATACCAACAGTTTGCGATTAAAATATACCCATAATAAAGAGTCTCAGATAGATTTTATTGTCATGGATGTTAGCGTTCTGAACGAGAGGTGTGGGCATGACTCTAATAAGCAAAGTGCTGAAAGAGCGAACTAACGATGAGCCCATTATCGAAATATGATGTCAACTCGAAGGACTTCGTCAGCGACAAAGCCCTTCGCTTCGAGAACGTTCCAAGAAAGTTCCCTTGTAACAATGCTCGGATTGGACGAATTGGGCTGAGGTTTCGCGTATGCACAACAGGGGCATCGGCACGCGGCGTCACGGGAATATTACACGAGCCGACTCGAGGATGCACTAGTTCGAAGATTATGCTCTTGCCGAAAGGCCACTGACAAAAACCGTCGCAATCGCCGGAGCAGAAGGAAAGTTCGAAAGCCAAGAAGATGGCGTCCACAGATCGCCGGAACCGGCAGGATGTGTGGAATGTGTAGCCAGACAACATACTTTCGTCACTCAGGATCAGGACAGAGTCGTAGTTTTGGAGGACACTGCTCACGCGCAGGACGTCAGCAAACCAACACGTTGCCACGCCGGTTGGGTTCATAAGGCATGGAAGCAGGATTTTAACGGCCCCGTCCTCGGTAGCCAGTACCGAAGCGAGGCGGCAGCACACATCTGCATTGCTCGTGTTAAAATTCGCCAAGCTTTCAGCGAGAGAGACCAAATTGCTTTGAATCGCGCAGACTCCTTCCGGGACTGTGTCAACACATGCAGCAGCTGAAAGGTCAACTGAGTTGCTTTGGGCCGCCATGGTCGCTCTTGCGCTGCCTCGAGCTAATGAGTCTTCCTGCGCAGATATGTCCCCTTGGACGCTGGGTTCTTTCTTCGAACATGCACCAAGTTCCAAGCTTTTGTGCGCTTTTCCGACACTCTGCGTAGAGCTGGGTGACACTTCGACCGCTTCAGCGAGGCAGAGCGCCACGCTGTCTGCAGAAGGCAATCCGTTGTCCCGAACGTCCTCGGCAGTATTTTCTGATATGAGAAGTTCGGCAGGGGCGCCTAGCGCCCGGCGATGTTGCCCAGTGAAGCTTCCTTATTCGGCTGTGGACTTGCTTGCGGAGATAATTGTGCTGCAATATCGCCAATTGCGTGCTCTTCCGGCGCGCTTGCTGACATGCACGACGTCTCAACGCTTAAATCTGTCAAAGCACTTACTGGCGCAGACAGCTTGTTCCGTACACAGGCGTCTGCTGTTGCTCCGGCCGATAATGCTTTATCGACTGCAGCACCCGTCGAAACCGGCCGAGACTTTGAGCAGGAAATGTTGCCCACAAAATTTCGTGAAACCACACGAACGGACTTTGCCGGGACCACGAAGCTCCCTGAAGAGGCACTGCTCATCATGACCTCGCTGTCGTCGGTTTCAGAAGCGATCACTGCTGCCGTATCGGTCAGAAAATTGCTGTAACTGCTGCTCTGAGCGCGGGAAGGCGATTTTGTTGCCAGTGACTGCCGAGTTCCATCGACGGTGTGGGCCGCATCACCCAGAAGTGGGTCGTTTTGTGGCACTCTTCGCTTGTCTGCAGCAGTCTTGTCCACGACGTCTCCTGTGCACACTCGCGCTGACTGTCGCGACGGTCTAACAGCGCTTTTTGTGCGTTTAGGCGCGTCACGCGCTTTCCGAGTCCCGCTGCGCCTGTCTTCGACATGTTCTACTTGGTCCAACGCTTGCAGCGCCCTAATCGCGGCAGGAATGCCGCCGACTTTGCAGCCGACACAATGCTCCACAGCTACCCATCGAGCAAGCAGTCGCCCGCACTTTTTACAGCTTGCTTGGTTATAACTGCAACGTTCCAGGTAGTGTTTCTTGAGGTTGCCCAGAATTCCTTCAAACTGGCAGCCGCGGTCAGCGTTGAAGCAGCGCACTGGGTAGCCGACGAATTCTTGCTCGTCGATGAGAATCTCAGCAGCATCCTCGATGCAGATTTGTTTTCCGTCAATGGGGCACCTCATGCCGATTAACTGAATCCGGGTGCTACAAAAGACGCAGAAGACGTGGGAGCAGCGAGTGAATTTGGCACGTCTGGAGAGAACTCCGCAAATGTCGCACACATTCCTAGATGGACGGGACCCAACGAACTGAATAGGCCTCCAGTCCAAGAAGTCGCTGAACCCAGTTAACAGCAAACCTGCGTTTCCTTCGTTGGTAGCCATCTTTACCAGCTGGCGTATCCGTAGCCTCAATGAGACCGAGGGCCTTTTTATATAAGTGTAAGCTGAAAGGAAAAAAAGATCACGTGTTTGGGCGGTTGCATGAAGTATTGCATCATGGCTGGCAAAAGCGCCCAAGTTTCATAAGTTTATCTTGAAAAAACTGAGCCCTGCCGAAATTCACATCCCACTGAGCTAATGCAGCGTGCGCAGTGCCATTATGACAATATCAACGCGGCTGTAGTACAGTCGGATGACGATCATAAAGTTGCATGACAATTTCCCGTACGATGCATGATCATGGCTCTCAGAAAGTCCCTGCTTGTTATCGTAATTGACGTCGTGCTGCCAAGCGACGTTCCTGCAATGCCTGGAAGTGCCGCACTCGTGTAGGTGCCGCTCCCCCAGCTTAGCAGCCAGAAATATGAAAAAAGCGTGCGCAGAGCGCAGTTGCAGTTAGCATATGTGTAAAATCTTAATCGCGCGGCACATTCGACGGGGAGCTACCGGATAGCGACAGCTGCCTGCGTCACGCGATACATAAGGTCATGCCGACGACGCGTCATTCCTTTTAGACTCCGCCTAGAACGCTATCACACTTTGCCTCCATGCAGCAATGTCTCAGTACTGCTAACTCATCACATGGGCTAGGCATCCGCAACAGAAATGATAAAAAAAAACGTTATCACGATTTCTCCCCTGCGCAAAAATTAGGACGACGTGCACACACGCGTCGCTCGTTAGGTATCGCTATAGGCCTAGCGGGCTTCACATCGAAGAGTGGAATGTGCTTACAGGTAGTCGCCGCTCATAAAATGCCCAATCGTGTTAGCAGTTTACCAGTAACAAAATTGTCTCACTTTATAATGAAGGTATGTGATTGATTTCCATGCCGATCCGCCTCAAAATGACGGCCACTGGTCACACGCGTGATGCGCCATACGTTATCCCTATGAAGGGTCCACCGCCCGCGACAATTCTTAAAATGCGGACTGTCGCACAAACGGAGACAGAGTGCACATAATATCGGTTCCACCGTAGTCCAAAAATTTGAGTGCGAAAATTCCGCTTTCTAGAGACAAGCCTAGCATGGATGAAGTTGTCGCGTAACTGAGCAATTTGGCACAATTTCGGGTGCCCAGACGAACCGTTCCAACAGTTGCGGTCTGTGGTTTGGATTGTGGGGATCTACGCTGGCATGGCATGGGCGTATGTACCGCCCAGGTAACTTGACGTACCATTAAAGGACAACTGCACCACATTTTGAGAACTCCGCGATATTCAACGATTCAAATCTATATAGGCTGCAGGTAAAGCATGCCAAGTGCTTTTGGGCTAGCATTTAAAATAGTTGCGTAATCAACGATTGAATTTTAGGCCTCTCCTCGAAGCACCGGAGAAGTGCGGAAAAGCTTGGTGCGACGTCACGGAAGGTAAGGTTTCAAATTACCGTTGCTGTCAACCACACCCTGTCGTGCCTCGTTTGATGCTGCCAAACAACTCTCGGCGGGCTTTGTCTTCAGTGCACCATGACTTTGGTTTTGTTTTTATTGCGAAGCAATACTACTTTCACTTTCAGCTCCTCGCGTGGCGAGGCCGCGATAGCTACCACTGACCTTGAGCGGCGCGCCTGGCGGTGTGACGTCACAGCTGCAAGAGCAGGGCTCCAGCTTGTGCCGTCGCGAGGCGAGGCCGCGCGTGGTGGCTGCTGCCTAACTCCTGCGCCCGCCGCGCGCGGCGCGCCTAGCGGTGTGTCGTCACAGCTGCAAGGGCAGGGCTTGGAAAGAGAAGTTTATTTTTTTCGATGGCAACAAAAATACAAAACAAAACGGCTGAACTCAAAGGTCTGATCATACAAGCACATGCGCAGTGCCGCTGCACTGAGCACGTCAGTAGGGCAGTAATGATAATGAGGACGACAGTCGACCGCCGCGCAGGACGATGAAGTGTGTCGATCATTTGCGCAAAAACTATTTTTAAACACTTCGGGTGAACTAGTGCGAGCTTCCAGGCGGGTTAAAAACATGCGTGACACTAGTATCCAAAAGGTGCGCGCAAAGGCAGGGCTACCATAGCAGGGCTCCAACTTGTGCCGTCGCGAGGCAACGCCGCGCGTGGTGGCTGCTCCTGCGCCCGCCGCGCGCTGCGCGGATTGGATTGGATTAGATTAGATTAGATTAGATTAGATTGAATTGGATTGGATTGGATAACCGATGCATCACCACAAGTCTAACCACAAGCACCACCACCAGCTACACTACCAGATGAACCATGGCGTAGCTACGGATATTGCTTTCGCAATTACCGGGCTTAACCAAGCTAAGCCACAGCCATTTTTTTTTCTTTCAAAGCAAGCTTTTATGCGTGGAAATGCTCCGGTACCTTCAATGACGACATCATGACTTCAATGACGGCTGTGACGTCATCATGCCACACCTGTGTTCGATGGACGCCAGCTGCCAACACAGTGCGACAGTGATGCGGACTTGCGCTCCTCCTCGCCAGTTCCCACGTGCGGGCTCTCAACAGGTGTCTTCGTTGGCTATGACTTGTGGTGCCGATCTTTTGTGTCACGATGAATTGCCGCCTGGTGAAAGGGCGGAGCCTTGGGCTATTTAACCTGCGCCCAAAGTGAGCACGAACGCTCTGGGCCCTGGGTAAACGGCTCATCCAGTCGCTCGACGTCATGAACTCTTAATTTTTGATTCCTTGCTCTTCTATTGTAAATTTATGTAAATAAGTGTCTTAGTTTCTTGCCATTAAACCTGCTTGTTTTCGTATTCCTCAACCTTCGAAGTCTGGGCCCCACAACAACTGGTGGCAGCGGTGGGATTCTGCTACCTTGAGTTACAACAATAGTGTATACATACAGTTTTCAGTTACACTTTTCTGTGATTTATCAAGTTGTATCTTCGCATTTCTAATACTACATTTTTTCTTCGCACTTCTAATGTGCCGCCGCGGTGGCTCAGTGGTTATGGTGCTCGGCTGCTGACCCAAGAGACGCGGGTTCGATCCCGGCCGCGGCGGCTAGAATTTCTTTGGAGGAGAAATTCTAGAGGCCCGTGTACTGTGCGATGTCAGTGCACGTTGAAGAACCCCAGGTGGTCGAAATTTCCGGAGCCCTTCACTACGGCGTCTCTCATAGCCTGAGTTGCTTTGGGACATTAAACCCCATAAACCAACCAACTTCTAATGCATATTTTGCAGAACTCCTCGTTTATACATGTGCTCGCTCTTGCGACTAAAATTTCGGTGCAATTACTCGCAATACATGACCGGTGACAGCTGCTGCTGCGCAGTACACTGGAACGAAGGGCAACGTCACTGAGATTTTTCCCTGGCCATTGCATATGTACAAAAATGTAAAGGTTCTTGAACGAGAAAGATTCATTAAAATATTTGTCCTGTACTTGCTCGTTTCATGGCCTTTGCGTTTTTCATATCAGCGGCATGCACTGCTTTGCTGGTTTCGGACTGATATAGTTCTAGGCTTCGTGCGATATTATCTTTACTTATTAAATACGCAAAAACATGGAAGCATTGGTATCAGTTATGTCTGCCATGATTTTTAAGACATACGAATTGTCGTGTCCGGTCGCTGTGTTGAATGCAGCGAAAGACGCACACGGTACTTTAAAGGCTCATTCACACTTGCGAGTCGCAAAGGGCGTGCGACTCGCAGTCGCTTGCGACCAAGCAGCAGCTCGACAACACCGTTGTTCACACTTGCAAGCGCGACCAGCGGGTCGCCTTCTCGTTAGATTCTCGTTTGAAGCGAAAACTCTCGGGAATGACGTTGTTCGCGCGCTTTCGAGAGTTTCGACTGTTTTGGCCGCGCCTCCTGTACTCGCGCTCGATAGTCTAAACTGCTATTCGCAATGTAATACAACTACCCGAGCGAAGATTAGGTTGTCGTGACGGTTTTGATGTGCACCGAGGTCGTACAAGCGTCACGATGACAGAGGCGCGCTTCTCTGTAGGGCCGGCCTACCAGCCTGCAGTACGCCGGCCGCCGCGGCGTCACAAAAATGCGCAAATATTTCTTGTTCGCGTTCATACCAAGCCCTTGGGTACAGGAATGTAAAAAATGAATCATTTTTGAAGATCGCTGGCCAGTACCGAGTTGCTGGTAGAAGGGATAACAGCGACAAAAGCAAATTTCTTCCCAGAGCCGCTTTGCTGCTGCTGCTCCATGCGGCTCGACTGTTGTCTGCTAGCTCCGCTGCTGAAGGCGTCGCGGAAGTCGAGCATGTCTTCATATTATTATGATACAAGGTCCACAATAAAGTGGTGACGAAAGCAGCATCTTAATTACTAGCGCTGGCCAGGATCCGAAGCGCCCTCAGTTGCGACATCGATATGAAACCGGCTAGGCTTAGCGACGACTACGGCAGCCCGCTGGGAGCAGCGCAGGTCGTCGCCCGGCGCGCCCGCGAGCGGTGTCGTTGCCGGAAGCTTGTCTCGCTCGCTGATTGGTTCAGAGGTTTGCGACTCGCAGTCGCGAGGCTGAAAAATCGAGCACCGAGCGACTGGCCCGCGACTGTCGCTTTTCGACCAGGGCGACCGTTTGCGACTGTCGCTTTTCGACCAAAACAGTCGCGCGACCTCTGCGACTCGCAAGTGTGAACGGGCCTTAAGACTTCGTTTATTTAAAGCCGATGAGGGTGCGACCAGCGTCGACCGAGGCAGGAGCCGAACTGGCCGCCCGAAGAAAGGAGGGAGCGGAGAAGCGTCCACGGGAGGGAGTGGCTTCCCAAAACAGGAGGAGGATGCGGGGGCGCACCATGGGGGGGCATCTGGCGACAGCGTGCGACGAGGGGCAAGTGGTCGTTAGGAGGAGGATGCGAGTGGTCGTTAGGAGGAGGATGCGAGTGGTCGTTAGGAGGAGGATGCGAGGGCGCACACACACAAAAGCAATAAGGGGACACAACACTTCCTTCCCCCTTAGAAAGTTGCCTGGTATCGTGCAGGGGGTCGGCGCTCACGCGTGGAGGCGCGCTGGCTTTGTGCGCTCGGGGGAGAAACACTTGTAGGCTGGCTGTTGTTCGCTGTGTCTCCTAGGTCTGTCCTGGGCGAAGTCTCTTCTTCCGGGAAGAGGTGCCAGGCTATGTGGGAAGATGGTGCACGTGTTCTCTCCGCTGGCGGACAGCTCTCAGACGGCGTCGTAAATCTACGCAGCTGGTTGAGATGTCGGCGTGCTACTGTGCCATGTATGTTGACGAGCCAAGAGCGCAGGCCTATGCGTCTGACAATTGTAGCTTCCTCCCAGCGTGGCTTTTTCAGAAACTGTCGGGCGAGGACGCGCTGCCCCTCATTAAGCGTGCCGCAGCGCGGAATTGCTTTTTCTTCCCGTAACGTCTCTGCCTTTGGCTCGGGGAGGATGGCTGTGAGCTGGGTTCGCATTTCACGCTCGAACATCATTTTCGAGGGGGTCTCGCCTGTTGTGCTCTGAACCGTCGTGTGCTGCTTGAAGAGAAAGCGCGCAAGGCGGCGCTGCAGCGAGCCTGTCTGATCTCTTTCAAGGGCGCGTTTTAGCTCGGCTACGTAGCGCTCGGCTTGTCCGTTTGTCGCTGGGTGGTAGGGGGCCGATGTAACTGATGAGATCCCGTTGTCGCGATAAAACTTGAGGATCTCCGCAGACACAAACGGTGTTCCGTTGTCCGACACTACCTTGCGCGGCAGGCCGAACGTTGCAAATAGTGATCGGAGGTTGTCAATGACTGCTGCCGAAGTCGTCTGTCCCATTTGCCTTATCTCAAGCCACTTTGTGTAGGCATCTACGACCACAAGGAAAGTGCAGCCCTCAATTGGTCCTGCAAAATCAATGTGCAGTGTGTGCCATGGTGTGTCTGGCTTTTCCCATTCTGGGACAGGAGCTTTCGGCGGGGCGCTCCGGCTGCTCTGGCAAGGCTTGCATTCTCGCACCACTGTTTCGATGTCGTTGTCAATGCCAGGCCACCACATGTAGCTTCTGGCACACTTTTTCATTGCAACGATGCCCCGATGTCCGGCGTGGATGAGAGACATAGCTTGTGCGCGTAGTTCTCTCGGCATCACAACTCGGGACCCAAATATGATGCAGCCGCGATGGGTGCTCAACTCTGTAGCTCGCCTGCGGTAAGCGTCGAAGTTGTCCCCTTTGAGTTTATGCACGTTGCCTTGTTGAACAGCTGTGTAAACTAGCCGGAGAGCTGCGCACTTCTGCGTAGATGCTGCAACTGTGCCTGCTGTAAGCGGAGGTTCTGGCAGTGCTTCGAACATCAGAACGTCTCCTGGTGGAAATGGTTCGTCAACAGTTGCGTCTAGTGGCAGACGGCTTAGCGCATCGGCGTTTTGATGTTTACTCCCATTGCGGTAGACCAGAGCGTAGTCGTACGCTGAGAGTTTGATGCACCAACGTGTCATTCGCGGAGACAAAGTTGGTGGCATAGGCCTTTGTGGTCCCAGAATGCCCAATAGCGGTCGGTGATCGGTTATAAAGGTCACCTTCCGGCCGGCAATGTACTGGTGAAAATGTGTCGCCGCGTAGACGATGGCTAGCCCTTCTTTGTCAAGTTGCGCGTAGTTGCGTTCTGCTTGCGACAACGTACGTGAGGCGAAGGCGATGGGAGCTTCCCTTCCTTGCTCGTCAGTTTGCGATAGCACCGCGCCGACTCCGTACGGTGATGCGTCGCAAGCCAAAAGCAGAGGCTTCCTTTCGTCGTAGTGGCGGAGGACTGTACATCTTCGAATCAGGTCTTTCAGGGCATCGAATGACTGCTGATGGCGTGGCGACCATGTCCATGTCACATCTTTCCGAAGGAGTTGGTATAAGTCGTTGGCCACGGTAGCTCTTTGTTCCAAGAACCGGTCGTAGAACGTCAAGAGTCCGAGAAAAGCCTGTAGCTCCTGCTTGTTTGTTGGAGCTCGTGCTTCTGTGATCGCTCGCACTTTGTCCTCGGTAGGGTGAATGCCTTCCGCATCAATTCGGTGTCCCAGAAATTGCACCTCTGGCACCGCAAAACAGCACTTCGATTTGCTTATGCACAAATTAGCGTTTGCTAGCCTTTCGAGAACGAGCTCTAGGCGCACTGCATGCTCTTCAGTGGAAGTGCCACTGATGATGACATCGTCAAGGTAGACACAAACTCCTGGGATGCCCTGAAGCACTGTCTCCATGAATTTTTGAAATATGGCCGGGGCTGCAGCTACGCCAAAAGGCAGTCGCTTGACTTTGTACAAGCCTTTCAGTGTGTTAATTGCCAATAATTCAGCAGTTGACTCGCTCACCTTCAGCTGCTGATACGCCTGGGTGAGGTCCAATGTGCTGAAGACTCTTGCGCCACGTAGTACACTGAATACTTCTTCAGGTGTCGGTAGCGGGTAAGAGGACGCTTTAGTCGCAAGATTGACGGTGCTCCGGTAGTCTCCACAGAGGCGTATGGTTCCGTTCTTCTTGCGAACTACGACAAGTGGTGTGGCCCATTCTGAATGCTGCGTCGGCTCGATGACACCTTGCTGCTCCAGTTTGTCCAACTCTTTTTCAACTGAATCTCGGAGAGCAAACGGCACCGGCCTGGCCTTCAGAAATTTGGGTTGCGCGTTGTCCAACAACTCCAGTGTGACCGGGGGCCCTTCGTTTCCTGGAATCTCTTCCGAGAATACTCTTTCGTATTTCTCTTGCAGTTGCTCAACCATGTTCTGGCTCGGCGTCTGGTGTATGCCGCATATCATCACGCCTAGTGGAGAAAACCAGTTTCTCCCTAGAAGGCTTGATCCTGTGCCCTTCACAACAAGCAGAGGTAGCGTATGGGTCTGGCCGTTGTAGTTAACCTGCACGTTGGCAGAGCCCAATAGTGGCAGATTCTGTCCTGACCACGTTCGCAGGTGCGTGTCGTCTTGTTGCAGGGCGGGTGCGTCAGATGGCCATGAAGTTCGGAACGTGTCCTCACTGATCAGAGTACAGGCTGCGCCGGAGTCCACCTCGAACTTAATCAGCTGGTGATGTACGCTTACTTCTGTAAAAATCTTCGGTCGCGTGCCGAGATTCATGGTGTTCAGGTCGTACAACACAGATGGTGTTGCTGATGTTGCTCCATGGAGATCAGATAGCGGCGTATTCTCTGAGGCGTTGACGCTGTGATTAGGCTGGGAAGGTGACTTTATCTTGGCAAGTCTCCGTTTCGTAATGCATGCTCTTTCGATATGCCCTCGCTTGTGGCAAAAATTACACGTGGCTGACTGGAATCGACATCCCTGGGGGTTGTGTTGGTCGTCACACCGCCAGCAGCGTTGTGCCTTTTTGACCGATTTTACAACAACAGAAGGCTTGCGCACCTGGTTGCTTGTCTGGTGCACCGGCTCGGTGTTCCGGCGAATCCCTCTCTGCTGGTGACCGGCGCTCTCCGCTCGAACGGCGATGTCGTAAGCTTTGCTGAATGTGAGGTCCTTCTCAGCGAACAGGCGCTGCTGCAGTGACTCGTCACTCAGTCCGCACACAAATCTGTCGCGTAACATCACGTCCAAGGGAAGCATGGTGGTGATAGCAGAAGAAGCTGCGTCTGCTCCTGCCCGGTAGCTGTTGTCGACAGCGTTCCAAAATTGCAGTCGGCAGCGAGCTTCTTGAGCGCGGCTACGTAGGCGCTCACAGTTTCTCCTCCCAGTTGATCTCGTCGTTGGAAGCGAGCCCGGCTGTAGACCTCGGATGGCCTTGGGTCGTAGTGCTTTTGCAGCGCTTTTACGATGTCGTCGTAAGACACTGCCGCTGGTGTGCTTGGCTGAATAAGGGCGCAGACAGTATCGTAGGTCTGCTCCCCGCACAGCGTCAGCAGGTTGGCCCTCTTCAAGGCTGGGTCTGTGATGTTGTTAGCTTCAAAGTAGAACTGAAGGCGTCCAACCCACGATGACCACGATGAGCCGTTGAATTCTGGTATCTGATTGGGAAACCCTCGCGTAGCCATGGCTTGTCAATAGCGTTGCGTAGCGCGGGTCGAATCCACTTTCTCGTCGCCACTGTCGTGTCCGGTCGCTGTGTTGAATGCAGCGAAAGACGCACACGGTACTTTAAGACTTCGTTTATTTAAAGCCGATGAGGGTGCGACCAGCGTCGACCGAGGCAGGAGCCGAACTGGCCGCCCGAAGAAAGGAGGGAGCGGAGAAGCGTCCACGGGAGGGAGTGGCTTCCCAAAACAGGAGGAGGATGCGGGGGCGCACCATGGGGGGGCATCTGGCGACAGCGTGCGACGAGGGGCAAGTGGTCGTTAGGAGGAGGATGCGAGTGGTCGTTAGGAGGAGGATGCGAGGGCGCGCACACATAAAAGCAATAAGGGGACACAACACGAATACATTCTTTTATTTAAAAAAATACATATTTCACTTGTCTAGACAGTGCGTAGCGTTATCTAATACACAATGGCATTGTCAATGGCAATGCAGTTATTATTATTGCGTTTGATCCCTCCACAAATTCTATGAGGAGGCCGCGCTGCAGCATGAGCCCCCCCCCCCCACCTCCGAACAAAATTTCTGGCTACGCCACTGGTTCTCAGGGAGCTACAAGCAGGTTTCCGGGCGGGGAGTAGCATCGAATATAATTTGTACGTCCTCGCGCCATGCATCGAAGTTGCCCAGCATTCCCGTAATCCGCTGTATGTAGCTTTTCTGGACATTTCCAAAGCGTACGGCTGCGTCAGTCGAGAGCTCCTGTGTGCCATCCTACAAGAACTTGGCTTGCCCCATGCCGACCGCTTGAGGCTACATGCGTCAGTGTCCGCGTGAGGGTGGAATGGGACCGATACAGGACAGCACAGCTTCACGTCCCACTGGGTCCGCACAAGGCTGCCCTCTGTCTTCTCTTTCGTTTATGATCTCTGTGGTGCTGGGTGACACAAGCAACAGATCGAGGCATCTGGGCTAGGGTACACTTTGGAGCATAAGGAGGAGGGGCAAGTGATTCTTTGGCGTATCCCGACCCTTGTATGCAGGCGACTTCGTGGTGCTCCCTTACCCGGAGGAGTTGCAACAGCTCCTGAACATATGTGGCAATGAGATGCAATAGCTGCGCCTACACTTCATCCAAGAAAAATGTGTGGTTATGGCTTGGGGAGAAGCTGATCCCCTAGACTGTGTGTGGACACTCCAGGGAGGCGCGTCGATCCCGACAGCATCAACAAGTTTAAGTACCTGAAAGTGTGTTTCGGCACGGGGGCAGGCTATCTCGCACAGTATGAGCGAGAGCTCAAGTTGAAGCGGCCCGCAACAGAGGGATGTTGGGCTCTCAGTCGCTAGGTCATTCAACCGCTACGTGCGCAGGGCGCTGTGGAAGGTTGTAGCCGTCCCAGGACTAATCTACTCCAGCGCAGTACTCTGCTCCTCTGCAGGCACGAGAGAGTTCCTAGAGAGGCGTCAGAGGGACGTACGGAGAACGGTCCTGGGCGTCCACAAGCAAACACCAATAGAAGGCATCCAGGGCGACTTGAGTTGGTCTTCGTTAAACGCCACTTGAGGCCGTAGCGAAGGCAAGCTAGGAGGACAGACTTACGCGCCTCCCCGATACCAGCCTTGCCGCCAAACACTGGTTCACGTGTTTGCGGAGAGGTAAACGAGGTGGACGCGGCGGACGCTTCGCCTTCGTCGGCGATACGCGGGCTACCGCGGTGAGCCTCGTGACCCCAGTTATATCAGACGGCAAGAAGCTACGGGAGGAAGTGCGCCTCGTGGAGACATGGCACGCAGCAGCGAGGCGGAATTCTTCGATATAGGTTTATTGTGCGCAAAAAACGACAACTGACAGGGAGTGGTGCAACGACAATTCTACCGGCAGCGGGCTCCTTGCCGAGGCGAGATGTGGAGCACTGCGCACAACGCTGTGGACTTCGTTCCTCCGAAGGCTTCCAGGCGACACGTGCCATCTGTGGGACAACGGAAGAGACAGTAGTGCACGTGACAATGAAATGCCCGTCTCCCGCTTCCCGCGCGTCATCGCTGCAAAATAAAAATTGGTTTTTGAGAAAATAAAATGACATAGTAACTATCTCACATACCTCGGTGGACACCCGAACCACACCGTAAGGGAAGGGATAAAGGAGGACGTGAAAGAAGAAACCCAACAAACACAAAACCTCCTCAGAAACTCCAAGAAAGGATGGAATGTCCCAGTCCCAGTACAGCATTTATCAAACGTTTCCAGACCATAGAGGCAAGACATAGAAACACAAGAAAAAAGGCAGTGCTCCCACTAAAGGTCTAGAAACGTTCTTTCGAGAGTTTTAAGCAGCAACAAAAAAGAATTAATGCATTTTGGTCCCATAAAGGTAACTGGGTATAACGTTTTCGGGACCAATTGTTTTCAACAAGAAATAAAAATTGACAGCTCGCTCTCTTTTCTCTCTCCCTCGCGCCACAAGCTGCGGGGAGAGAAGGTTTTCCTCTTGCACTCGCCGTTTTGAGAGATGAAACAGCAGTTTCATTCGAACAGCCGAAGGAAACGGTAAACTCCGTATCTCTCTTGGCGCATGCGTTTCTCGCACGTGGGCCGTCGGCTCCATGCTGCAGGCAGGCGGCGGCGGTCTGCATTTTCATCGCGCCGCCGGCAGCGGCGGTCACCAGCTTTCACGTCCTCTAGCGTTTTCCCAGCTTCCGCCCAACTTCAACATTATGTGGTGGTCCCTCCAGGCGTCTCCGACTCTCGGCACTCCTCGCTGCGCCGCCGTCTAGCAGAAGTGCAGTAATGGCCTCCCTTCGCTCGCCCGGCTTCCTCGCTGGACGGACGCCATTTTGCGCGCGCTTATTCGCGCTGCCCGAGACGTTCGAGCACAAGCCCCAGCGCGCGGCAGTTCTTGCTCTCGTCACTGCGCCAACTGCGCTGTCGTGGACTTCGCAGCTACGGATTCACGGAAGTTTTCCCGCGCACCTCGGCGTGCCCACACCATTCCTTTTGGAACTGATGCCGCGGCGGCGCATCGCAAGTCCTTTGCGCAGCTCCACAGCCCTAGTGATGCCGCTGTTCGAGGCGGCGTTCGCGCTCGCACCCTGCATTCCTCAGCGCCTCCGACGACTGCAGCACGTTGGTGGTGGCAGCGTGGCCATCTACTACGGTCTGAGGCGGGAAGGACCTTCGGAGACCCACCACTCTCTTTCTGCGAGTGCCCATGGATTAGCCTGCTCTACCTACTTCGCCACCGCGCAGCCATCCTGCCGCAGCGGTATAGTTTGTGCAGTGTTCGCGTGGTTATATTGACTCTCCCACTGGATTAATCGTGCCTTGATCTCGACTCCCAAGCTGGACTGTGCCGCATGCGCGGTCTGCCGCACCATGGATGCAACACGCCACCGCACGTACCTGAGCACGTTCACCTTCCCGCCTGGCTCCAAGCAGTCTTATCCCCACACTTAGTCACAAGAAAATAAAACTCCCAGGATCGTTACGAGGGTGTAACGCGTATGTTTGAGCGCTCGCTGTGCTGTGAGAAGGCTCAGGACAGAAGCCTGCGTTTAATTTATGGTTTCAGCTCTTGCAGCCTTGTATTTCATCCCTGGGTTTCCGTAGGCAACGTCGTCAAGGTATGTTGGTTTATTTTAATTATTTATTTTATTTATTTATTTATTTAAGCATACTGCAGGCCCTTTTCGCACTTTTTTATTTTCGCCTAGTAGAACTAATATTTTTTTTCTGTTTTGATAACACGTCGCTGAAGCTTGCTCCGAGTCTCTAAGCGTGAGGGGGGTTTCAACTTGAAGAAAATCCGTGACCTGAAACTGCATGTCTGCAGCGTACGCCCATCTCGTCTTTTCTTTTGTCACCCAAGTTGCTCTTTACATACGTTTGCTTTTGCGTGTGCATATCTGCTTTTGTAGCCCTTAGAATGCTCGTTTATAAGGTGCGTCAACTTTCAGCCTGTATTCTGTTTTACTTGCTTCATATTGCAGATTTCTCAGGGCTGGAGAAAAAAGTGGCCATCATTATATGCATGGCGCCGTAGTGTATGTACACTGTGTATTAAATGGTGCATACGTTTGCGTCTGCTGTTTGTATTCATTCAGATTTGCGCCGTTGAACGTAAGTTTTCCGGCACGGACTTTCAATTCGGTCTGTATTGTTTTTCTTTGACTGAAACATGAATGCATTTTGATTGTGGTGGTGTATGGTGCGGTCGCCGGCATGGACGACAGGATGCAATTCGTGCTAAGACCACACCTAGTAAACTGAAATTACTTCTGTATGGCGCTGCTATTTGCTCTTATATGAGCCAAATCGGGTGACTTTTTGAGTTCATATTTCCTTTGTGTGCAAAATGCTAGGACATTTCACGTAAACGGATAAGTGCAGAACGGCCTAGCCAGCACGCATTCATACGAGTGGAAAGGTGGATTACACCACCTGTAACGCAAGTATGCACCTGAAATTTGGCACATATGTGCGCTTGGATGCCTGCAGGCTGCACGAAAAATGAGGAATAATTTTATTGAACCAGAGCCGAGAAACGGCTCTGTATACGGACTTCCGTATACAAAAAAAGAAAAAAAATAGAAAGAACGATGTTTTATTCGCACCCTACGTTTACAACAATTTTTGTGCACTTCGATGTTCAAAAATCAATGGCGAACGATAAGATGTCATACCATAAATCATGCTTTGAATGCTAACGGTTATGTGAACAATATTCATACGTAATTAAAATCTATTTATGATTTATAGATCAATATTGCTCATGTAACCATTGACTTATATAATTCATATCTATTTGCGCGGCGGTCCAATTTCGATCGCGGAAAAATTCTAGCGGCCCGCGCACTGTGCGATGTCAGTGCACGTTAAGGGATACTGAGGCGGTTTTCGAATCAGCCCATATTTTAGGGTTTTGAAGTAGTGTCATTGCTGATCACGCCTGTGAAGTTATTTTTTTCGATTTTGGCTAAAACATTGCCTCAGTCACCAATTGAAAGCGCGATGTTTAAATCTCCCGCGCCCTTCGCGAGCGCAGGAGAGGAGAACAGCGGAGAGAGAAACCTCGTCCATGTCGCCAACGTGACGTCACGTTGAGGAGCCTGGGATACTTCGGCGCAACCGAGCGAGCTTTCAGCGCGCGTTGTTTCTCGTGTTGCATGCGTTGTTCCTCGTACAAAGCTTGTCAACCGACCTTCAGAATCGTGTTCAACACGAGGTACTACTCTGCGTTCGTGTCCACGAACAACCACGGCCGCGACTGTGTCGTCTTCCACTGTTTTCCGCCGTAAGATCGCAGCTCAAGCGCTCGCTGCTGTGACGAAGAATTCAAGCCTACCAAAGCAAGCGTAATCTGCTCGAAGCACTTTCGTAAGTGCGGCTACATGCAGGGCTTGTCCCTAATGTGATCTCTGGAGATTTCTGTCGAAAAGGCGCGGCTGAACCATGACACAGTTCCTTCAATTTTCTCGCGCTGAGCGACGTGTCACCATTCCGAAGAAGCGCCTCTTCTATAAGTAGAAACATGCTCACTTAGCCCCTGCAAAAACCTTATAGAGGCTCAAGCTATATCGCTCTCCTCAGCTTGGTGATGGCCAGACCACCTGAGGCGTGCTCAACAAGGCTCGGTTAGTGATTTTATACTCGGTTCGACGTGTCCAAGCAAGCAAGCAAAGCACAATAAAGCAAAGCAAACAAGCATCGAAGCTCTTCATATGCGGCATCTCGTTTAATCGTAGCTAAGCGATTAAAATGAAAGCGTTCGACGTTCTGATTTCGGATGCAAATTTAAGAGAGAAATGAATGCCAACAAGTTTTTGCAAAAAACGCCATGATTCGCAACCTTATTCGGTATCTTCATCAAGTTGTGGCAGCGGGCGAGTTGCAGCTAGCTTGGCTTTTTAACACTTATATAGATGGCCACCACTTCACTGAACCTAAACTGCAAATCTAGGAAGAGCGAACGTTTCCGAGGGAGCGATTAATATTTTCTGGCATCTGCTGAACGCGCCACGAGTGAAGCAGCAGCCTTGTGTGCGTATTTGGCTTGGTTTCGAGCGCACAATGATTGCGTCACTATCCTGTGGTCACATGCCTCGCAGTGCTTGGCCACTGCGCTTCGCTCATTTTGAGATCAACTTTGTGCTGCTTCATCGTTTCCTTGAAATACTTTCTCGCCCTAACCTACAGCGCCGGGTACAGAGAACAGGATTTTTTCTACGCAGAGCTTTGGGCCTTTTCTTTAGGATGACGCTCTTTCGGGCTAGCCAGGAGGCGTCCGGTGGTGGTAATTGACTTGAGTATTGTTCGCACCCCTTCCTTTCCGAGAATACGAGCCGAGGTTGTACTGGCACCTTTTAGGCATGGTCTGCATACGCGTATTTCACGCTGGCGTATGCTTGTGCTAGGCGTAGAATTTTTTGCTTGTGTCTTTTTTGGTTTCAGGTGTTACGTGGAATGAACAAACTGTAGTACACTTTTCTTTGGAAGTCAGTGCAAAAATTGTCGCCATATTCGCTTTTACAACACCACGGAAAGCTGCGATCTGCTCTCAACGCAGCGCCGGATCCGCAGCGGCAGCTTCTCCAGTCCTCAAAGTGTCGTCACGACCTCTCTTGACCAATCACGGGCGGCGGCGCGCCCCGCACGGTGTGCCCCGCGTATGGAGGAAGAAAAACTTTTTTTACCTCCATGGCCCCGCGGCACAGGCCGCATATTTCTACTAAAAAAGGCAGTTCGCGATTGTTTTTGCCTTATTTGGATGCGCTATTTCAGTATACAGCATGGAAAACTATAGGACGCCGCTGTCAGCCTGATTTTCAAAAAAAGTGCTTCAGTCTCCCTTTAAAAAAACCCAGGCGGTCGAAATTTCCGGAGCCCTTCGTTACGGCGTCCCTTATAGCTTGAGTCGCTTTGGGACGGAAAACCCCCATAAAACACACAAACAAAACAGATATATTTATCTCACAATATTTCAAATTAAATGATAGTCCCAGTTATAAAGCGCAAAAGTAACTGTGAGGGCACGGACGCACTGTCGTGACCTCTATAGTCACGTACGAATTGCACTCGCATAACAACCAACCTGATGTATAATTAATACTGTTGTAAGGCAGTATTAGCTTACAACATGACTTACTAGCAGTAGGAAACTGATGTGAAAAATGGCAAACAACTTTAAATGTTGCTAGGCGTAAGGTCATGCATTTCAATAGACGCTCCAACTTAATACCACATAGCTATTTTATCTGCGGTTCTCGTTTGTATGCTACTAAAGCATACAAATATCTTGGATTACACCTGTCTGACGATCTTACGTGGTCAACGCACATCAACCACATCACATGCAGCACCCAGACGATGGCCATCTTCAACCCTAAATGAAGTTTGCCCCAGCACATGTAAAATTACTAGCCTACACCACATTGATGCGCCCGAAATTAGAATATGCAGCCACCATTTGGAACACACATGATGAATACCTTTCTGAGAGCATAGAAACTACCAAAAATCACGCCATTAGACTTCTTCATTCTGATTATTCATCCTACACAAGTGTAATCGATTTGAAGAACCGATCCGGCTTGCCATTATGCACCGTCAAAAACTAGCCAGTTTAGCCCTTTTTCATCGTTTCTACTATTCATTTCCGTTAAGCATATCGTCACAAAAACAGTCGACTGGTGTGGTATTGCCCAGAAACACAAACATTTGCGCAGACTTTCTTCATCTGAACAGCAAAAGATTGGAACGGCCCTCCCAATGTCGCTGTAATAATAAAAGACACGCTTGCGTTCAAAGATAAGCTTAAATCTTTAGATACTTTGTAGGTTTTCGTGTACCTTTCCCCTCTAACGTTGACCTATTGCACTTTGTTTTACTATGCGGTTTTTACTGTTCTCTAATCTGTTATTGAATTCAACGCACCGTTCAGCGCAGTGGCATTGATATTTTTTTTTTTTTTTTCATAGTATGACGTGAATTTAAGGGGTGGTGACGTGCTGCTGTAGACTACCTTTTTCGCAGTGGGAGCGAGGCGAGGTCACGGTGAGAAAAAAGCGCGGACACAGGACTTAAAAGCAGGCTCACAACACAGCTAGAGCCCTAGCTGTGTACCTCTTTCGCGTCCTGTGTCCATGCTGTTTTCTTAATGAGAAGGGATGAAACGGCGCGGAACATGGCCTCCGAGATCACCCATCCGCGCTTCGGAGGCCATGTGCGGGACAATATGGTTGTCCCGCACATGGCCTATGTTTTCCATTCGCGCACACTCAGCCCTGTTTTTTACATTGTCTTGTTTTTTCCGCATGTCATTCGTGCTTTTCATGGAAGTCTTTGAATAGTGTGATAGTAGTTATCATTTTGATGCCCTGGACATCGTGTTGGTCCCAATTCGATAGAACGCCTTGATTACCCCCTGGTGGGATTTTACCTGGTATGTGTATAAAAGTGCGGGTTCAATTTTTGCTCAAATAAAAGTTGGAAGTTCAGCGCTCTTTACCTTCTTCTCCTTCTTCTTCCTGTGTGGTGTTCGCGCTGCTGATACATATGAATATGGTTGTTGTAGAATTCGTGAGAGGACGCCACAAGTCGAAAGGGTCGTGACCAATGTTACTAGCAACATTGGTAGCGACAGCCTTTTCAATTTTCAGAACCACAAACACTGCAGCCACTAATAATAACATGTGTAATTGAAATTTCAGCTAACAGGCCTGTGAAAAAGAATAGCATGAGTGGCGTAAATTAATTAGAACCGAATCATATACTCAAGCATGGTAAAATATGTTAATGTTGAGCTCTTGTCATTGGCACACTTTGAAGCTCTGAAGTACTGACTATATATACTCCAAGTTCGGGTGTGACAGTGTACTTGATTAGTACATGTACTCCTTGAACAATGGATGTGGTTATGCGTAGTGAAAAACGCTGATGAGCATGTGTGCTCCATTGACACGCAGAAGCGTGAAGCAGTCCACATATTTTTGCCAGTCGCCCATAACAACTACGGGGCGTAATGTTGACATTTTGCCGATTTCCATATGCTTTAGTGCAGCGATTGGTTGCTTTTTACGTGACGTCTACCTCCGCTTCTGCCGGGGCAAGACCGTCCGTCGACTCCGCGTGCAGCAGTGGCGAGCGACAGTTTCCCGAGTCGGTGCTTCAAACGGACGCAAGGCCTGCGCGTTGGCGGTGAAGCTGTTTGTGGTTGTTGCAAGCGTTCATAATTCCTGCGCGGATCATCACGCACAGCGGCGAGTAACGGCTGCTCACGGTGAACTTCTGTGCGTGCATGAGCTGCCTAGCACTAGTGTCCGCGTAGTGAAAGTGATTGCGATCGCAGTCAAGGCAGTGAAATGTGCACCTGCGAGAGCTCACTACGCACGCCGTGCTTTCCGAATGCTGAAATGAACGTGGCGTTGTGCAGCTAGTTGCATTCGTTGCGATGGTTGCAGTGATCGCGACCGAAGCGTGCACATGATGTTGTTTCTGCTAAGCATTCATTACCATTTTGATCGCGATTCGTGTTGGCACTGTGCTTGAGAATTGCCGTGTGTGACGTGACGCGAACTTGGCTGCACGGCCGTCGGACTGTTTTCTGCGGCGACAACAGCGATGTCGCCATCCTTCTGCGTCTTGGGTGCTCGGGTTACGACTCGCCGGAGGAACTGTGTAACCTGTGTGAAAACATCGGTGCGGTGAAAATTTATCTTCGGGAGCGTCATTTCTTGTTATTTCCTGCCGGCTGAGCGCACATTTGCCTGCAATAAATATATCGGCGTGATGAATGGGTGACTGAACACTTCCTCTAGCCATTTCGGTTTAGGTTGTAACAACGTGGTATTACGCGATTACAAACAAGAATTATTGCCGCTTTTAAATCACGGCTGGTTGACAGTGTACAAATCTCTAATATGTGCTAACTCATAAGTCTGTTTTTCATGAGCATTTCGGTTGATGTAGGGCAGAAAAAAAAAGTGTGGCAGCAGCTTATGCAATCAAAACTGACCACAGAGCAAGTTGGGCATAACGAGTCTTGATGAAAAACAAGAAAAAAATATTGAGAAAACCTTTGCCATTGCTTTTTTTTTCTCTTTTTGTTTAGCAGTGTTAAGTCATATTGACAAATGCTTGGCAATATTCAGTTTGGTTTGGTTTACTGGTGTTTAACGTCCCCAAGCGACTCAGGCAATGAGGTATGCCAGTATTCAGTTTAAGTGGGATGTTGGTTTCGACTGCAAGCAGAAAAATGCAGTGGTCTTGAAGCACCTCATGGGCAATGGCAGTGTTTGTTGCTGATTTCGCTCACGGTCCTTTTCGATCCGAAGATCAGTGGTATGAAACTAGATGTGTTCGCAATGCTATTGTTGCAGAGCTGCTCGCGAAATCGGCTTTATTGGTGTTAAGCGGTTGTTCAGCAGCGCTTCCTGGGTCAGCCGCAGCAGTTTGTTTAGCAAAACATTCTCGAAGCTTTGAGACGATCTTGTCGATGCACTTGCATATGTCTGTCTGCTACCTTCATTTGCCTGTGACTGCTTGCTACAGACATGATTACTTGCAGACTGCAAAATGAGCCCTGTGGAGCTGGTAAAGCTACGCTAGGAACAAAGATAGTGGGAATAACACCACTGCACAGGGTAGCAATTCTTGCTCTGCCGTCGTCCGTTAGCACAGTTTCGACATGCCAAATTGCCACCGGTTCACCCCACAGTACGCTATGATTAAGTTCTGTGAAATTTACATTAAGCAACTATGTGAGAGGAAGCAGGTTGTGTAGGCGTATCTAGTGGTGCATGCTGTGCAGATAGCTTCCTGCCTCATCATAGCCTGGCCCCTCTGTGTTTCTTACCCTTCATCACCCAGCACCTATGGCCCATTTTTGTGGCATTGGCATGTGCTGCAAATCACAAAATACATTTCATACTATTGGCCCTGCTAGATTGTTTTGGCCCATTAAGTTTTTTCATACAAATCTGCAAGCTTTTAGAAAACATTTCTGCAATAGCCATCTTTCTCTTGTTCTTCACGACGTGCACCTTGACTGCAACATCCCCCTATGATGCTTTTTTCTTTTGCTTTGAAAAAGGATGTGAGTCATTTATTTATGTAAGGCTGGTTTTCTCGTGCTTTAACTTGCATCCAATAGCTCTAAACTGGATCCAAGCTTAAACAGCCAGCCGTCGGCAGATTTCCCTTGCCAATTCTCATGTATCCTGCCTTTTCCTGCAATCTCGGACGTCCTCATGGCACTCTCTTGGGCCTCAGCTTTTTATTACTTGCATTATTACCTTCCCTTCAGTGTTTATTCACATGCCTTCACTGACAGCTCTATGGGGTCTGCCACCTTGCAATCAATACCAGCATTTCAGTTCTCCAAACAACATTTTACATGCTCTGGATTGGCCTGTTTGCTAATGTTACTAAGAATGCACTAATATTTTTTTTTATTGTCAGCATTACATTTTGCCAACTTATAAGGCCTTCCGATAAAGGTATATTCACTGTATACTGGTTCAAATACTCACCTAATAATCCTCATACATCCGCCTACAACCTATAGTATTTACGCCACGACGTGTCCTTAGTATCACCATCTTCCAAGGTGCTTGTGTTCAAATCCCCTGTGTGGCATCAGCTTGGGTATTCTAATGGCACATGTCAACAAATATAACTTAACTAGAATCCTGGAATGAGTTCAGACCTGAGCCACTTGTTTTATTCTCTCAGACTATTTTTGAAGCTCCAGTGTAACAGCACTAAAGGTGAGTCTTCAGATTTCTTCATGTCGTGCAAAAACTGCAGATTTTTTTAACTGTTTATCGTCACATAACCAACTAATCTGTTCTGACTCATGGTTCCTTCTGCACTAGTCGCACAAGCAGTGTTGTATCTCAGTTAGCTCATGCCACTGCATTTCAAGATTCATTTTTGTTTTTGCCACAAAAGGCTGGAATGGCCTTCCAACTCACAGGGCTTACTAACCTCTTGTCCTTTGAGCTGGTCACTGCAGAAATTCATGCAGTAAATGATGTTCATCCAGTGAATCAGGTAAATCCCCCAAGGCGAAGATTTGCAATAAGGGAGTAATTACTCATTAGCATCAACTCAAGTGAAGCCATAAGGCTACAAAGAAAACCTACAAAGCTTTCCTTTGTAGCGGTATGGCTGTACTTGGAAGTAAATTACAAACTCATCAAGTTCCTACTTGGTGTATCATGTTAGCTCACCACTCGAGTATTGTCACTTAGTACTGTTTAGGTATAATATATTGTAGCGTGCAACGCCAAAAAGAACACCCGCGCAGAGACGAAAAACCTGCGGCGGTCACCCAGTGGTTCGAGCGCGCGCGAGAGAGCCAACTAACTTCTTCCTCTTCTAGCGCATGCACTACTTCTGTCTCTTCTTCGAATACATGTATCACTGCCCCCCTCTTCTGCAGCATCGACACGATGCGGCTAGGAGAGAAAAGTCAGCGAAAGGGTAGAACACAGCTGCAGTGGACCGCAGTTCAGTCAGGTAGCCGGTCGTGGTAAGGCTTCATGCGAACAACGTGTACGACTTCAGTTCGGTGCGACCGGCGCGATGAACAAGCTGTCGGGGCGGGAGCAACTGCATAAGTCACATCACTGATGCGGCGCACTACTTCGTAAGGGCCGAAGTATCGGCGCAGCAGCTTTTCAGAGAGCCCGCGGCGACGAACAGGTATCCAAATCCACACAAGGTCGCCGGGAGCATAACTGACGAAACGGCGTCCACAGTTGTACTTAGTGGCGGCAGCCTCCTGTTGACGGTGGATGCGCAGGCGGGCCAGTTGACGCGCTTCCTCAGCACGCTGAACGAAGGTATCTACGTCGATGTCAGCGTCAGAGTCGCAGTAAGGGTCGACGGGCAACATAGCATCCAACGGAGTGGTCACGTGGCGACCGAAGACAAGCTGAAAGGGGGTCAGTCGGGTTGTTTCCTGCAGGGCGGTGTTGTACGCAAACGTTACGTACGGCAGAATGGCGTCCCAAGTTCGATGCTCGACGTCAACGTACATTGATAGCATGTCGGCTAGTGTGCGGTTGAGTCGCTCTACCAACCCGTTTGTCTGCGGGTGATACGCCGTAGCACGTCGGTGGCTCGTGTGCGTCAGAGTCATCACGGACTGGGTTAAGCGGGCCGTGAAAGCAGTTCCCCGGTCAGTAACAACAACGGCGGGTGCTCCATGACGCAAGACAATGTTGTGGACGAAGAACTGCGCCACTTCAGCAGCAGTAGGATCCTTTGGCAAGAGACGTGGTCTCAGCGTACCGTGTGAGGTAGTCAGTCGCAACGACTATCCAACGCTTTCCAGACGAAGACTTCGGAAATGGGCCAAGGAGGTCCATGCCCACTTGATGGAAAGGGGTCTTCGGTGGATCGACGGGGTGAAGAAATCCGGCCGGTTTCAATGGAGGAGTCTTCCGACGTTGGCATTCACGGCATGTTTTGACGTAGGCCCGCACCGATGGGAGTAACCTGGGCCAATAATACTTTTGTCTAATCCGCGCGAGTGTACGGCTGACTCCAAGGTGGCCGGCGGATGGTGCATCATGACAGGCACTCAAGATCTCAGACCGCAGCTGTGATGGTACAAGTAGGAACACTTCTTCGCTGTTGGCAAAGTTGCGCTTGTAGAGAACACCAGACCGTAAAGTGAAGGTGTGAAGCCCTCGAAGAAAAACACGCGGAATGGGAGCTTCACTGCCTTCGAGGTAATCGATGAGCGGCGCCAACTCCGTGTCCGCCCTCTGAAGCTGCGCCATTTGGGTGGTACTAACAGAGCCCAGGAAAGGAAAATCATCGGTGGTTTCTTCGGTATTGATTGGGATAGGCGCGCGCGACAGACAATCCGCATCCTGATGCTTGCGGCCAGACTTGTAAACTACTGTCAAGTCGTATTCTTGCAAGCGTAAGCTCCATCTAGCCAAGCGTCCTGAGGGGTCTTTGAGGCTCGCCAGCCAGCATAAGGAGTGGTGGTCGCTTACCACACGGAAGGTACGTCGTCCGTAGAGGTACGGTCGGAACTTGCAGATGGCCCATATCACTGCAAGACATTCTTTCTCCGTCGTAGAATAATTGGTCTCGGAGCGCGTAAGTGTCCGACTAGCATAACTGATGACCCGTTCTGCACCGTCTTGCCACTGGATCAGTACTGCACCAAGGCCAACATTGCTGGCGTCAGTGTGGATGTGCGTGGCAGCATGCTCGTCGAAATGGCCGAGTATCGGAGTGCTTTGCAGACGGCTGCGAAGCTCGACAAATGCAGCCTCTTCGTCGGTCCCCCAGAGGAAGGGCGTGTCGTCACGGGTCAGTGCGTTCAGCGGTTCCGCGATTTTCGAGAAATCTTGAATAAAGCGCCTATAATAGGAGCACAGGCCTAAAAACCGGCGAACGGCCTTCTTGTCAGTTGGGCGTGGAAAACCTGAGACGGCAGCAGTCTTGTCAGGGTCCGGGCGAACACCTTGTGCGCTGACAACGTGACCAAGAAAGCGAAGTTCCTCAAAGCCAAAATGGCATTTCTCGGCTTTGATGGTGAGTTGCGCGGATTTGAGCGCTTGTAGCACAATGCGCAACCGCTCCAAGTGTTGGTCAAAGGTGGGCGAAAATATAACGACATCGTCCAGGTACACCAGGCAGGACTGCCATTTCAAGCCGGAGAGGACAGTGTCCATCATGCGTTGGAAAGTGGCCGGTGCTGAGCACAGACCAAATGGGAGCACTTTAAACTCATAGAGGCCGTCAGGCGTCACGAAAGCCGTCTTCTCCCGGTCTCTCTCGTCCACTTCGATTTGCCAGTACCCGCTTTTAAGATCCAATGACGAGAAGTATCTGGCGTTCCGCAATCGGTCGAGCGCGTCATCTATCCTGGGCAGCGGGTAAACGTCCTTTTTGGTCACGCTGTTAAGTTTCCTGTAGTCCACGCAGAAACGCAGAGTATTGTCCTTCTTTTTGACAAGAACCACAGGCGATGCCCACGGACTGGTGGACGGCTGAATGACATCGTCTGCAAGCATCTCGGCAACCTGATTCTGAATGGCTTCTCTCTCCACCGGGGAAACACGATATGGGCGCTGGCAGACGGGTCGCGTAGTCTCGTCAGTGATGATACGATGCTTGGCGAGTGGAGTTCGGCCGACCTTCGAGCACGTAGCGAAACAGTCCGCAAATTCTGCCAAGAGGGCCGACAGAAGATCCCTCTGAACCGACGGCAAGGCAGGATTTAGTCTGACTGACTGTGGGCCAGCATACTCCGGAGAGGGTCCTCCCACGGTGCACAAACCTGGAACCTCAGCAACGTCGTGGAGGAAGGCAATAGCCATGCCTTTGGCCAGGTGCTGATATTCGTTGGCAAAGTTAGTCAGGAGGACGTGGGTGCGGCCGTCATGTAGTTGGACGAGACCTCTTGCAACGGCAAGTCCCCGCTTAAGCAGCAGTGGACTATGGCTGTCCGCTAGGCCCTCGTAGTCATGAAAGAGGTCGTTCCGCACGAGCACCAGAACACTGCACCGCGGCGGCACCGTGACGTCGTTCTCGACAATGCGCAGAGCGTTGCTGCAGGGATCGCGGGAGTCAAAGCGCGCCACGGCCTGTTTGGTCGAGAACGTGACACGTGCCTCCTGAAAGTCAATCACAGCGCCGTTCGACTGCAGGAAGTCGATCCCCAGAATCAAGTCTCTGGAACACTCGGGGAGTACGACAAATTCACCAACGTACGTAAAACCACTAATCCCAACTCTAGCCGTGCACTTGCCCACAGGGGAAATTAGGTGGCCACCAGCGGTGCGAATGGCGGTCCCCGTCCACGGTGTCAGAACCTTCTTAAGTTCTCCAGCGAAGGCACGGCTCATAACAGAGTAATCAGCACCGGTATCGAGCAGCGCGGTAATGTCAGTGCCATCAATTGTCACACGCAAATCGGATGCAGCGTATCTGATACTGTCGCTGCCTATCTCTGTCCGGGTATCGTCGGCTCGAGGGTTCCACGATGGAGGATCTTGACACGTCCCGACGTCAGCGGCCTTGCCTCCAGAGGTCGCTGGTGTTAGTTTTCCCGACGCGGACTCGGCGAGCGACGGCCAGCAGAGCTACTCTGGCGGCCAGGGCTGGAAGAGCGATAACGGAGAGGCGAAGGGGAACGGGACTCGCGCCTTCCAGAGTAGGCAGGGTTCTGGCGTGCCCAGAGATGCTGTGCAATCTCATGCGGTCATTCGCCGTTCTGAGGGCAGGGTGCGTCGGGATGGAAACCGCGAAGGCCCACTTGGCGGTACGGAAAGGCGCGGTAGAGGTGACCAGGCTCCCCACAGTGGTAGCAGAGAGGCCTGCGGTCCGGTGTACGCCACAAATCCGACTTGCGAGGGCGTGGCCCAGCTGTAGCAGATGCGGTTGCAGAATACGTGGCGATGTTACTCACGGAGGTCGACGGGGTCACACCGTAGCCAGGCACGCTTGCGTGACATGTGCCGATGTTGCTCACGCCAGGCGTTGGGGCAATGGGACCGTAGCCTGTCGTGCGACGTACAACAGATGCGTACGTGGGTCGGTCATCGAACCGGGATGGCGCTTCGGGGACAGGAGGTGCCTGCGCAGCCTGTCGCACCTCGTCCCTGACAACTTCGGACAGCGCTGCCAGCGGCGCGCAGGTGCAACCTGAGGCAGATGGATCCGTTGCAGTTCCTCCCGGACAACGGAGCGAATTAGTTCACGCAAGGTGTCTGCACTGCCGCCGAGACACGACGAAAAGCCTTCGGGCACCATGCAGTTGATGTCCCGGTTGTACTGGCGGGCCCGTTGTTGCAGCGTCGTCTCCATCGTGGTCGCCTCGGTTAGAAATTCCGCCACCGTGCGGGGTGGGCTGCGCACGAGGCCCGCGAACAGCTCCTGCTTAACCCCACGCATGAGATGGCGCAGCTTCTTCTCCTCTGTCATGTTGGGGTCGGCGCGCTTGAAAAGACGGGCCATGTCTTCGGTGTACATGCGCACGCTTTCGTTCGTGCGCTGATTTCGGGAGTGCAGCGCAGCTTCAGCCTTCTCCCGGCGGTCAGCGTTGGGGAACGTAGCCAGGAGACTCCGGCAAAACGTCTCCCAGGTGGGAAGTGTAGCCTCGTGGTTTTCAAACCACGTCCGAGCAGACTCTTCCAGGGCAAAGTAGACGTTATTCAGCTTGCGCTCGTCGCACCAGCCGTTGTAGCGTGCGACCCGCTCGAACGTCTCCAGCCAGTCCTCAGCGTCTTCGAACACGTCACCGTGAAAAGATGGCGGTGTTCGCGGTGGGTGGCAAAGGATCGGCGCCAGGGGCCTGGTGTCAGCGGCCATGGCAGTTGGACTCGACGGTAGAGGCTGGATCGGCGGCTGGGTCCTGGTGTCAGTGGCCATGTCAGTTGGACTCGGCGGTCGAGGCTGCGTCGTCCTTGTTGGCGGGGGAAGGGGCCCAAATTCAGGCGACTCTCCGCGGAGACGGCGGCTGGGTCGCTGGTGAACCGGTGTGAGGTCCGTAGTGACGCTGTACGGAGTTTGCAGGTCGGGAAGCGTACCCTGTAGCGTGCAACGCCAAAAAGAACACCCGCGCAGAGACGAAAAACCTGCGGCGGTCACCCAGTGGTTCGAGCGCGCGCGAGAGAGCCAACTAACTTCTTCCTCTTCTAGCGCATGCACTACTTCTGTCTCTTCTTCGAATACATGTATCAATATGTTAAAATAAATTGTTCTAATGAGGTGCCTATAGCTGCTTGCTCAGCTCAGCAAACCAATACAATGCTATCTTATGCGTAAGAACTTTCCTCACAATCTATTTCAAGTAATATCGGGGCAGATTTACACAATAGTTTGTCGGACAGCATACAGTTGCATTTAGGCTAACTTGCACACTGCACAAGTGTCCACTGGTCTGTGACAACAAGCTAGGTCTATAGCCAGCTAAACTCGTGCACTGAAAAGCTAAGCATGCATTACTGTGCCTATCTGTTTCAGACTTTCCTTGGTGCTTCTCTCTTACTGTCTCTTCAGCTAAGCAAGACATCGACTTCATAACATGCCTCAGTGAGAATGCTGCAAATGCATACTTATGCGTGTGACTTTAATATATTCAGGATAGTGTTAGCAGGACTGCTGGTTCATCTTAAGCACAAAACCTGTCAACTTCAAGTTGCACTATAGAGATGCCAGAAACGACAAAAGCCATCACTGCTTTTCTGTTTTTCTTTGGCATTCTCCGGCCTAACTTCATATTTCTGTTGCCTGTCAGTGTCTCAGCTTATTTTTCTTTGAAAGCACACTGGCAGTGATATGGGTGTATTTAGCTGAACATGTTGATAGTCAGCAACCAATAGCACACTAAAATTCAGCATATGTTAAGTGGTATGAACATCAGTTAACAGTAAGCAATCTCACTTTTGCTTGCTACCTTGGGAACTGGTCATCGTTACATTCAGCCATTCTACATTTTACTGATCAGTGAAAATAACTTTAGACATTTCTTTAAGGCTGTATCAGAGAACATATGCATATATACCTGTCACATACTTAAACGACTTATTTGTAATTTCATTTTTTTGCACGACATAATAGCTCTTTTACTGGAAATCCAATTTTACAAATCCTGCTTGAGATGTTAGTATTTGCTCGAGATAACCAGACAATATGGCCATCGTACCCTCAGCCTAAGCTGGGAGCCGTGGCCATGTAAACCTTCCAAATTGGTTCTTGCATTTCCTCTACCTGTAATCCAGTTAACTGGCTCCGACATCTCATTATTATTATATTAATGAGAATGGCATGTACAGACTTTTATGCAATACAAAGGCACCCACTTTGTTTTGCATTCACGACATTTGAGAATGCTTTAGAGTTGCACAGAGTATATGCCAACTTGTTTTGCACATAGCAACAGTTACATGGCTTTTAGCAGAACTTCATACTTGTTTTCAGCACTGCATTCTGGCTTGTGCAACTGCAATATGAGCTCAGGAAGGAATGTTAAACCACAACTTGATGGCCCGCTGTCACTGTGCAGAACAAAGCCATACACTTTAAATGCACATCTAAGCCCCTTTGCAGCTACATAGTGCTATTTATATTTTGGCTTTAATAATGGCTTGAAAAACATGACAAAAATAAACCACTATTGTTGCAGTGTCACTGTTCTGTGAAATGCAGAAATGCTTTAATTACAACTGATTTTACCTGTTCCAGTTAGTTGGAAACATAATTTATAATGTCCATTAGCATTTGTGTTTGACAGCAGTGTTGTGCTAAATTGTGAATGTTAAATGCATGCACAATTTAGAAACACACACACACACCTTATATAACAGTATAGGGAGCCAAGGAGAAGGCCGTTTACATATTACAGTGACTGTGCAAAATGCTTAGGAAAGGCTGCAAGTGCAATTATTTTCTTTGTCTGTCAGCAATGCAAAAACACTGCAGTGTGTTGTTTAGAATAACTGACTAAAAATTTTAAGTATGTAATCTTAACTATTAAAAAAATGTGATTATACCGATTGTAATTACGGACGGTTGTTAGCAGCCTGTACTTGGCCTGTACTGCATGCCTGGCCCGATCGAGAATTCGCAGTCAGAATAGCGTCATCGCTGTGAAATCGTCGGGGCAGCGTAACTTTCAGAGCAGGCAGCATTCTGTTATTTTGGGGCAGGATTCACGGGCCGTTGTGAAAATGTAGTGTCGAACGAGGAGGAGTACTCGATTGCGATGTGACGCGTTTTTCAGTCTGGTCCAAACACGTATCGTTTCCGACGACATGTCCACATTTTACTTTTTTAACTTCGACGAAGAAATGACTCGGAGCCGGAGCAGACGGAAGTGGGGTATCTGTTGTTTCTACCTCATGTAGCTCCTCTGAATTAAGTCTCAATGCCATTTGTAAAACTTTCTTACGCTTCGCGGGGAAAAGCATGATGCGCATACGCTGGATGTGATTATATAGACATGGACCCATGACGACGTTCATCACACTTTGATGAGATTAATGAGCTTGGTACATCATATACCTTTTAGACACTGCGTCTAATATTCTTGGCGGTGAGAATTATGTGCTTTCTCTTGACCGCTTTAGTGCTTTGCAGTCCCAGATCGCACCACCTATGTAACAAACGCAGTTGGTTGGTAACAACTTTATTCATAGTCCTGCAGAGCTTTCGCCGACGGGGCCTTAGGTCTCCCACGTGGGGACGTCGAGGCGCTGCCTCGCCGTCGCCTCGCGGGCCTGCTGGACGGCTCAGAGTTGGTCCCCGAGGCTGGGGCTGCGCAAGGCAGCGGCCAACCGCGGCGGGAGGGTTCCGGAATTAGCACCGTGAAGGCTTTTGTTACAGTCCCAGAGCATGTGAGTTAAAGTGACTACATTGGCGTTGCAGACCTTGCATATATTTGTCGGGTATGTACCGGGGTAAAGCCTGTGGTATAGCTCCGGATTGGGGTACGTGAGCGTCTGCAGTTGTCTGAGGGTCACCGCGTGCGCCCTGTCCAGCTTGTCGCTGGGCGGAGGGAAGGTTCGGCGGGCCAGGCAGAGGGCCTTGGTAATTTCGTTGTAGCTGGTCAAGCAGTCTTTGGTGCTATTCCACGGACGACGGTCGCCGGCGCGGTTCGCGAGCTCGCGCGCCTTGGCGTGTGCCGTCTCGTTGCGGTGGCCTTGATTTTTTTTTTTTTCATAGTATGACGTGAATTTAAGGGGCGGTGACGTGCTGCTGTCGACTACCTTTTTTGCAGTGTGAGCGAGGCGAGGTCACGGTGAGAAAAAAGCGCGGACACAGGACTTAAAAGCAGGCTCACAACAAAGCTAGAGCCCTAGATGTGTACCTCTTTCGCGTCCTGTGTCCATGCTGTTTAATGAGAAGGGATGAAACGGCGCGGAACATGGCCTCCGAGATCATCCATCCGCGCTTCGGAGGCCATGTGCGGAACAAAATGGTTGTTGTAGAATTCGTGAGAGGACGCCACAAGACAGCCTTTCCAATTTTCAGAACCACAAACACTGCAGCCACTAATACTAACATGTGTAATTACAAATTTCAGCTAACAGGCCTGTGAAAAAGAATAGCATGAGTGGTATAAATTAATCAGAACCGAATCATACACTCAAGCGTGGCAAAATATGGTAATATTGAGCTCTTGTCATTGTCACATGCTGAAGCCCTCAAGCACTGGCTATATATACTCCAAGTTCGGGTGCAACAATGTACTTCATTAGTACATATACCCTCAACAATGGATGTGGTGACTGTGGCCACTTGATGTGCGCCCGAGTGACACGCAGAAGCGTGAAGCAGCCGAAGCTGCCGAAGCAGTCCACATTTTTTTGCCAGTCGTCCCACTGATCTCCACTAGGGGAGCTGGATGCCGCACAAGGTAGATGTACCATGGTAGCGTAGGCTGCATAGAAGCCCATACGTTCAAAAATGGCGGCTCATGGTGCGCAGCCAGCGTCGTCTTAGAAATGCGTGGACAACTAAAAAGTGACGTCATAAATAAAACAAAAACGCGACGTTGAAGTCACGTGTTTAAGTGACGTCATATTCGTGAAGTCAGCGTCACGTGCTGCTTGGCGGGAAAAATAAACTGCTAAACGCCGCGACGCTTCAGCGCGACACCCGACACGAGAACTAAGAAAGAAGACACGACGAGTGCCGACCACCAACGCTAGTCAGTTCTCGTTGTGCCTTTTTCCTTCGTCCTCGCCTCAGGTGTCGCGCTAAATGTCAGGAAAGCGATGAATTGTGACGCCGCCAGACAGGTTATCGCTCGCACATCGTGCAACCGCACACCTCTTTTTTGCGTACGGGGGCCCCATGGCCACAGACGATGCCCTTTTGGGGCAAAAGCGACAGAACCGCACCCAACCGAACGAAACTACACAGAAGCGCTGGCAAAAGGGAAAAGCGGAAACTGTACACGAACGATGCACACCAAGAACTCGAGCAACAAGCAACGAGGGAAAAGTAGGGCTATAGTAGGATACAACTTATAAAAACAGCAGTTGATAACACTGGGCCGCGGTCCGCGGCGTCTTGTATTACTCCGCCGGCCAATCGCAACTGTAAACGAAATCAATTTTTTCATGCTTGACTATATCAAACAATCCACGTATGAAAACTGTAGAGCTCGTAACTTTTTTCTTGTGCTAAGCTTCTTGTTTACGTAACAAGAAACGTTTCAGCCACAGACTACTTTTTCGTCGTGGAGGAATTCTGCGCGCGTAGGCTGAATGTGGGCGGAGCTTCACTGCAGACTTAAGTTGTATCCGACTATAGCAGAATCGAGTTTCAAACAAAAGCAAGCAGAATGGTCAAAAGATATGACAAGGGTATGACATCAGAGCACCGTCAACCTTGGCATCGTCCCGCTACCATTCGGCTGCTCTGAGCGAACGCTGTCATAAAATTTTTACAAAGCTAGCGCTACACTTTCTAACAAAATGCACACAACTAAAACATTTTAAAAAGGAATCACTGCAATTGTTTTTGAAACACAAAATATGTCCAAATTATTTTCCTCTTCTAGTCGTGTTTGTCCACTCATTTCATTTTGGCGCTTTAGTTCCACCACTAATTTGATGTCGCTAGCACTTGGTTCTGGACCGCATTCAAGCTCCGGCTTCGCGACCTATTTCAATTGACCTTGTGCCGCATCGGGCGCCCGAAAGTGAAGCCACCAGAAGTAAGCGTCCTTGTCCCGGAAGTCAGCCTGTGGCCGTGCATGAAATCGGACCTCAGCACGGTTTTTCAGTTCCAGTTTTGTTTTCCCACTTAGCATTTCGTCTTTTCGTCGTTCTTGTCTTTTTACATGACGATGCCTACCTGTTGCGCCGTCAATTGAGCGAGGAGACCAACGAAGACTTCGGGAAAGACGTTTCAAAAATAAGGGTCCATTGCATCTCAATGGAACGACACTAGCAGACGACAGGACGTCGCTACACGCAGCAAGTATGGAGCCTCGTCTACTCAGCTCGGTGTCGCCTCGTTTGCCTAGCTTCGCCTACTCTGCTCTTTACTGTGATGCTTGTTCCCACGCTCAAGCCCAAGTTATGCTGTCAATGGGGGATGAATTTAAGAAAGAATAGATGGAAACCTTGACCAGGCAGCTTACTTTGCAGCGACCATTTTACCGAATTATATTTAGCGAGGGAGCGAGGGCTAGGCTACTTATCTTGTGAGGTGTCGACGGTGTTCAGTTGGTTCACATTAGCGCCTCCAAAAGGTATGGTACTGCTTTTTCGACGCAGCGGTCATGTACTGTTTCCTATTGGAGCAAGTTAATTCGTGGTGCTTGGTGCAGTTGACTTTTAACAGCGCTTCTCACGCGCACTGCAGCATTCGTCTTTCTTGTCAGTCGTTCCTCTCGCGCTGTGCCTTTTCTTTGCTGCACGAAAATTCGGTTTTAAGATGACCTATAGCCTCATCGTCATTCCACTACTTCTCCTTTACGCTCGGAAGACAAGAACAAGAACCACGCAAGAACATAGTGTTTAATGCACGTACCCCTTTGCCGAGACAGGGTGAGACCTGCATGCCTGTTTTCTTTGCTTTCGCAGAAATTACAGGTTCTGCACACAATGCTCACATTTCTCGCGTTCAGCTTGCTTGTTCCTTTCGTATAACAGCAGACATTACTCGAGAACAACGCAAAAAACTGAGAACGAAAGGGCGAAAGACGCGACTTTTTGCATTGAAATACACAGCAGACACCCGACTTCCGGGAAAAGTGGTCCAACTTCTGGTGGCTTCACTCGCGCTCGTCTCTGAAAGCGGGAATGCGGCATCCAGCCACGTAGTGGAGATCAGTGAGTCGCCCATAGCAACTACGTGGCGTCCTGTTGACATTTTGCTGATTTCCATATGCTTTAGTGTCAAGGGCCGTTGCATAATCGCTTTTGGGAGGGTCCGCCAGGCAGGCGGACTGGCGGACCGCCCGACCAGGCGTCCGGCGGGCCGATGGAAAGTTGGTCAACTTCAACTTTCGGGGGGATGAGCGGATCCGCCTGGCGACCAAATTGCAGCGATTGGCTGCTTTTTACGTGACGTCTGCCTCCGCTTCTGCCGGGGCAAGATGGCCGTCCGTCGACTCCGCGTGCAGCAGTGGCGAGCGACAGTTTCCCGAGTCGACGCTGATGGAGTTGACAGAGCGCCTCTTCAAACCGACGCAAGGCCTACGCATTGGCGGTGTCACGAAGTGTTTATACGGAGCTGTTTGTGGTTGTTGCAAGCGTTCATAAAGGCTGAGTTACATGTACTTGAAAACTCAAGCGAACGCGACAGCGACACGCGTCGCGCGAAGACTTCGCGCGAACAGAAATGTATGTGTCGCTTGGCTCGTCGCTCGGTTGGTTTGGTTTAGTTGGATGGTTGGTTTATGGGGTTTAACGTCCAAAAGCGACTAAGGCTATGAGAGACGCCGTAGTGAAGGGCTCCGGAAATTTCGACCACCTGGGGTTCTTTAATGTGCACTGACATCGCACAGTACACGGGCCTCTAGAATTTCTCCTCCAAAGAAATTCAACCGCCGCGGCCGGGATCGAACCCGCGTCTTTCGGGTCAGCAGCCGAACACCATAACCACTGAGCCACCGCGGCGGTCGGATCTGCCGAAATAGATGGATGGATGGATGGAAAAACTTTATTTTTGTCAGAGAGCATGTGTGGACGATTCCGTGTTAGATGGCCATCAATCCATGGCTGACGGCGACCTGGGTGGCCCACTCCACGGCCCTGGTCTGGACGACCGGGTCAGAGCTGGCCAACACGGCCTCCCACTGCTCGAGGGAAGGATCACGCATAATGTCCGCCGGTGGCGGTGCTATCATGGAGGAAATGGGTGCTATGCTGCAGCTCCATAATATGTGGTCATAGGTTGCCAATTCCTGACACCATTTGCACTCCGGCTGAATGTCCGGGTAGATTTTGCTCAACAGATACCGCGTTGGGCGCGCTCGCTCTCTCCGTCCCCTTTGAGCGCGCCCGACTCACGGCCGTGTCCGGCTGGCGTTGCATAACTCTAGAACGCCTCCGACCGCCTTGGGAGCTCAGAATTTCGGATCAACTGCTCTGCCACGTCTGAAACACTGCCTATTCGCGGCCGCTAGTCGGCATGCATACGTGTCCGGCGTTGCATAATTCTAGAACGCTTCCGACCTTCTTGGGAGCTCAGAATTTCGGCTCAACTGCTCTGGAACGACTGAAACACTGCCTCCGGCTGGCGTTGCATAATTCTAGAACGCCTCCGACCGCCTTGAGAGCTCAGAATTTCGGCTCAACTGCACTGCCACGACTGAAACACTGCCTATTCGCGGCCCCTATAGTCGGCATGCACACGTGTCCGGCTGGCACATCGACACTTTCGGACGCACGCAGTCTGGCAACATTGGTAGTAAACTGGCGGCCATCTTTAAGTTACGCCAGCCAGATCCATGCCACTGAGAGAACGGGCGGCGGCGGCCGAGACGCAATGGTGGAGGGCGACCGCTGAGGAGAAGCAGGCCCTCTGTGTGCATTGCGCCGTGAAAACGGAGATCGAGCAGGAACACGTAGGAGGCTCGCTACTTTTTGAGGCCTGCGCGGGAATGCTACGGACATAGGTGGGCGAAATTCAGCGGACGAAGTGCAGACAGAACAGACGGGATGTACGCGGTGTACCAAGAGACAGAAGAGAATCAAGAACACTTTCTGATTTGTGCAATGCTCCGGCCACATCCTCCGACTTGAATGTCCTTAGAGCGAGCACTTGGCACCCTTTGCCCATGTCTTGGCCCTTGGTCGCCTTGGTGCCTTGGGTTCCCGTACGTGGTTTCCCGCCTCAACAGCCGCTTGATGGCGATTCGACTGCCAGTGATACGGCGGATATCGGAGGGACAGCTGGTATGACAGAAGCGTTTGCGGGACGGCAGGCTGGAAACGCTGATTGGTCGATGGGATGCGCTTCTCCGTGACGTTTTTTGACTTCGCCCTCGTTCTCAACCGGACGTGGCGTCAGCGCGCCTTTCTCGACCTCTCCCTAGAGCGCCTGGGGAATCGCTAGGTGCACCCGCCGCGCCGCGCGTGCGTGGTGAGCGGGCATGCCGCATTCGTTTCGTGATCCTCGGCGCGCTCGTTTCGAGGCGTGTGCAGCTATGGCGTTCGTGCGTGGTGCGCTCGGCGGCGACAGCCAGCTGAAATTTCTGTGCAGTTTTTGCTTGCGGCTTTCGCCGTTTCCCCAGGAGCACGTGGCTAGTGTCGTGCTCGTATTTACAGTTTTTGCCGCGGCACTACAAGGATCCGCATCAGGCGCGCTTTGAGGACCGCCGTTTGACAGCTACGCTGACGCGCTTGTCGGGGGTGCGCATTCTCAACCCTGAGGTAAGGACTGAACTACATTGTCGCAAGTTTTCTCGTGCATTGAGGACTCACCAAATTGCGGTGCTTGTAACGAAATTTTTTTTTTTTTTTTTTGCAGCGTCGTTCCCTGGATATGCTTCTCGGAAGCCGATGTCATTGTTCGCCGCGGACGCTGGGCCTACTGCTCGCCGCCACGCCGCTGTAGGTTGACGTTGAAGAGCTGCTCCAAACGGCCCTTTTCAGGGCCGCTTCATTGCTTCCTGGAAGATTGCGGGCATCAATCTCGCGGCCGTGTTCCCTCTCTTTGTCGAAATCGGCGCCAGACATCAGAACCCGCGCTAGGCCTCGTTGCAGGGTTAAACGAGTGCATTGTGGCTTTAGAGAAGTTATGACTTGCGCTTAGTCTATCTATATCATTCATTCAGTGCAGTGTGCCTTTGCTTCTTTAGCGACTTCTCACGCCTTGTCGAAATCGGATTTAAAGCTCACGCCACGCCTCGTTGAATGGGTTAACCGAGTGCAGCGCCTAGCTTTGTTTTTGTGTTCTAACCTGTAAGCAGTGCACCTTTCTTCGCTCCTTACTTTTGTTCTCTTCAGTCGTTTCCTGAATCCGTCGAAAGAGCCAGGCTTGCCGGATGGTTGTTCGCCGTGAATGGAACCACGAGGCGATCGCATCTGCATACACAGCACGACTTTGTTCTCTCGTGATTTTTTTTACCAAGGATTGCTTCGACAGCTCGTGCAAAACGAGGACTGCGCACGCCGTGTCGTCGCTGCTTAGTGAAGAGGCACAAAACGGATGTCGTCCTTACTAAAGGCCCTTCTCGGGGCCACCTCAGTGTTTCCTGGCAGACCACGCGCTTTCCGCCCTGTGCACATGTTCCCCTCATTTCCAATCATTTGTAAGTTGCATATCAATGAATTAATAAATCAGTCAATGCACTTTATTTACCAGAAAAATCTGGCTGGTCACCCTGGGCTAAAAGCTGTGCACACAGCTTGACAAGGCCCAGGGGACCATTAGATGACAGTTTTGAACGTAGGAAAAACAAGTTGGTACTTTAAAAGAACATGGAAAGTACACCAAACAATATAAGAGATAAACATTACAATCGCGCATTACAGTAAAGAAAAAGAAAACACTTTGACAGCAGACATACAGTATCAATTTACACTATAATACATACAAAAATCACGACATTCAGCATTATGGCACGAAATATAAGAACAGCACATAAAGCAAAAAAGAGAATGCAAGTTACAATAGTACAGATAGATTAGCTGTTTACATTTGCATATGCATAAAATTAGTCCTCGTCTCCTTGGGCCTCCTTCAAATCCTGCAGAAGGCTTGAATTTGCAACTGCTAATATCAAAGAAGATTTAGAAGAACTTCAGTTTGGGATACACGGTGCATAGTACTTGAGAAAACAAACAATAGCGCCTACAATGACACACACAGAAGAATAACTATGCAGCACAAGCGCTATCCTGCGCTCTACAGTATGGAACTGTGACTGAAAAATGAACCTTCACGTCAGTGAAATATGAGCCTTTAGGCTGTCTACAAATTGTTATTACAGAAAGAAAGAAATATTAGTGAATGTTGTGTGAGAGGCTTGCATATTACTCTGTTTGTTTATTTATTTATTTACCCCTCAAGGCCAGTGGCATTACACAGATGTTAGGGTGGGCTTGTCTAAAAGGAAAGTAAAATAATAGAGCCCGGCCCGCACCGCTTAGAGCACAACGGGCTAGTGGCATTACACAGGGGGAATGGTAAATATACTAAAACTGAGAGAAAAATACAGTTGATTACATGAACATTAAACAGCGCCTGAATATACAATGTTAGCTAGTGCTACGCGGAACTGCTCGTAATTTTTAAATTCAGTGCCGGCAACTTCTGCGGTAAGGTGGTTCCAGTCGCATGAGGTTCGCGGCAGGAATGACTGCGAGCAGCATTTTCTGTTGCATGACATACTTCCAACTTTGTGATCATGATCAATGCGGCGGGATACAGAAATTGTACGGGGGATGAGGTGATCACGAAGAGCGGGATGATGGTACAGCTTGTGGAACAGGGTGATACGAAACACTTTTCTACGCGATGTCAGTTATGGGAGGCAGATATTAGACTTCATAGCTGTGCGGTTGAAGTTAACAAGGATTAAACGCACAGAGTTATTTTGCACCAGCTCAAGATCATTAATGAAGTCATGAGCAGGGTGCCATACACGTGTTGCATGCTCGAGTTTTTATCGTATTAGTGTTTGATAAAGCAGTAGTTTCAAATTGGAAGGAACGTTAAAGAAGTTGCGACGTAAGTAGCAAAGCATGCGATTAGCATTTTCAATTATGTTCTCGGTATGAAGAGACCAGTTAAGATAATAAGTAATGTGGACGCCGATGCACTTATATGATGAGGCTGATTCCAACGAAATGTTATCGATGTAGTAGTGAGGTGGGACGGAAGTTTTTCTAGATACACGCATGACTTTGCATTTGTTCATATATAGCTGCATTCACCATTCTTCGCACTGAAGTCAGTGGCGGTCTCGTCAAGTAGTCCCCTGCTTTGTACGTTCACCTTGTTAGCGGCTGTCTTATTTCACACAATTCCACGTTCTACACGTTGATAGGTATCGTGTTCCTGCCTTGGTGGTAGTGGTTTATTTTTTTAAAAAAAAGGAAGCAAAAGAGTGTTGCCGGCTGCGGCAATTGCTATCTAATATCTTAAGCACCCGAGCTGCAGCCGGCGGAAACGACAGGGAAAGGGAGAGGATAGTAAGGAGAAGTATAGAGGGGAGCGACAGCAAGAAAGGACAGGGGAGAGCTTTGTACACTATTTACAAAATACAAAAGTAATCAAGTTCCCGCCACCGTTGTCTTGCCATGCCGCCGGCGCGGCGGCGACGGCGGTGCCATTTACCTGCGGTTGCGGTGGCCAACAACCTCGTCGGCGGGAGGGGGGGGGGGGGGGGGGAGCCACCCATTCATGTCTTTATCCCACCAGGGACACAGCGACGCAAGCGAGGGGACCATCCCTTTCTGGCTTGACAAGGAGCGCCGACCAGCCGCCTTGGGGACTGAGGACAGAACAAATTAAGCCACTTCCCAGAACTGATAAATGAAGGCGGCTAACCCCACTGGTGAAATGTCCGGGCAGGTGCTTTGACCTTAGTGGACATGTCGTGGCAATTATCTCAGACGTCGACTCGTTTCCCCTGGTATCGAAATGAATATTGCTCGCGTAAACGTTAACATTCAAAGATTGAGTAATGGTATAACGTCTATACGTTTCGCCATTTATTTTTCAATAACAAAGCGCAAAAAAAATTTTGTGCAAATAAAATGAAAAATCGTTGTTTCTATTTTTTCTTTTTTTATATACAGCAGTCTGTCCGCTCCCCCTAAAACCACTCTCTGTGACCGCCACTGACTGAAGTAATGTAAGGTTGTTAGTGTTGGTTATTTCTCTAAAAATGACGCAAACATCAGCGAATAGGTGAATATGAGAATCCATAAGAGAGCGGGGATCATTAATGTTAGATCAGGAACAGTAGCTAGGGTCCAAGAACTGAACCTTGTGGAACTCCGGAAGACACCTCTGTAAAACAGGTGTTATAACCGTAAGCAATAACTAATTGTGAGCGATTAAGTAGACATTCAATCCATTTCAATAAGTTACAGTCAATATTAAGATGTTTTAGTTTGTGAGCCAAAAGGTTGTGACATACATCGTCGAAAGCCTTTGAAAAATTCAGAAATATACAGCCAGTTAGTGATGATAGGTCTAGAATACAGTGCAATGCATGTGTAAACTATATTAACTGTGTTTCGCAAGAGTAAAGTTTTCGAAAACAATGTTGCGCTGACATAAAAAGTTGTTCAATGAAAGGAAGTTAACAAGGTTGGTGAATATTATATGTTTGAACATTTTGGGTCAAGTATTGGTAAGGGATATGGGACGATAATTAATAGGGGATGATTTGCTGCCGGATTTGTAGACTGTAACCACCTTTCCGATCTTCCACTCAGTAGCAGCGTTGACTGGTCAATGCTGGAAAAGTTTGGTTAGTATAATGGGCGAATAAGCTGCAGTGCTTTTTAAGTAACGCAGTCATAACCCGGAGCGGAATGAACACTGAGTCCATCAATAAGCTTATTCACACCAGTAGGAGCAACAGTTATAGGTGGCATGAAAACATAGTTGAAGTGGTGAGTTGTAGGCATATGTATACATCAGATATGGGTGTAAAGTTGTCAGTGATTACGCGGTTAAGAATCGTGACGCGAACGTCGGAAGGGATGAGGTCGCCTAACGGGTCAGATAACGCAAAACTATCGTCGGTGGAAGGATTAATGACCCGCCAGAATTTTTGACATTGGTGGTTACATGTGAGTGGAAGTGCTTTTAGCGCTTTTGAGCGCCTGAACATACATGTTGGAAGCCGCTGAATACGAAGTCCGATCGCTCACTAGTTGGCGAGAACTTTGCGATGCGGTAGAGGCTTTCTTTTTGTTAGATAAACGTTTAATGTGATTATTACACTAGGGAGCTATTGAGTGGGTGGTAGCAGTGCGTTCAGGAGTGTATTGTTCTGTGAGTTGGGTGATTATAGCTGTGAACATGCTCCAGTTGGTTTGAATGCTGCGGACACCAAAGCTATGGGAAAGCATCGATAAAAAAAATAGTTCATTATTTATCGCCTGAAAATTTGCTCCATTGTAGTCTCGTATTATTATTTTTTTTTCTTTTTGTTAGTGTTCGGAGTGGCTAGATTAATGCCATAGTGCATTAGCAAGTGGTCGCTGATGCCTGGCAGGTATGTAATAGGTGAGACTATGTCAGATCGATTTGTCAGGATTAAATCTAGCGTATTAGCCGCGTTGGCTGTTATAGTCCCTTGTGAGCACAAATGCACTAACGAGAATACTGAGCGCACATCTAAAAATTCGCGACTTCGAGACGAGAACGGGGACATTAAAGGGGAGTTGGTATCCCATGTTATCTTCGAAAAAATTAGATCGGCAAATAAAACAATACTGAAATAGATCATGGTGCTTTGTTTTTAAGTGTTTCCATAAAAAAGTATGGCAACAGATAAGGAAAGGCTTAGGTGATCGTGATCGAGGAGGTTAGACTGAATTATAGTGCAACAGCTTGAAACAGGTCTTCACATCATTCATATATACTTTTGCATCTGAGCCTTGTATTTATTGCTGTATTTTGTGTTACAACTTGTATTTAACATTTTTCAATTTTGCTAAACCTGTTCTTTTTTGCATATATTATGTATTCGCCCCTCCTGCTTGGGCCTACTGTAGGCCTGCAGTATGTTCTAAATAAAAATAAAAAGAACATTGCAGGAGCCCGGACAAAGCAAAATTATACAAATTACGTTTGAATAGAGATTATGGCAGGAAAGTGGATGAAATATAGCTAAAAGAAGAATTGTGAACCGAAGCAAAGTATGTAATGAGCCAGAAATATGCATATCAAAGAAGACACTGCACTGAGAAAATGGACAGCATGAAATAAATGAGCAGCACAAGTGCAGCGTACAGGCCTTTATCAAAGAATTTATTTTTTGTTTATTTACCACGTCCTGGTAGTGTTAGCTCCATAAAGCATTATCAAAATTATCACAATTTTCAGTTTTATTTGCTTAGGAGAACGTTAGAGCATTAAGAACTTGGCTCATAAATGCACCTCAAATATCGCTATAAATCATCGTACTCTTCGTCCTGGGCCACAAGAGCTGGGGCTTCATGAGATAATTATTACGGTGCATTAACGAAAATTTCAACATGCCGTCAGCATGCAAAGATTTTATACTGGCGCTGAAAAAACCACATTTTTTTAATTTTCGCTGGCAGGAGGGAGTAACTTTCTTGACTGCGCTGCTTTCTTCCTAAGCAAATGAAAGACGTGTATGCCGAGCAAAAACAATTCGAAAATATGTAGCGTAAGATATAACACTAATGCACTGTGAAGCTTGATGCCTTATTGGTCCAGTAGAGTGGAGAGCTGGGCGAGTTAATTGGTTCACGATTGTAGAAAGAAAACCAGCGCAAAAGACGGGGACACAGAACTCGGAACACAGAATACAGGAACACAGAACACAGCGTCGTCCTGTGTTCCTGTTGTGCGTCTCCGTCCTTTGCCCTTGTTTTTTTTTCCTTAATTGGCCATGCACTTGTGGCAATTTAAGTGCACTTCCTGTGAATTTTGCACAAAAGTAGTGTATTTTTGCATTCACCTTTTTTACACGCTGAGTTGTTTTATCTTTTGGTCACTTCAGAAGGGAGGAGTTAGTATAGAAGTAATTTACTTGGAGAATACAAGGAAATATATCTTGCGATGAATTTTCTCATATTTTAATTCTGCCTGATGGGAATGCATTACGCGCCATACGGAGTTACTCACAACCAAACGCCCAAGGCTCTAAGTTGGGCAAAGCATGTATCATATATGTGGAAGTGCGAATATGGCTGTGGTGCGCTGGGCGTCTTGCATGCACAGCAGGAAGTGATTTGTTAGGAGAAGGTAAGTGACGCCAACCAAGTAAAATACAGGAAAAACACGACGTTTCGGGACCGGCTCGGCCCCTTCTTCACGGTGTGACTACGGGCGAGCGCAGCTTGGCTTTTTAAGCCCCTGTGTGGAGGGCCTGCGGGTCAATGGCCGCAGCCCATGGACGTAGGATGAGGGGAGAGTCCCCAGGGAACGATTAACATTCTCTCGTGTTTGCTGTATGTGCCACGACTCGAGTAGAAGCCTCCTGCGTGGGTTAGCTTCCGTTTCCAATACAATGGTGCTGTCGAAGTCAATTGGGTGGTCACACCCTTCACAGTGTTCGGCCACGGCGCTGCGTTGACGATTCATGTGACGGACGTCCGCTTTGTGTTGGTTCATCCTTTCCGCGAAGTTCTTCGTTTCCCCTATGTACGACGCCGGGCAGACGGAACACGGAATTTTGTACACGACGCCCTGGGCCTTTTCTCTGGGCTGCCGGTTTTTTGGGCGGGGGAGAAGGCGACCGATAGTGCTGGTCGGTTTGTGCGTTGTCAGCACCCCTTCTTTTCCGAGAATGCGACCGAGCGTCTCGCTCACGCCTCTCACGTAGGGGATGCAAACACGTTTCAGCTTCTGGCATGCGTCTGAGGAAATAATAGACCGGATTTTGTTTTGCCTTTTTTGTTTCCTGATAATGCGCCGGATGAATGAGCTTGGGTAGCCGTTCTTTTGGAGGTCAGAAATGACTCGGTTCTTCTCCTTCCTTTTATCTTCACTTGAGGAACATATGGAGTCGGCTCTCTTCAGTAATGACGTCACGACAGATGCTTTGTGCGGGATGGGATGGTTCGAATCGAAATGTAGGTACCGTCCTGTGTGGGTTGGCTTCCTGTGCACCGAGGACTGCAGGCCTTTGTCGTGCCTTGTAAGTAGGACATCCAGAAAAGGCAGGCTGCCCTGCTGTTCATGTTCAACAGTAAATTGTATGGCCGGTTCAACTGAATTTAGATGACTCTGGAGGTTTTCTATCTCTGAGGTTTTCACCACACAAAAGCAGTCGTCTACATAACGGAGGAATAACTTTGGCTTGGGATTAAAGGAGGAGAGGGCCCGGCTTTCGACGTCTTCCATGGTTAGGTTAGCCACTGTGACTGAAATTGATGCCCCCATAGCAGTTCCGGTTGTTTGCTTGAAAAATTCTCCGTTGTAGGTGAAAAAGGTACTGCGCAGACAGAGGTCGAGAAGGCGACATACCTCATCGACGTTGAGTGGAGTTCTCTCGTGCAGCGTTTGGTCGTTTTCGAGTGCGCGGCGAGCAACGGACACAGCAAGGGGAACCGGTACGCAGGTAAATAGCGACACCACGTCAAACGAGACTAGGCTTTCGTCTTCCTCCACGGTAAGGTTCGAGACAAGTTGGACGAAATGCCGCGAATTCTGTACATGCGTGGGTGTTCTGCCGGCGAGCGGCGCCAGTACCTTGTGCAGGTAGTCAGAGAGACGTCGCAGAGGAGACAGGGTGAAGTCTACAATTGGCCGAAGGGGGACGCCAGGTTTGTGAGTTTTAGGAAGCCCGTAAAAACCTGGAGCTGAGCCGTTTCTGGAGATGAGGCGGAGGTAAAGCCATTTGAAATCAGGATGCCGCTTGAACATCTCTGCCAGGGTTTTGTTGAGTGTTGCCTGAGTGTTTGAAGTCGGATCCTTGCGAACCTTCTCATACGCCCCACTGCTTAAAAGGGCTGACGCCTTCTCCTCGTAGTCGCGTCGGTCCATCACCACTGTAGAGTTGCCCTTGTCTGCCGGGAGTATGACGATGTCGGTGTCGTCCCTGAGACCGCGTAGGGCTTTTCGTTCCAGTTGAGACAGATTGCTCGGAAATTTGGGGGGTACCTTGGTGATGACACCAATCGCTTTCAGGCGGACCTCTTCCCTGACGTGCGGCTCCAGGTGCTGGATCGCATCTTCAACAGCCGCGACTAGTTTTGGGAGGGCGGGACCAGATGATATGTTGAATCCATGTCCTTTTGCGAGAACAGAGGATTCAGGCGGTGTTAAGCGACGGGAGGAGAGGTTCTTTACAAAGCCAGAGTTATGGGGGTCAGGCTGTTTCTTCTGCCGCTGCTGTAGGGCAAACAACTTCTTGTTTTGACACTCACGATGTTTGTTGGCTGCAGTGGAGGCCGCTTCCATGGCAAAGGCGTCCACCCGCGGGAAGAGCTCAGGCATCCTGTGTTCTAGTTGGCGGCGCGCGAAGAACCGGTCCAGCTCCTTTTTGCGGAGAACGGAATGGCCCTCGTGTATCCGCGCACTTAATAACTGTTGCTCCGTTTTGGACACCAGCCGTAGGCCTTCTGCGGTGGTTACAGGGCGCTTTAGGCGAAGGCTCACGGGTATCACATCCTTTTCCTTGCAGGTCTTGTTGAAGTTTAGATGTGTCCGGAAGACAGCAATACTCTTGGTGATGTTGACGTATCGCTTCACTAGCTGCATGGTCTCGATGCCGAAGTCTTGGCGTATAGACTCAAAAGAAAACATTCGACAGAAGTCTGTCTGGTTGGGAAATTTAATGTTAGGAGAAGGTAAGTGACGCCAACCAAGTAAAATACAGGAAAAACACGACGTTTCGGGACCGGCTCGGCCCCTTCTTCACGGTGTGACTACCTCTGTCTGCGCAGTACCTTTTTCACCTACAACGGAGAATTTTTCAAGCAAACAACCGGAACTGCTATGGGGGCATCAATTTCAGTCACAGTGGCTAACCTAACCATGGAAGACGTCGAAAGCCGGGCCCTCTCCTCCTTTAATCCCAAGCCAAAGTTATTCCTCCGTTATGTAGACGACTGCTTTTGTGTGGTGAAAACCTCAGAGATAGAAAACCTCCAGAGTCATCTAAATTCAGTTGAACCGGCCATACAATTTACTGTTGAACATGAACAGCAGGGCAGCCTGCCTTTTCTGGATGTCCTACTTACAAGGCACGACAAAGGCCTGCAGTCCTCGGTGCACAGGAAGCCAACCCACACAGGACGGTACCTACATTTCGATTCGAACCATCCCATCCCGCACAAAGCATCTGTCGTGACGTCATTACTGAAGAGAGCCGACTCCATATGTTCCTCAAGTGAAGATAAAAGGAAGGAGAAGAACCGAGTCATTTCTGACCTCCAAAAGAACGGCTACCCAAGCTCATTCATCCGGCGCATTATCAGGAAACAAAAAAGGCAAAACAAAATCCGGTCTATTATTTCCTCAGACGCATGCCAGAAGCTGAAACGTGTTTGCATCCCCTACGTGAGAGGCGTGAGCGAGACGCTCGGTCGCATTCTCGGAAAAGAAGGGGTGCTGACAACGCACAAACCGACCAGCACTATCGGTCGCCTTCTCCCCCGCCCAAAAAACCGGCAGCCCAGAGAAAAGGCCCAGGGCGTCGTGTACAAAATTCCGTGTTCCGTCTGCCCGGCGTCGTACATAGGGGAAACGAAGAACTTCGCGGAAAGGATGAACCAACACAAAGCGGACGTCCGTCACATGAATCGTCAACGCAGCGCCGTGGCCGAACACTGTGAAGGGTGTGACCACCCAATTGACTTCGACAGCACCATTGTATTGGAAACGGAAGCTAACCCACGCAGGAGGCTTCTACTCGAGTCGTGGCACATACAGCAAACACGAGAGAATGTTAATCGTTCCCTGGGGACTCTCCCCTCATCCTACGTCCATGGGCTGCGGCCATTGACCCGCAGGCCCTCCACACAGGGGCTTAAAAAGCCAAGCTGCGCTCGCCCGTAGTCACACCGTGAAGAAGGGGCCGAGCCGGTCCCGAAACGTCGTGTTTTTCCTGTATTTTACTTGGTTGGCGTCACTTACCTTCTCCTAACATTAAATTTCCCAACCAGACAGACTTCTGTCGAATGTTTTCTTTTGAGGAAGTGATTTGTGTCTAGACCATCCAGGAGGGCATGTACAAGGACGGGAAGATAGTACAAACGCTAAAAAAAAAAAAAAAAAGCTAGCTGGGGCTAGAAACGCATTTTTCGTTCTAGCAAGTACCAACGTTGGGGCAAAGCAACCAGTTTTGGGCGCCTTGTAAGAAGAAAGGATGGTTCTGGGAAGCGGAGGCAGGGCTGCGTACGGCGCACGCGAGGTCGCGGGGTCACGGAGTAGCGCTGCAGCAGCACATCGGGAAAAGGTTAAATTCTTCCACTCGCCACTCGCAGCGCACCGCAGAGCCGGCAGCCTTCTCTCTTGTCCGCCTACCCGGCAGGTTCCGGCCGGGGAGACGGACAATAGTCGCGGGCGAGAGCGAAGGAGGGGGGGGGGGGGGGCACCACATGAAAAGCATTAGAAGAATGTCACTGGCGCCTCCACTACGGCTCAGCTTGTACTATTCTGGCGCAGTGCTGCGTTTCGCCGTAATCGCTTGTCAGCAAAGTGAACACAGCACCGTGCCTTCCCGTGAATAGTACAAGCAGGGACGTCGCGGCCACATCGGCATTCGCAGTATAGCGCCGCCCTGTCGCTTATTTGCTCGCTTATCCTCTAACAAGTCAAAAAGTCTTCCTGTTGTGGCACGCCATCCATGGCTTACGACACCACGTCTGTCATTCCCCTTCATACTTCAAGCGTTTCTCTTGCTATGGAAGTATTAGCCGTTGCGGCCACCAATTCAAGCAGCGAGAAAATTTTCAGCGCCGCAGGATTCGTAATGAAAGAGCGCCGCTCTTGTTTCGATCAAGCCATCATCAATGAACAACTTGCATATTTAGAGTGATAAATCTATACCTTTATGCGTTGTGTCTTGTGTATAATCCCAAACTGTGATCTGGAATGCGAGGTCAAAATTTGAATGTCATTGAAATAAACTCATTTTCCTGAAATTCTCTTTTTGTGTCGTCGCCGCTTTGCAGGTCGGGCCGAGCACGAGCGTGCTCAGGGTCCTTCAGTGTCGGGCCGGGCTTCCTGTCGGTAGGTTAAGTCCCGGGCCGGGCGCGGGTTCGAAATTGCGGCCCGTGCACAGCTCTATTCAGAAACCTAATCACATTTCCTTTTGTGAAAAAAGAGCTATGTGCAGAGTTTAAATGGTGCAAGTATGAAGCTACAATGAAGTCAATTACCAAACACATCGAAACATCAGTTGTGATGCCTGAAAAAAGATGTACTGCAACATATAAATACTCAAGTCTCGATAAGCAGGAATACTGAAGGGGAATAAAAACAGTTTTCTTTTGTTCGGGCTCACGCACCTGCTACAAACATATTCTTTATACATAACAATAAAACTTGAAGTAACTGTTTAAGAAGCCTTTTGGTCAAAGTATAGCTAAGTATGACTGAAAGGAGTCCGCAAGAAATGCACGGAAGCAGGCATGCAGTGTGACAGCGCAGCGCGACAGGTGCGCTTTTTAATCTCGCGCGCGCACTGAAGAACATGGGTTTATGGTTTATTGGGGTTTTAACGTCGCAAAACGAGTCAGGCTATGAGGGACGCCGTAGTGAAAGGGGTTCGGAAATTTCGACCACCTGGGGTTCTTTAACGTGCACTGACATCGCACAGTACACGGGCCTCTAGAATTTAGCCTCCATCGAAATTCGACCACCCCGACCGGGATCGAACCCGCGTCTTTCGGATCAGCGGCCGAGCGCCATAGCCACTGAGCCACCGCGGCGGGTCGAAAGACATGACGGGGACACGCCGAGGAGGCAACGCTGCAGTGCACGCTGCCTCCTCGCCTCCTCGCGAGCAGCCCCGTCCGCTGACGAGCGGTGGCGGGGGAAAATCTAGGGAAAACATGCCTGTCCCCAACCGGACATGACGTCATTAAATATCACGTGACCTATGACGTCACGCGTATGACGTCATATTTTTTTGACCAATCAGCGTTTCCAGCCTGCCGTCCCGCAAACGCTTGTGGCATGACTGGTGCAGTGGAAACGGCGAAGAGTCAACTGACTTCCTAAACACTAGGAAGACTGTAGGGTCTTTTACGTAGTTAGACTAGGACATTATTTACGGAGGAATTTCGTAAGGCCACCCCATGGGCCACCCCATCCAATCCAAATCCAATCGCCACCAATGTTTCTAGACCACCACTACCGCGGATAATGCGCGCAAGTTTCGTTTGAACCACGGTGGTACCGCAGCGATTGGACGTGAACCACCTTCTGTTAGCTTTGCCAGTTTTGCAGCGTATTTCCTGCATGAAGTTGAACAGTGATTGCAACGTAACGTACTTAAATTTCACTTCATGCCTGGAGCAGCTGTCGTACCGGTCGTTTGTTCAATGTGAGGTGCATCAACAAGTGCAATAAAACAATGTTTCAGAGACCAGTGTTTCAGAAACCAGGTGAGTCTCGATTAACATACGTGAGGCCCCCAGTTTTGTTTAAATCTTGGCGTTGATCTAGGAGGAGAAAAGGAATTCCTAAACGAGGAATGGATCATAGAAGATTCAAGTGGTTCTGCGGAGTACACCAACTATGTGTATAACCCAAACGTGTCCCTGTCAATCAGACAACAGAGAGAACGGTTGCCAGTGTTCAAGGTAAGCAATTAGTAATAACATCTTCTCCCTGTGTCTTGCAGTTATTTATATGTGGGCCTTACAGAATCGTGTAGACATCCTGTACCTCCTGGAGAAGCATAGAGTCTTAATTGTTACTGGTGAAACTGGCAGCGGTAAAAGTACACAAATTCCTCAGGTGAGAGTTTGAAATAGCCTGTGCGTGCACCCTCACTCTACTGCAATATGCGGTTATTTCAGTATTTGATGGAAGCAGGCTGGGCGCAGAAGGGACAAATGATCGGAGTCACGCAGCCCAGAAGAGTAGCGGCCATATCAGTGGGTATTATTTCTTTCAAGCAGGCCTGTTTTCACACTGATGCACTCATATTTTTGCCCTTGCTTCACAGCTGGCAAGGAGGGTAGCAGAAGAGAAAGGTTGTTTGGTAGGACAAGAGGTTGGCTACTGTGTACGGTTTGATGACTGCTTTGACAAGGAAAGGACAAAGATTAAAGTAAGCAGCATTTGTTCCCCCCCCCCCCCCCCCCCCCCCAAGAAAAAAAAAAACTACTGCCTCTTATTTGATGTGAAGTGCATCCCACGCTGAATGGCATGCTGTAATTGGCTGGGTTGATACTAATGAGCATGATAATCTTCTTTCAGTTCATGACAGAAGGAATACTGGTGAATGAAATAATGACCAGTCCACTCCTGCCCTCATACTCTGTTCTCATGCTGGATGAAGCACATGAAAGAACTCTCTTGACGGACACATCTTTGGGGCTCATGAAGAAGATACTGCTTAAAAGGCCAGACCTCCGCCTTATTATATCATCTGCAACACTGGAAGCAGAAGTCCTGAAGAGTTTTTTTCACAGTGATATTGAAAGGTGTGGCAAGGCACAGATATCATTTTGCCAATTATCAGCTAAGATGAGCCTTAGCTTGTTGTGACTTGCTACCTAGTGAAAACAGATAATGCAAACAATGTTGTATGGAAGTAAATGAACAGGCCACAGCACAATTGGTTGTGGTGGTAATAATAATGAAAAACTTAATTTGCAGCATAGTGCAGATGTGAAAAAATTGAAGGGACCACTTAGAATAAAAACTCAGCTCAAGAACCACATTTATTTTTGCATCTGCATTGAACATTAGACAACATTAAAAGGCTTGCATATATGAAAACTGCCGAGGAAAAAAACCTAAGCTTTTCACTCATCCTTGGGCACTAATAGTTGACTTTTTTCTTGTAAAGTGTTCCCTTTCATATTGCTTCGACCTGCTTATGCGTTAAATCACTTAAGAATCACTACTATTGGATTATACATGGCGATTCCATTACGTAATGTATGGAAGTCCTGCAGCTAATGTCTGAATTTTGTCTTCTATTTTTATCATTAATTTAAAAGTATTATTTAGCCAAGACTAAGTGCTGTAGCAATATGAAAAACTTAAAAACGTTGAAATTCAGTAGCAGCTCTAATGTGCAGAAGTGTAGAGGGCTTCAGGTGTATTTGTGGGGTGAGGTAGAATCTGTGTTCAGAATGAACTACTGTTCAGAGTGCACCGTACTATTCAACCTTTCCTTTTTTTTTTTTAGCAAACATATTTCGTCAGAGATCTTAAGCATCCAAGGGAGAGTATATCCTGTTGAAGTGTACTACCTGACCAACCCAGTGCCAAATTACGTGAAGGCAGCTGTTGAAACTGTTGTGAAAATTCATGAAACACAGCGCATGGGCCACGTGCTGGTCTTCCTGACTGGACAGGATGAGGTGGAAGAAGCTGTCAGTCATCTCAAGTAAATATTGCAATTATTTTTATTTTGAATGCTCACTTAAAAACACAAGCTGTAATATAGTATTAGTGCTGCGTGATTTCTCTTAGTGTCAGTGCAGTATTTAAACTAGAATTGTCACTGGCAAAAATTAACTTTCCTTGGATTTATCTTGCCGTGAGGTAATTTGACTTTGTCTTATGCAGTTTCTCCTTTAGCCTGATCTTATTCCAAGCTAGTGCATGTAAAGGCTGGATACACTTGACATCACCAGTATCACGTGGACAGAGCACGTGGTGATAAGTGAATTAAAAAAATTCATAGGTTTTACCATGCTCCCGGTCTATCATATCGCGGCCACTGTGATGTTTGCAGAAGCCATCCCTATTTTTAGTCGTGTAACTTGGCAATATCCTTAGCATGACCTGGCATAATTTACTCACACTTTATCTTCACATGGTAGCGCAACATACCTTTCACCATGGTACTGGACTGCAATAGAAAACTAACTATTAACTTTTCGCGATCAGCAGGCTCAGGTGCCAGATTTTCTGAATTGAAAGATAGCCTAATAGAACCTACCTTTTGGTAATGCAGTACTTGCCACCGCATTGCGCTGTGGTCTACCACCTTTGTGGTAGAATCTCGCATTCTGTTTGTTGGGAAACAGAGTTGAGACTGGCTTTCTGCAGATGTCTAATGATTGTTGACAGTCTGCATATTTGAGAAGAGCATATGATGCATTTTGTTCACATAGTTTGTCACATTACACATCTGCATTCAAGGCTTTGGGTAATGTCATATTGTGTTCAGTGTTACCAACCAGCTACTGCTGGTTGTTGGTCATAATGGTTAGCAGGTAGCAGGCAGCCACACTATATGTAGGGACCTTTGTTTTCGGGTTTTATTTTTTCTGGAATTCATAAGGTGAAAATTCTATGATTCTTTTTGAGCTCAAATTTGGGTACAAATCGGGTTGTTCAGAGAAAAAGTTTCAGAATAGAGTCTTTTTGGGGCATATTTTTGTAGCACAAGACAATTTACTATAGCCATTCATTTTTTTGCTGAACATAAAATGCCCTGTCATTATTTCATAAACATGGAATAGGCAGGTTGCACTAAAAAACTGTTTACCAAACTTTTTTTTTATTCATTTATTACAAATGTTTTATCTCGTATGTTAGCGAGCTCATATGCAGCACTCCTGTGTCCGACCAAAAGATGCTTGCCTTTAATGCTTCATTGCGATAACATCGAACATCAAAGCAGCCATTTTCAACGTGTGAGGACCTTGGGGCAGGGCATCGTTAGCATGGGCAGCGTTTACTACGAGTACAGTGATATCAGTAAGACATTTGGTTGGTACCTGTGTTTCAGCCTCTCACTTCTAAATCGCACTATCTGAATTTGTCCTCAAATTCATCCACTTCATGAATAATTAGCATTACAAGAGGTTTAAGATCACCAGTTGACTGTAGCCACCCCTCTGGAATAAGCATATCTTCAACGGTGCCTTTAGCTTTGTGAACTGGAAAACCAGTGTTGTCTAGAAGGCTTATTTTGGAGGCAAAACCTGGTTTAGCCTGATTTTTGAGGGAATATGTTTGGGATCCAAGAGCCAGATGGCATCGGGTTTTATTCGAAAAGAAAGGGCCCTAACTATATGTCGCCTAGCCAGTTGCCATCTAAAGGGACACTGAGGACAAAAATAAAGTTGGCCTGTATCGGTAGGGCACGCTTTAAACACAACGAGGCCACTATCACCAAAAACGGAGCTTTTATAAGTCATAGGAAAGACCAAAAAATGAAATACAAGTGTCTCCACCAACGGCCTATTTCTCAAGTAAAATTAGCGCGTCGACACCAATTTTTGTATGCAGGTCCCAGCACTGGAATTCGGTTCAAAACGCAGCAACCACTCCTTTTCAGTAAGGATATCAGGAGCTTGAACCGACTGGCAGAAAGATTTTTAAATCCGGTTTTCCAGGCCGCCGCAGTGGGTCAGTGGTTATGGTGCTCGGCTGCTGACCCGAAAGACGCGGGTTCGATCCCGGCCGCGGCGGTTGAATTTCTTTGGAGGCGAAATTCTAGAGGCCCGTGTGCTGTGCGATGTCAGTGCACGTTAAAGAACCCCAGGTGGTCGAAATTTCCGGTGCCCTCCACTACGGTGTCTCTCATAGCCTTAGTCACTTTGGGACGTTAAACCCCATAAACCAAACCAAACCGGTTTTCCGGCTGCTACATGTGTGTTTTGCTCCTGGACAAACGTCAACATAGCCAGAAGGAGCCAGAGAATCAATTTTTATTGAGGACAATATTTGGATGGAGTTGTCCTTGGTGTCCTTTGAAACCATTGCCAACATGTTTAGTCCTGAACACAGCCTTAATAAAGAGACTTCTTTAGTCAGAAGAAGAAAACGAAAATATGACATTAAATATCTATTCTTGTGCAATTTTCTCTTATGGGGTGACTTTGCTGGATTCGTGATGAATATTGGATGCAGATAAATTCTGGACATTAACATTTCTAAAACAGGATTGTTTTTCATTATTCAGACTTCAAATGTTTTTTATTATACAAATACAAATTTCTTAACAGTTTAATTGCAATGTTTCAGAGAGTATTCAAGGAATACAAAAAATACACCTGGCATTCCAAGCATGTATGTTTTACCATTGTATGGATCACTACCTCAATCTGAACAGGTATGGACCATTTGGAGAGCAGCAGTGTTCAGGAAAATCACCTGATTCCAAGCATTGATACATTGCACCACTTAACAATTATGCAGTGCATCACTGTTTGCCTAGAAGGTTACCTTGGTTGCTTTCCTTTGCCAGTAGTACAGTGACTACAAGAAGCACTGTGTACAGTCAATTGTCAAAGGTGTTTGGCATGTGGAACTTTGGGCTCTTTATTCTTGCTACCTTTGATCATCCAACACTGAAGGGGATCTGAACCTCTCATTGAGAGTAGTTAACACATTCAGCAGGTGGAGTATGCCACTGTGAACATCTGAGACAAATTTTAGTTGTACATGACATATAGCATTCATAAAACGCAAACTAAGCTCCCTCATTTCTTACAGCACCTTATTGGTGGCATAAAGCAGTCACCTGTATGACGTCTGTGCTGATACTCTTGCGTGGAGCTCCTCTTGCCTCTGTGTGGAGGTGAAAATTGTGAAAAAACTAAGGAAAGAATTTGAGTTGGGGGACTCGCCAAAGCTGAATATTGTGCCTTTAATTTCTATGCTCTTTTTATGCATTTAGAAAAAATTAGGGGGGGGGGGCAGTGTTCAGTATCACTTGCAAGGTACCCTACAAAGCCCAGGCCGTTCTTGAGTAAGGTAAACATTTCTGCGTAATGCAGCACTCATTTACAGGCAGCTTCACGCTACTTTGCACGCAATTCTTCTAGATTTGACCATAGTTGTACTTATTTTCAATGCTTTAGGAATATGCATACCATTTGTGAAATCGACTCACTTTGCTAACTGTGCAAAAAGAGCTAAGCATGGAGTAAAAGCCAGCTCACATAATGAAAGACATATGCACATAAATTTGAGGTCTGAATGCTTTCAGTGGCATATGCTAACCACACGGGTGCTGTAGGCTTCCTTACGCTTTGCACATGCATTATATTTAAAATAGTATTAACTTGAGCTGGCTGTCTCGTGTCCATTTGGGAGAGCAAGAATAAAATAGAATGACAGCAAGAACAAGATGACTTTGTTTTCGAACAACCTCATGGTTATTTTATGAAATACTCTCGATATATTATACGTGGACTCGTTTAAACAGCAGATAAAAAAGGGTTGAACAATACAAAAATTGAAGAAAAAAAGCTATACGAGTTGATTGTTTCCTTTCAAACAGCCGAACTGATTGTTCAATAAACTCGAACTTTTTCCTACTTCTCTCAAATAACTTGCGTCCCCTTTCATTCTCAGTAGCTTTTGAGCACATTCAAGTGCTTCATAATGGGCGAAGAACCACCTTTGAGGTAGTGTTGAACCTGCTATATAGAGTAGCTTTCTTGTCATGCGTAGCTGTGCCCAGTGTGCATGGTAATACTGTGTACCACATTTTCACAATATATTGCATTTTTTAGTGCATGCCTCTTCCCATAGCTTTGCTTTTTTTTTGTTTTACTTTCCTACAGTGGCTCTTTTACTTACACAGAAACAACCTGCACTCGTGTTTTCTTTACTACTAGACAGTCGCGCCTCTCTAGTCATCACAAAGAAAACACTTGGTAATACCGTACAGTGTCCCTGGGGAGAATTTTACTCCTTACAGTTTTTTTATTTTCCTTTGCACTATTTTGCTAAGTAGAACAGGACTTGGACTTCAAAGCTCCTTTCCACAAAGTGTGTACACGGCCTGCTCATGGCAGCTCAATTAAAAGCATGTGCTGCTTCTCTTAACTAACCTAAGTGTGCTGAAAAAGCATGGGAAAAAAAAATTTCTGCAACCACAGAATATTCTTTTGATATTGATGCACGTAAAATACAACTCTCAGTCTAAAAACCTGAGTTTTCTGTCTGCAGGTGCTTTCATTTTTGCCTTTTGTCATTTTTGCCTTCTTTGACCAAGTTGTCATGTATGAACTAAAGTGGCTGTTTGGGCTTGTTGGTCTGTGATCATAGTTAAAGAATGCAGCGTGAAAAGACATGGACAAACGAAGAAGTGGACAGGACGGGTGCTGTCCATCCTGTCCACTTCTTCGTTTGTCTTTTCGCGCTGCATTCTTTAACCATGTCATGTATGGCAGTTTGAGCGTCTACACTTTTTGGCTCGAGTACAAATAATTGTTCATGTACCTATTTCACTATGACCTTGAGAGACCTGTCAAAGCATAGTAAAAGCCAAGTTGCTAAGGAAAGTGAAAAAGCATGAGGCAATGCTAATTCTTTTTTGTGTGCGTAAAATGTGCGCATACATATCATATTTGAAACAGCAGAAGGATGGGACACAGTAAGGAGACAACACGAGCGCTGGATATCAACTGGTTTCTTTCCAAGAAGCTCAGGAACATGTATAAGTTTGACGAGCTTTGACAAGCTAAGAACAACAATAATTCTGAAAGGTGCACAACACGGCATGACAGAGGGAACGGCACGTGCGCCGCTTAGCTGCTAACAGTAGCTGAACGGGGAAGCCACAAAGAGCAATGAAACAGGTGTAAACAAGCAACTGCAAAGAATTTTAGCTGTCTTATAGACTTGTTTTGAATTTTTTGTGTTGCTTTTTTACGCTTGCTTCATTGTTCTTTGTGGCTTCCCCTTCGAGATCCTGCTAGCAGTCCAGCTGGGCACGCGCCGCCCCCTCCGTCATGCCACGTTGTGCACGTTTTGGAATTATTTTGTTGTTCTTAGTTTGTCAAAGCTACATATGTTCCTGAGCTTCTTGGAATAAAACCAGTTGATAGTCAGTGCTCGTGGTGTTTCCTTACTGTCTCCCATCTTTGCGATATGATTGGCAAGCAACGAGCCTAATTCACAACACTTTTGCAGTTTATTCCCATACATATGGCTAGGGTAAATTGCATGTAAAAAGTCAGTGATTCCATATAATTACTTGCTGATACAACACATTTTTTTAAACTCCCAGAGCCATAAATTGGTATGGTATGCGATGTTTAACGTCACTCGGCTGTACATTGGCTGTGAAAGATGCTATAGTGGAGCGCTGTGGCTGGGATCATAGCCGTAAATGTCAGAGCATTATTTAACTTTCTTGCATACAAAAGCTCTTGAGAGAATGACTAAAGCCAAGCCCTTACTGAGCAAGATGCTGACCTCAGGTTGGCACTCTTTTGCTTAGAGCTTGGAGATAAAGCTTCACCTGTGATGCAATATGGTAAGGTAGGCACTGTTACCATGACCATCAAGGACTTATGTCATTCACTTCTTTGCCTTGCGTAAAAGGCAAAAAAGAAAGCTTGTATGTAGACTGCTGCAACAAGGTCATGTGTTCTGTCTGTAGGAACAGTCTTTAAAACCTACATCAAACAGTGCCGAGATGAAGAGTTTCCCTGTCTGCGCTTGTGTTATCTTCTTGTCCGTGTCTTTTTGTGCGCAGTACCCCTTTTATTTACCATGATCGACCGACTAGCCCAACAACGTACGCTCTTAAACTAGAGTACTGATGCTGAAAAATGCGTATTTACAGCTGTGCCTCATTAATGTGGACAATATAGATATAACGCAAGGGGGAGTTTAAATGCATATGAAAATGAAAGCTTTACATGAGCACTGCATTGTCTTTGCCACCCTATAGTTAGTTAATGCACGTGGCACAATCAAGCGTGCCCCCCCCCCCTCCCTTCCCCCCCTCTCCTCTAAGCTGAGGCTGCTTCCTGCTGCATCTGTCCACCCTTTTTTTTTTTTCTTTTCCCTATCTACTCTGCTATTTTACTGCTTTTCCCTTCAACGGCCCGTGCCATGCGCTTTCCCTCGTGGCTCCTATGCCTTCGAAAAGTTGGCTTGTCCTTGCAGCTTACGATCCGGTGGGTAAGCCATCTCAAAGAGTGACATTTTATTGTCTTTGATATCCGTTTGCCTCCGACAGTTAGCCTTGCGATTGCGCCATAATGCGTCTGTCACTCAGAGATTCCTAGACTGCTCGTTTGCCACGATGTCATTACGCGGGAGGTACTTCGCCATGACCAAATGCTCTTTACAATAACTGTTTTCTTATTAAAGATGTCTTTACTATAAATGAAAAAAAAAAAAAAGAAATGTAGTCATCTATCAAATGCGCAATGGGACCATAGTTTCACTTTATGATACCCGTGCTTTTACTATATCCAAGTTTACTATCGCAGGGTTCTCACCTGGAAGTATTGATACAACCGTCAACCTACCGAGGCTGAGAACAAATAATTGTTCATGTACCTATTTCACTATTACCTTGAGAGACCTGTCAAAGCATAGTAAAAGCCAAGTTGCTAAGGAAAGTGAAAAAGCATGAGGCAATGCTAATTCTTTTTTGTGTGCGTAAAATGTGCGCATACATATCATATTTGAAACAGCAGAATTTCAACTGCTGTTTAATTTCAACTCATACTCTTACTTCTTGGATTGACTGAAAGGAACTTCAGCAAGAGATGTTGTTGGGCTAGTTGGCTTGATACTTGTAATACCATGAAAGGTTATGCGCAAAAAAAAGACGACACAAAGACAGAAGACACGACAGGATGTGGCATCTTTTTTTGCGCATAACCTTTCATGGCATTACAAATGACTGAAAGGATTATTGCCGCTTATATTCAGTTTCCTAACACTGCACCTGCATGAAGTTCCATTCCTTTGAGCTTACCACCTGCCGTGCCTCAAACCCAAGTTGCATCAAGTCCCAGAGGCACTTTAATTTTCTTTTGTTTATTTTGGCCATGTGTTCTTTTTAAAAAGGCAATGCTGTGAGTAGCTTTGTTCATTCATTTCAGGGTGTTTTAATTCATTTAGTGTAGAATAAACAATGCACAACAGTGATTGAGTCTCTCTGAGCCCATAGAGACTCGTTGACTACGAATTCAACTCTCAGAAAGAGAAGCACTTTGGCAGCGAAAAAGTGCATAAGCAGAAGTAACTGCAGCTTGCAGTTCACTGACTTGCGAATAAGTGTGCGCGCAATGTGGCATGCAGTATGATACGCATTCCAATGTGCAACAAAGTCATGATTCAGTGCGTATGAGATTTTTATTAAAATCCGAAGAGTGTCAACAGTCCTTTCTCTCTATATCAGTGTCTGGTTGTCACAGTCAAGATTTTGTTCACATCACTGCCCACATTAGTAGACAAAAATACATGGGTCCAAATGGGCTCAGTGCATTTTTGCCCTGTCCGAAAAGTGAGTTTTCATATTGACTAGGCTTAAATGGATTCGAAACATTTAGTCCCCAGAAAAACTACATAATATGAATCCGTATTAGTTAAGCATGACTGTACTGTGTGTGCTCTGTACAAGCTTTGCGAAGGTTTATACTGTGGCATTATTTCAGCCACACTGCTAGGCTTCCTAACCTGGAACCTGTAATAAAAATATCAGAAATGTTGAATGAAGAAGATGTGTACACTACTGCCTTTGCTGTACATGAATACATTTTGCTGTTTACTGGCATAACATACACTAAAACTGCAATTGCCTCTATGAATATTTCATGATTTTTATGTGACTAAGCACTTTTTCATATCAAACAGATGAAAGCTTTCCAACCCTTCAGCCCAAAAGTTCGAAAAGTTGTTGTGGCAACCAATATTGCTGAAGCTTCTGTGACCATCAATGGTATTGTTTATGGTAAGTTGTTCAGAGATGTCAGAAGTAGTGCCATTCATTGTTTACAGCCCTAGCTTATGCACTGTCTTCACGTAGTGGTAGACTGTGGATTCGTGAAGCTCAACTTCTTCAATCCAAAGACAAGCACGGATGCCTTAGTTGTGGTGCCTGAATCACAGTCTTCAGCTACACAAAGAGCAGGCCGTGCTGGTAGGGTGTCATCAGGAAAGGTCTACAGACTGTTCAGAGGTCAGTACCTGCTTATAGAAAATGCAGGCAACAAGTTCTGTCCCCATCTTTTTGCAGAGGAAGACTTTAAACAACTCCCACTGTTCACAACACCAGAGATTCAACGCAGCAACTTATCAACCTTTGTACTCCAGCTCAAGTCGTTGGGAGTAAACAATATAGCACATTTCAGCTTTCCTTCAGTGAGCAATTTCTCAGTAATTTTGTTTGCAGGAATGTTGCGAGCAGAGAATGTTGCAGTGACCTGCATTTCTTTCTTCTTAGGCACCTCCCTCAAGAATCATCATTAATGCATTAGAGTTGGACTATGCTCTAGGAGGTAAGCAAAGCCACATTTTAATGGAAAAGCATTCTAAGTAATTTTTTTTTGTCCAGCACTTGACAAGAGTGGTGGTCTCACAGAGTTAGGAATGAAGATGGTCATGTTTCCAGTGCCTGCCATGCAAGCAAAAATGTTGCTCGCATCTGGTATGTAATATCTGTGCCGAGAATGGCCCAAGAGGACTATTTTTGCTAATTAGCCTTTTTTCAGGTGAATTTGGGTGCTCAGAAGAGGCATTAACAATAGTTGCAATGCTGCAGATTGAGTCCATATTCTTGTTTCCTTCAAGTAGGCGAGCAGAAGCGGTAAGAACAGCAACTGTCATTGTATATCTACTGTACAACACCCTAAGTCACTGTCTTGCTATAAGGATTGCACTACAGTTCACGATTGACCGTGGTTTCAAACGACCAAAAAGAAAGAAAAGCTTATTTTGAGCTTAAAATTTAAAGTATCAAACATTTGGAACTATACTTGAGGACAACTTTTTTTGGCAATGCATTAGAGGCTAAGCAGGAAAAGGAGAGAGGTGAACCTTTGTCCCCATGCCATGGGGGCTGTGTTTTTCGTTGTTCGGGCTAGGGGTGCGGAGGATGGAGAGGTGAAAGAGGAGAAGTTGGAGAAATGGTATAGGGGCCAGGGCTGAGGAGCCCACTCCCCACGGTGCACACATGCTATCAATTATGCTAAAGGCAATAAATGGTACTCACCTATGGGGCAGAAACATGGAGGCTAACGAAAAGGGTTCAGCTTAAGTTAAGGACAGCGCAGCGAGCTATGGAAAGAAAAATGATAGGTGTACCATTAAGAGACCGGAAGAGGGCAGAGTTTGGTGGATGAACAAACGCGCGTTCATGACATCCTAGTCGAGGTCAAGAGGAAAAAATGAGCTTGGGCAGGGCATGTAATGCGAAGGCAGGATAACCGCTGGTCCTTAAGGGTAACAGAGTGGATACCAAGAGAAGGCAAGCTTAGCAGGGGACGGCAGAAAGTTATGTGGGCGGATGAGATTAAGAAGCTTGTGGGGATACGGTTGCCGCAGCTGGCAAAGAAAAGGGTTAATTAAAGAAACATGGGAGAGGCTTTTGCCCTGCAGTAGGCACAGTCAGGCTGATGATGATGATGCTGACGTTAGTGGACGCAGTCCATTTGACTGAAGTGTGCTTCAAGAATCCCACCTGCTACCCACAAACAGCACTAATCAAGTGCAGTAAGGCTTGGGAAGTCTGAAGGGAGGTGATGTCCTACCATGTTAAAATTGTGCGTCACTGTTAAGTACGAGTCAGTTTATGAGCCAAATTCACAAAGCTGTTCAAGGTCAGAAATGGTCGGTTGGATTTTTTCTATTGTATAATAAGCTATCATAACTGGCCAGCGCACAGGTGTTGACCACTCGCCCACAGTTTTGCAATAAAAGTAACTTTGTTAACTAGCATAGTTTATTCAGTTTTCAACATAGGGACGAGCTTGCAGTGGCAAGTAGTCCGTTATTCTGATCCTTGGTATACCCTTTGAATTGCAAGAAATCCTGCTTGTCTTGTAGACGACACCACCTTGTAGGCATCATTGAAGGAAGAAACATTATTTGCCAGCTGTTTCACTCTTTTCCAGAGAAAAGCAAAGTACAAGTTCTCAGTGCTTGAAGGAGATCTGCTCACTCTGTTGAATGTTTACAATGGCTTCATCCAAGTAAGTGCTTAGATTACAGTGGTGCTCCTACTTACGTTTTAGTTGAAAGCATCGAGTGTACGTAGTCTGAGAGCTGTATCGATGTAAAAGCTTCGCGTAGTCCTGCTTGCACACATTGTTATTTATTTTCAATACTCTCAGGGCCCGGAGGCATTACAACATGCATGGCAAAATTACTTTTGAAAAGTACATAAATTACATTACTAATTACTTTCTTAGAAATCGCTCATCATCATCACAAAGTAATGGCATTACATTACAATTACTTCCCAAAAGTAATAATTACTTTGAAATTTTCTTTAGTTTCGAAACATTGTTCATACTTCATACTAAATTTTTAGATTTCTTTGCACCACCAGTGACCTTAAAAATTGGCGTCGGAAATTTTGCCCTTCTTTGTTGAAAGGTAGCCATAGTCCATTGAACAGCCGTTTTACTGACGTAGATGAGGTCAACTTAATCGCAAAGCATGTATAATTGCTCACATCACTCTTTAATCAGAAGTTCATCGTTCAGTGTGTAGTATGGTCTCACCCTCTTGATTTTGAAGAATTTGTCGACTATGTAAACTTTGGGAGAGCATCAGCTGCTTGTATTCGTGCTCATCATCCCGGAAATGCACCGGGGCACAGAGAAGCTGCCATTGTGTTGTTGAATTGACCCGTTGTGAAGGCATGTCGGCGGATATAAATTGCATGTCGCGGTGAAGCTGTCGCCTACGTTGCCCTTGATGTAAAAATAGGGCTTAAAGTCCGGCCACAGAAGGTAGTTTGTCCAAAAAGTCACAACCAGGTTTGTTAGATGTCAGCTGAGACATCTAACAACATGTGGTCAGTGTGGCAACATGACAGTTATATATGAAGCAGCCGAGAAGGAAGTACTCGCTTAAGCACTCGCAGTGCATCTGTGCATAGGTGCAATAAGGCATGCCATGGTCATGGAGCTCTCCTTATGGTCCTGTAGTGCATCTGTGTGTATGACTGTACGTAGTGCTGGAAGATGCGTAGCACTCCTACAGACTCTTCATCAAGGCGGTGCTGATGCCTGCGCGCACATCGCCTCTCGTCCGCATGCTCCGCTTCGCTGGAGACTGGAGTGTTCGCTCTTGCTGGTCGCGCATTTCTCTTGCTATCTAGACGTTCGAACCCGCAAACGCGAGGCCAAAGCATGGCCGATAAAAGGAACAGCACGGACTCATTCAGCAAAAGTAATTCATTACATTACTAAATTACCAGCCCTGAAAAGTCTGCCATCTGCATTATAGAGAGTAGGGGCATACAAAATCAGCGGCAATTTCCTGGAATTTCTCACCGTCAATGATAGCAGCAATGAAGGCTGCCTGAAGGTGGCTCCAATGAATGTGGTTCCAGTCAATTCCAGTTTGAGAAAGAATTAATACGAAGGCTGATTCGGCAGTGCGGTATTCCTACCTTGAAGTTGTGGTCAATGCAGACTGGAGGAGGGAGTACCTTAGCTTTGAGGATAGGGTTAGTATAATAACTGTGTTGGAAAGACTTGAGCAAAATATTTGCGGCACTGAGAAAAGAACCAAAAGACCAAGGGCTGATGTGATTTCAGATACGCTTCCTGTTCAGGAGTAATTTGAACAATAAATTGGGCGCCACGGTTCTGTCGTTAAAGTTATCTGATTAGGATTCCAGATAGAACATGCACATTCTAGTTTTGGTCTTATTAACATCCTATACAGATGAAGCTTAACAGTGCTGTTTGCGGCTTTGAAATGGTGGTCAAGAATCAGAGCGTGCAGTACTACAGCCTAGTTAGATATGCAGTTCACGTGTATTTTCCAAGACAGATTGTGGGTTCTGTGAATAACCAGATATTTGTACCATGAGACAGGTGATAAATGAGTGTTGTTAAGAAGAAAGCAAGAGGTGTTATAGTGAGGGTGGCTAGAAATACATAGGTGTTTGCACTTAGTGGTGTTAAGCGTCATGAGCGAGTCGCTGCACCATGAAAAAATTTTAACTCAGACTGCTAACATGCTTCATCACAGGGATTAGTAATTAAACGACGTAGCACACAGTCATCTGCGAGAAGTTTTATATGGGAAATAATGTCGTTAGGAAGATCATTAATGTAAATTAGAAACAAGAGGACCTAACAAAGAACCTTGAGGTACTACAGAAGTTACGGAAATAGGAGTTGCGTCATAATCATTAACTAAGACTTATTGGCTACGGTCGGAAAGAAAACATTTAATCCAGCCTAATGCCTGATCGTCAATATTAAGAGCACCGAGTTTAAGTAGTAGTAGATCTTGAGAACCAGTTTCAAACGCCTTAGCAAAGTCTAAGAATATGCACTCCACAACAACGTTAACATCCATAGTGCAAAATAAATCATCAGTGAAAGATTGGAGTTGTATTCCGCACGAAAAAAATTTTCTGAAGCTGTGTTGACATGAATTGTAAAGTTTGTGAGATTTGATAAAAGTAACAACATGAGAGTAAGTTATGTGCTGAAGAAGTTTGCAGGGTACGCTGGTTAGTGAAATGTGCTGATAGTTAAGTGCTGAAGCACTTACCTAACTATCCTGATTTGTGTAATGGAACCACCTTCCCCACCTACCAATCATGAGGGATGGAACAACTCTAGCGACTGTGCAAAGATTTCACGAAGAATCCATGATGAGCAGGTGGATGTACTATTGGGGACAAAAGTGGTATACTCCACGCGGCAGGAGCAATGGAAAACTGCGTTGCAATGCCATCTACAGGCGGCATCTGGGATTGAGACAGCCAATGCGTGACGTTTATTATCAGCAGGAATATCGCTTGGCTCATTTCAATGTTTCGTGCTTTGGCTCGCCAAAATGGCGCAGTTTTGCGTTGCTTTGGCTCCTGCCGCGTGGTGTATACCACTTTTGTCCCCGATAGTACATTTCAAGAACTTTGTTGTTATGCAGGGATGGTAGAAGCACTAAGCTAAAAAAATGGTACCCTTAGGAACCATGATCTTGCCGATGGTGTGTGCAATCAGTTTTATCAGTCCTGACAATGACTACCATGTTCTTGTAGAAAGGGAAAGATAAGCAGTGGTGTGGACAGATGTTCCTAAACTACAATGGTCTTGTGAGAGCCACTGAAATTAGGAACCAGTTGCGGAAGCTGCTGCTGAAGTACAAAGTGCCACTAGTCTCTTGTCAAGGTATGTTGCAGTTTGCGACTGGTTTGTACGGCTAATTTAACGCTTCTAAGAATGCATCATTTAATTACAGGTGACACTGACTCAGTGTGCCGGTGCATTGTAGCAGGCCACTTTGCCTATGCTGCATACTTGCATTACTCGGGAGAGTACCGCACTGTGTGTGGTGACCATCAACTGGCTATACACCCCACATCTGTACTATATACACAGAAACAGCCAAAGTGGTAAGGCAACTCTACATCATAAATCAGCCACCGGGAATTCCTTTTTGCAGCTTGTGATTTACATGAATGCATATTCCTGCAGGGTTGTTTTCGGAGAGCTTGTTCATACCAGCAGAGAATTCATGAGGAATGTAACAGTAGTGGAGTCATCGTGGCTCTATGAACTTGCACCAGGGTTTTATCAGTATGGCACAGTAAGCAACGTTTCATATTTTGTTTATTCACAAATGTACAAAACTTTACAATTATTTTTCATTGCTGTGCAGGACACAGATGCTGCAAGAGGAAGGCTGTTATGAAAATGCACATGGATTTTATTTACACTGTGAATAAGAATGCCAACTGTAGACGAAAATCATGAATCATTATGATCATGCACTATACACATAACTACATAATAAACTGTTCAGTCCACAATTTTATGCCAAGAAGATTTTCATTACCACAAAATTTCTTACCGCACTGGAGCCACTAGTTTTTCCAGATTTTATGTAAGAAAGTTTGGGCGGATCCGGATTCCAGTTTCTGAAATATTTAGAAGCCATTCAGAACATGCAATAGTGTTCGAATACAGAAATATTTCTACCACTGAACATTAAGTGTTTTAACTAATGGAAATAAATGCACTGAGGTCAGAAGCTCTACTAATTTAAGCCCTGTGTTCAGGGGCACTGTAATTATGTAAAGGAAACCAAGCTAGTGCAATTTTACAATGAACAAAATTTTTTTTTTAACTTGTCTGACATTTCAGCTTTGTCTTAGACTACTCCCTTTCTAACAACAATCAATACAGTACAAAAAAACCCAATGGCCACTAGGAGGCACTAACCATAAGAAAGCTCTACAGTGCTCTGTGACAAAACGCGATAACAAGGCATAAAGCACTCACCACCTGGGCAGGTGCGGGTTACAGGAGTGACTGGGAGGGGACTGCATGACTCCAACGGTATAAATTGTGGTGCTTTTGTTGTCTCCTGGGCTTCTTCTTCACTTTCCATGTTCCTGCTGGGAACAGCAGAAAGTTAAAGGGGTCGTGAAATGTTTTCCGAAAATTTTGAACGACGTGTGTATTTGGAATTCTGACCCTTCATTCTATAGTATACCTTGGTTCGTTTCATCGTCTGGGTTGATTGAATAGCTAAAAAAAATAAATTTCGGTTTCCCAGTGCACGTCCCCCTCAACTCACAGCAAACGTCATTTTAAGAAGCCAATCAGAGGCTTCTGTCGTCACACAACATGGTGGCTTAGCGAGACCTATTTATTTAGCCATAGTTGACCGAGGTTACAGGACGCATATTGACTCGAATGTGGCACCGTCGTCTGCTCAGAATGGAGTCTGCTAGCTGTCAAGTTGACACATGTGCGAAAACTTGGCTGGCGCGCCGCACCAGTCGCCGCTTGCGAACTGCCGCCTACTGCAAGCAGGGACACGGAGCGACAAGCATCTTTGCGCCGCTAGGCTCATGCCCGGCCCAAATCCGGTGTAACACTTTGCCACCGCACACCAGCGCCTGCGCGCTGCTTGGCTACTGAAGTTCGCACCAGAAAAGACAAAATAGCGATGTTATCAGAAAGACTGCCGGCTGTACTCGGGCGGCGACAAACCATGCCTGCCCACGTAGCGCGCTTTCGGCAACGGCGCTGGGCGCGGGCGCGCCGGGCGACGAACTGCACTGCGCTCTGGCTGCCCTGGTTGTCGCTAGGCCTGTTTCGCATCGAAGCCGCGGTGGACAGCGCTTCGGAAGTAGCCTGGGTTATAATAAAATGCCTGCTTTTGGCATCGCTTTACTGTCAACAGCATCGTCTCACAACAAAAAATATGGTCATTGTTGCGGTTCGCTCGGCAGCGGAGCTATATAGCGGACGCCAGGGGCGCAAGCCGAACCGCAACAGCCGGGCAGCGGCGGTTGTGGCAAGAAATTTGCTCGTATTACAGTGGCTGCTTTTACCAGCAACTCGGCATTGTTCAATGATCCTCAAAAATGATCTATTTTCCACACTTCTTGCTCTCACAGTTTATTATTTACGTGAAGAAAAATCTTTAGCTCATTTTAATGACGCCAGCGGACGGGATCCAGGTTTGCCGGTCGGCCTGCAGACTCGCTGTATTTCACATTCGCACCAGAAAAGACAAAACAGCCACGCTATCAGAAAGGCTGCCTGTTATATTCGAGCAGTGGCAGCATGCCGAGCTTTCGGCAACGACGCCACCTGCGGACGCGCCGGGCGATGAACTGCGAGCCTTGCCGGCGGCCCTGGTCGTCGCTAAGCCTACCTGGTTTTGCATCGATACTATCGATACCGCAGCTGAGGGAGCTTCGGAACTGGTCAGCGCTGTAAAAGGTAATACTCTCGTCACCCCTTTAACTGTGAACCTGTCCCATAATAAAATAAAGATATGCTCGATACGCCAGCGGAGCTAGCAAATGCCAGCTATTCGAGCGGCGACCAGGCAGTAAATAAAGCGGTCATGGGATGAAATTTGCTTGTATCGCCGAATTAAATACTGCCAGCAACTCGGCATCAGCCAATGATCCTCAAGAATGATTCATTTTTGGCATTCATCTATTCCAGTGCTTGTTATGAGCGTGAACAAATAATACTAGCGTGTTTTTTTGACGCCGGCATCCAGGCTGACAGGCCGGCCCCGAGAAACGCGCCCCCACATCATTATGACGCTGGCGCTCTGTGTGCTCGCATTCTGCCCCTTGTCAGTGCGACGCGCCGCATGCGGCCTGTCATTGACATCGGTTGGGCGCAGGCGGCGAGCTGCTGTCAGTTGTTGTTACGCCGCTCGCAACGGCACGTCGTGCGCCCGGCAAGTAGCAGTCATGCCGAGAGCCCGCGACCCCTCTGCCTGCGGGAGCCCCGACCGTGAACCTCCGAACCCGGTCGTGGACTCGAGTCTTCATCTCTATCGCAAGGGGTGGGTTGACTCGCAGCCCCATCTGCAAATTATGCCTAACCCTCTTCACGCTTCTGGAATATATTTTTCTGCAGCAAAGAGCAGAAGCGCGGAGCCGATGCGCGCCGCGATAGCCGACTCGTTCGTATAGAGTTCATGTAAACAGAGAGTCGTCGAGATGGGCTGGCCTTGCTCAGCTCGATTCTCCAACTCAAACCACCGCTGTCAAGGAACACCACCTAGATAGGTTCACGTAAGCAAGGCTTTGTCGAGCCGCTGATACTGAAGCCAAGGAGGATGGAGAAGCAGAACCGAAACCGAAACTGGTCCCAGGTCAGTGATTGATGTATGACCACGTGCTGCAGTTTAACAGAGTGCAATTACGCGTGCAAATAATTGGAAAACCTTGTTTCACTTTCTGAATTTCTCATAAAGCTATTATTTTAGGGCAAACGAAAGTTGAAGATATCTGTACATTTCTGAAGATCTTAAAATGACGTAGTCGAGTAGTGCGTGTGCCAGCCGACGGCGGCGCATGGTCGTTTCATGAGCACAAAAAGGCAGCGATTTCGAACGGGCTTTATTAAATGCAGACTCAATATTGAGTCGAAATATTTCGGAATCAGCATGTCTAATGTTTATGGAAGCAGTAAAAATTAAAACCGGGCAGCTTCATTTTCTTTTCACAACCCCTTTAAGCTGCCACAACTCCAGATTCTAGTACAATAGGCACACGCTACCAAACTTGCCTCTGTTTTGGAGCCTTCAAGGGTGCACTGGCCGTACTGGTGTGTGGATCCTCCTCACACTTGCGTTTTTTGCCTCGAGCACGATGGGACAGGAAGCACTTGTTCCCTCTTGGGCACTTCTTGTTGGCAGCATGTTCAGGGCAAATAAGGATGTGCTGCTTCTTGCACTGAAATTGTGAGGCACCATAGGGCAGCCATTTTCACATAAACTCTAGCTGAACAAGCTACCAGTTAAACTGGCCTTGCTTTTTAATGCAGTACATATGGTTAAACGATCATAGACACCTAATTTTTAGGCCTGTGCGAATATTGTATAGTGTCGAATATTTGATCGGAAAGAAAAGTATTTGATATTCGATTTGACCCGAATATTTGGTATTAACAATCTTGAAATAATCGTTACGAGCGAATAACGTTTCTGGTACTCTTGCTTTGTGTGGTTTCGGTTCAGCGTACCTCCAGGGAGAGGAAAGTTCAAGCCACTTTCACCCCGGCTAACTGAAGAAACCTCCGCTGAAGCTGCAACTCCATACACCATCCGTTGTGAATGTAACTGAAGGAAGAATTTGCGCTAGCGTCTGTAGTAAACAACAAAATCTAACCTCAAGAAGGTTCTGAAAGGAAAAAAGGTCTCTCGCTCTCCCTCTCTATCCCTTTTGAATTTCTGGCCCGCATTGCCGTTACAACCGCCACGCATCCTTTGCATGTTTTGCGAACTCCGTCAGATGCATTATCTTGGGTGCTGTCGCCTTGCTTTGCAGCGCCGGTCATAGACACTTTGGCGTCGTGTTCCTCCATGTGCTAGTGATGTCGGTGGTGTTTGGTTTTACGCTCGTGACCTTCGAAACTGCAAAGAGTGCAGCGAGACCCGCATGGATATGACAGGAACTGCTCGCTACCTGCGCTCGCTTTCTCGGGAGCCACCCGCGCCACTGCTCATTTTGGCACCATGGATCATGAACCATTTAGTTACTGCTCATGACGAAGCAGTCTGCAAAGTCGCCACATAGTGGGAACCGATTAAGCAACTGTATAACTGAATTTTAATGGTGTTGTATACATCAGCATGGAGAGTGAAGGTCACTGCGTGATAGTGGTTCACTTTCATGCATTTAGGTGAATACTAAACAATTTTTTTGCAGTTATCTACAATTGTAAGGTACATCATGCATGCATTAAATTGTGTGCACTCGCTGTGCACGGACTGATCTTTCTGTATTGCGTGAATGATGCACGAAACGATGTACTGAAAATGTCAGCTGCGTCGCTTGAGATAAACTTCTGATGTGTCGACACACATTATCTGCATTGTACAGATTGCTGTAACGTAGACAAATAGTGTATCTTGAGAACTATCTCTTTTAGACTCAAAGTAATGAGAACGATATATGTGTCAATAAAACCATGAAAAAAATTTTCTCTGGTCTCCATGCATTGGCCCAGCGCTGCAGTTACCATTTTTGACCAGCAGTGCAATCAATTTTAACATGCCACAACAGCAACGAAAGGGTGTACAAAACCCAAGTAAAGCGCAGCGGGCCCGATTTTGGACCAGTCCGCGTGTGAAGCAGCTGCCATGCGAACACCACCCGCGCCCGCACGTTTCGGTCATCCACTGACATGGAGAAAGTCATACACCATTTGGTATGAATGTAACTGAAGGAGGAATTGGCGCTACTGCCTGCAATTCATGGCTGCTGGGAGGTATATCAAGTTTCACCCCCATGGCACCTCCTCCAGGATGGCACCGCGGCTCGCAGGCAACCAAAGCTCCGACTCTGCACCGTGTGCCTGCGCTCCTGTGCGTATGCCAGAGCTGGTGAGTGCATGCGAGCAGACGGAAGCATGACGCCCAGATCTGTACCTGCCAGGTGTCTGCAGCCGTGCTGCCCGCGGTGTGCATGCGCCGTAACTGGCACTGCAACGTGCATTAGCAGAGAAATTTAGCATAGCACGATCCGCTTCCACACGCCGCCAGTGTGCACGCACTGACTGGTCCCGACGGGGCAGGCATGCAAACAGCTGGCCGGCACCTTGTGGCATCCTCAAGACAATCTGCGCATGCGCAGTGGCTGCCCACGGAAGCTGCAATATGTTCGCGACAGTGCCCACGAACTGCAATATGCTAAATCTTTCTAATCAGATGACACGCGGCTTCCTTGACTTCCGCGGAACAAGTCTCGGCTGACTGCAGGTTCAAATCCGGCCGCGTTTCGATGGAGGCGAAACAAAAGGCACACGTTTGCTGTGCTATGCCGGTGCACGGTAAAGGTCCCCAGGTGGTCAAAATTATTCTGGAGCCCTCATCTATGGCACCTCTTTCTCTATCTCTTCCTCAACTCCCAGTTTCCTCCCTGTTACTATGTCTTTCATTTCCTAACAACCAATCGCCAAGGGGAGCTTGCAGGAGGCACATGGAGATGGGCGCACAGTGCATATGCCTGGCAGGTGTTTATTGAGTCGTCACAGCAGAGCAACAACGCAATCGCGATTAACCTTTTGAACATCGCACTATGAAGCAATATTTCAAAGACGAAACTTCCTATTGCCTATTCAAATATGCTTTCAAAATGAATGACAAAAATTCAGCCACATTTACAACTACTAAGTACGTTTTTATGCCTGCTGCGTTTCTGAACCATTGGAATTTCCCATATACAGAATGCTGATGTCATCTGAAACAGCTTTTATCAGCTGTGCAGTGCGAATTTATTGCTGTCTGAAGACAACCTTATAGCTGCCTGCAATGTCTCTGCAAATTATAGAGAAAATAACAATGCTTCAATAATGTTCTCTGTCACCGTGGGAGCTGTATCACATTAGACACTTCAGAAACAAATTTTTGAGCAATGGCTTTTACGTCGCACTATAAACCCCATAAGGCTCCAATCCGTGATCATGTGACCAGCCCCCGCACGTGCCTCTTGCTGCCTTCGTAGTTGCTATGACATGCACCCCGGCCACCTTTGTGCAATCGTTGCCGTCATCGCATGAGAAACCTGAAGATGCCTCAAAGGCTTCAGAATGCCTTTTAGATGTCACACGTACACGGGAGATGGAGGTGAGAGCCCGCAGACGCAAAATGGGTCCAACATACGTAGCATGGGCTTGGGCTGCTGCTAAATAACATCCACAAACCTGAACCCACACATTTGACAGACAGCACGGGACAGCGTTTGTGCCAGCTGGCACAATGCAAGACTCTAAGATTGGAGAATCGCCTGTCTGAATTTTGCTACTGCCAAACGCCAATGTTTCAAAAAAGGAACATATGCATAAGACTCGCTGCCAGTGGAAGACACGCAGGATTTAGTTAATTTTTCTCTCAGGATATCCCTATTTATTAGCAATTACTTTTGTTCTGGTTTTTGTTTATTTCAACCTTTTTTTTTTCTTGCAAAAGGGCTCCACAAACACTCAGCTGGGACAAGGCACAAAATATGTCTGTTTACCAGTAATAACTCAGTTTTAAATAGGTCGACAATAAATAACAGTTGCAATGTTTTCCACAATCATCACATAGTATAGGAAAACAAAAATTCCAAAGAATGGCATATATTGAAGGGAGATAAAAAAACTGAGTTTCGTATGTTCCAATTTTGAAACACTGGCACGTAAAAGGTCAAGACCAGCAGTCAGGGGTCTCATAGATAGGCCTCACACCTCACAAATATGTCAGCTCTGCATGTAGGTCAACTACTCCTATTTTCGATGGCCATTTTTGCACTACACTATGTAGTATGCTTACAAAAATTACAAAAATAAGGCAAGCATTGTCCCCCACCCCTTCTTTCAACACATAGGCTGTTGCCTGCATACATGGTTTCAGTTTGTCCAGCACTTAAAACCTTACTGACATACTTAACTCAAGTGCCATCATTTCCTTGATAGTGATGATTAAATATCTTTCTACATATTTACCTAAAAATTCTCATTCCTTTAATTCTTGACAAATAACTCTGCTCACTTTAGTACAAACAACTGAAGCTCTGTTGACAACCACGAACATGGCCAGCAGCCTCCCAAATGCTTGCCCTACAGCTGCTGGTCAATGAAGGCTGCCTGACAAAAGGACACTTTTTCAACATGACAGAAAGGTAACTCACATTCTAGCGCAAGCTTGGTTGTATGGAGGGGCTTAACGTCCTAAAGCAGCTCAGGCTATGAGGGATGCCGTAATAGAGGGCTCTGGATAATTTCGACCACCTAGGGTCCTTTAACATGCACAGTACAGAGGCCTCTAGCATTTCGCCTCCATCCAAATGCAACTGCCATGGTCGGAATCGAACCCGCGTCTTTTGGGACAGCAGCCGAGCGCCATAAGCACTGCGACACTGAAGCGGCTCTCTAGTGCAAGCTTAGTTCGAAACATGTATTAGTTAAAAAGTTTACAGGGCGCTTGTGTGTCACAAAAGCAGCCACCGCACCATGTGGTGGAGCTCTATAGTGTGCCTTGGGGTTTGGAGGAAGCATCTGAGAGCTGGAGGCACAGTCCCCTTTATTAAGTTGAGTATTAGCAAGAGAGAGTTCTACCACATGGTATGGCAACAATCCTGGTCATGCACACAGTGGCTTGGAAGCTTCTGACATGTGCAGTACACTCTAATATGGCTAAGCTTTTAAGAAACTTTAAAAAACAGTGATACGACACATTTCTTAGTGTGCAAACCTCATACCAGTCAGTATGCAAGGCAGACGTATTCCGCATCATGGCCATTCCTCACAGTCGTATAGAACTTGAGAACATCACAGCAGCATAGCACTATCTATGAGCATGCAGTTGTCAGCCTTTCAACCACACACTACTGATGTTTGCAAAAGGCCACGCCCACAAATTGGCCTGCAAGTTTCTTCTGCTCCACTAGCACCAACTTTTCAACCCTTCCTAGACCACTTTAGAGAGCACATGGCTGACGATGACCAATCATGACATCATGAGCTAACAAGGAGGCCAAACAGAAGACAACAGGAATGCACCAGGACAGAACAACAGATCAGGTGAAAAAAACAGAACCACCACATACCGCACACATAAGGTCTTTTAAACTTCCTTCATATCAATATAGGTGAACCACTTAATCTTTCCATATGACTGCTAAGACTGATAGCTGATGTGGTCTTGGACTTCAAGGTACTGCACACAGAAATGACTGTCTGTTGCCATGCTTTATCATGCACTGTTGCACTTCCAAAGGGCACTACACTTGAGTGACATAACAGGCTGTGACAGTATCGCACGCATCTTGTGTCCATTTTTTACACCTTACTTCTCAGTACACATTTTTTTTTTTTTACCCCCTGTGCACAACAGCAGACTGAAATGCTCCTCTATGAGAAATACTGGGAATTTATCTGTAAAATAGAGTGCGGCAAGTATTTGAGAACACAAATTATAAGTGACACACCATCCTCTATGTCATAGTAACAAATCCTTTTTTACTGCAGACAAGCATGGCAGCACTTTGGCTAACTCGACATATAAAGAGGCGTGCAGTCATCACCTCATTGGCTACTGGCCACCCCGATTCAGATAGCTACATCCTTGAAGGTTGCCCAGTCATTCGTTGTCAAAGTACAGAAAGAACTGGAGGCTGCCAGGGGTTACGTGCACACTTTTCCCATAAGATACGACATTGTCGGTGTTCTGACACTCTTAGGATGCTGCAATTCTTCAGTCACATACAAGGTATCATTGATGAAGAAAGACCCTAGGAAGTCGATGAGGGCCTTTGTCAAGCAGGTGGAGGTTGATCATCAAGTTCACAAAGGACAAGGAGTCCATACATCACAGTACTAGAGCCATATTTGCAAGCAGAAAAAAAAAACTGAGTCAATGCAGAGTGTTCATACAAAAGCAGAAGAGCACTACGCTAATTTTAGTGTACTGTATGCATGTTTGCCCTTAAGCGCACCAATCTTTACAATTTCTATCAAAATACTCTTACCTTAATTCCATCAGCACAATGTCCACGAACAGCGAAGTCTTGACACACTTCTGCTTTTGAGCTGACCTTGACATGCCGATATGGGCAAGGGTTATTAGTACACCGTCCTTTCAGGAAGAAGGAACACACAGGCATCTTTTCTGGTGCAACCTTGTGTGAAAATGGGCAATCGGACACTTTGCAAGTGCCACGCAGATATCTGCAACAAAATTGTTCAGTTAAAAATGCACAACGTAAACAAAAGCAGTTCTTAACACTACCTCTTCAACACCTCAGTATTCATGTACTGTCATGGAAGAATGGATAAGTGAATAGCTTCAAGAATACAAAACACACGCTATACTTTTGCATAGGGAATCACGAGGCAGTCCTGCTCTGGGTTCAGATCAGCAGCACTGCTCCACTCTCACCTTCACCTGCCCAGCTATGCTCACATCAGGACAAAGGCTTCTCCCACTGATTTTCAATTAGCCATGTGCTGCACCAATTGCGATGAACCTATCTTGACAAAGTTCCCTATTTCATCTGCCCACTTGAACCTCTGCATGGCTGGCTGAAAGTAAATTTTCATCATTTCTTTCAGCTCAGTATAGGCTGTATGAACCTTATTGCAGAAGTTCTCTGTAACATCTTCCTGCTATTCGACCTAACAGCAAAACGCAACATGGATTGCATGTCTGACAGAACAGCATTAAATTTAAGAGTAAGCAACATCGAAAATAGTTTCTTTGGTGTGCTTTCCTTTCCTTGGACAACATGCACATTCCATGCAGCTTTGCCTTCACTGCCACTGACCTAGTGCTGTCTTCAAGTATGATGGCATTCTTTTTTATACCCCTGTCACACGGGCAAGTTTAGCGAGACTTTCACGAAGTGCATATCCCTTAAAGAAATGACGCTTTCGATGCATGCTGCCACACGGCAAAAAGAAGCGGTATTTGGAAATGATGGCAATGGCAATAGAAATTTGTGGAAATTTTGTTTTTGTGTAAATACTTGGAGAATACAATTTTATTGTAAATCTAATTACTCCAAGTTAATTTTTAGTTTTATTTCCACATCTGAAAACATGCTGTTAACTACAAAAAACATCACGATCCGAGTAAAGTAATACCTCTGCTACACGGGCGTTTCGAATGCGTTACAACCGAATGTTATTCAACACAACTGCTGCCTAGTGCTGCTACATGAATTTTTGAATGGCATTCGGATCAGATACATTCGAGTCAACGGAGCTCCACAACGGCATTCGAAATTTTGAAAAGCCTTCGAAACGCAAACACAGGCCACATTGACTGACAGCTATCACCACCACTTTGTCCCACCCACAGCAACGCCGGATGGCTGCTTCAGTTCTGTGAATGTTGATATTCATATGTGTTGCTCGCTTTTTCCTGCTGCTTCTTTATCAAAAGATTTCATGTACTCACTAAATGAGTGCTTGAAGGTCATAGTAAACTACTGAGCATTTACCACATAAGCGTGAAATTTCTCCAAGAATCCACCGACTAGGACAATGCTGCTCCAGTACTCTTGTTTACACTGCTGTGCACAAATTGCTACTGCTCGTTTGCATGACATAATACGCAAGCTGTGTTTTAGTTATACTAAATAATCTCATTTTTGTACCGGTTGTACCCTTTCTTTTTCACGCAGAGCGACAACACTGTAGGAAACGCCAAAGTGATCACCCGCCTGGGAAAAACTTGGTAGCCGGGGCTGACTTCATGTAGGACTGGCGCTTCTTGCTAATTGTCCCTGCTTTCTCCAATATGACAAATACTCAATTTTAAATCACTTTATTCAGAAGTATGTTCGGTGGCTGTTCACATTAATTGAAATGCCCTTATTAGTTATCCACAAGCAACGATGACTACTGCTGTTTGCCTAAAGCATTGCACGGCACTCTGGGTCCTACTGGTGCTTCCTGGTCATTGTATGCACGTCCTGTATATAAGAAATGGTTGATTCCAAGTCACAGTTGTCAAAACTACTCATTGGCCATTTGCATTTGCTAAAACTTGTAAATTTGCTCTCCACAATTGCCGAAACTGCACACACGAACCCAGCGGGCTCGTTAGGCCTATTGCAGAAGGGGGTCGTCCTCGTTTGGCAGAGCGAGAGTAGCTGTTCAAGCGTGCACATTATTTTTAGTTGCTGATGACTTTAAAAAAAGTTCTCATTTTTTTTAAAAAGCACAATCAAGAAAATAAGATAGAGATTTTAAGATCTCTCAATTCTGAAAACAAATTTTTATGTTGGAGCACTGCTGTTGAGACTACACACTCACCTTGCCGGAACAAGTGGGGTGAGTTTGCCAAACCCACTACAGGAGAAGTGCGTTCTGCAGCAAGTGTCATTAAAGCTCATCGTGTGGCACTGCACTAATGACACTTTAGGCAAATGTCACTCATTGAAAGCGAACCTAAATGTCCCCATGTGACAAGGGTATAACAACAGAGCATGTGACTTTTCATACTATCAACGCCACTCTGCAACATACCTGCACATAGCTGCTGGGCACGAGAGTGTGGCCTCTACAGATTTTAACGCGATAGCATTAGAGTGGATGTTCAGTGGAAAAGCCACGCACACTGTCACACTAACTCAAGATTGGTCGGCAGAGGTCGTGATGTCAGACAACAATCAACCAACGAGAAACGAGATGCTGCTCTCCAGATGTCAAGGCAGATGACGGGCGAGGGGTTGGCGCAGTGCCAGCTGCGAAACAGTCAGGCCACGTGGAAAGTTTCCACAACTCTATGCTTGGCACATTGCGTCACGTGACAGTGTGTGTGACATGGCTGTGGGAGTAGTGGAGCAGCGAAGGAGCACTTCTCAGTCGTGTCAGCAGTACATTTGTGTAAAAAGAAAGAGGCTCCAAGATAGATTACTTGCATAGCCTAATGGTGCTTGTGGAGTTGCGAAGGAAGGCTAAGTGACTCCTAACGCTATCATGTTTGGCTTCCTAAGGGTTGGTTATGAGTTTGCAAATTTTTATTTCAGTTTATACCCTTGACAGCATTCATGTTTCACCTTTTTGTCAGTTGGAGCTCTAAATGCCCACTCTAGCAGCGTCAGCATTTCAGTGTTCCATGCAGTGAAAAGACAGAATGCAAATGTGCTTTTAAAGAAGTAAACTAGATAGTGGTAGGATTCTAGAGTCCATAGACTACACAGAGGCACATCACCACCAAGTGGCTGAAAAGTAAAAAAAAACACACCCTCCACTGTTTGCATCTGGACGTCCACTGCTAGCACATGCACTTAACACGTTAAACCATATACAGGCTGTGCCAATGGCTTGACTCAAGCTGTCAAAAATACAAAATTGTACTCCTTGCACACAGACAGAATTAACAGCAAAAGATTTTCACAACAGCAACACAATAAGAATATCATTTCAACATTGTCACAATTACATGCACCATAAGCTGCTTTAATGCTGCTGCGCAATTACAATCGTATTTACTGATGTCGGAAATGCTGGTCATTTGCTTAGTACATTATTCAGTAGATCATTCCTTAAGCCAGCTTTGGGTTTTACGGCACCTTAGACCAATTGCATGTATTGACATCACCGCCTGGCATAAAATAATAAGAGGTCCAAAGGCAAGACACAAGCCAGAGTGCTGGGCTAGTTTCTACTTACCTGGTGCATACAGCCACCTTTTCAGGATCATGAATGTAGGCACAGTTGTCTCCCTTATTGCAGCGGCCAAACCGATTGAAGAAAATGCAATACGATTTCCACTCTGGCCTCCGACTAGTGTTCACTGTTCGCACCCTCTGAATGCTGCGGTTAACAGTACGACTGCAAAACAAAGAAAAAAATATCAGTATGCCGCCAACACAAGGATGGCTTGAAAGCACTCAACCTAAGGTATGTTCTTGTCTCTGCAGATGGTGTTTGTGAAAGCACTCCTGGCTTCTGCTCAATGTAGGTCTTCCCACCAACATCGATGCGAGTCAGCCCACTTGCAAATGAATTACGGCGTGGCTGTGAAATGCGGCGAAGGACCTTGCCAGTTTTATCCATGGTGTAGACAGAACCCCGCACTGTTATTATTCGCTCATGATGTGGAGAGGCTGCACAGAGAAAAAATGTACCAAATACAACAGAAAAAAAAGGACAGGAAAAAGTAACAGAAAACTCTCATACTAACCATTGCAAGCCACTGGGCTCTGGGAAAAGGACCTCCTGAATGCCCTCGACAACTTGTTCCTTGAGGCTTTGTATGTAATATTTCCAATCTTGATGTAGTGGGATTGAGTGGCATTTAGGCCTGTGCTAGATTTCCTAAAATGAAGTCAGAACAGATGAAGATACAGTGTACAGCAATGTGCATATCGTAATCTGGATTTTAAAAGTAGAAAGCTACAATACCCCGTCATTTTCTTCTTCTGGCCATGAAAATAATGGGTGCTTGAGTAGGATGGAGGCCAGAACCGTTTCATTCCAGACATGGCTGCGCACCTCTCTGCACAATAACAGTACAAAGCTAAGCAAGCATATACACAATCCTTAGCTTTCAAGTTAAACATGTCATTGCTTAATTTTCACACTGCACGCAGAATTCATGACAATCGGGCTAAACCCAATTTCTAACCGATAAAGCGCCTTCAAGACAACAACTAGCCGGTGCAAATAGCCAGACGCCACACAGAAATTAAGATATACCCAAAATCCATTCTAGAATGACATTTTCAGTTAATATTGATGACTTTAAATGTCTTATAATGCTTTGTTTCTACAGTGTGTCTTCACCTCAGGCTAAATTCGAAAAGTACTTCTTAGCATCAAGCCACCAGAATACAGTTATTGAATGACATCTTATTGGCATAATTGTATCAGGCACTACCAGTGTTAATAACACCCTGCGTTAGCACCATAGTGCACTGCAAATGGCCACCATGATGTTGAAAGAATGTTTTTGCAAACTACACGCAAAGGCGGGCAGGCTTAGCATATACATGCAATGCTGTGCATGAGACGGTATCATATATGACAAAACAATAATCATAAATGAGAAACAAGAAATATCCAATTTAGCAATGTTTGTCGCCTGCCACTTACAGATTATGAAAATAAGCAAGAAATTGAGACAGTGAAAAAACAGGTACTGCAAAAAAACAAGCACTAGCATTTCTTTTTCTGGCAAAACTAATTACAGAAAATCAGCATTATGGAATTATAACACAATCTGTGACCAACTTTGCCATCAAGAAACAGCACCCAGTTTTTACTTCCCAAATTCTAAAAAAAATAATTAAAAATTAAAAGCCAAAAACGAAGTGCCCAAAACACACATAAACCCAATATGCTTTTGAATTTCCAACACTAAAAATTCACGTCTCATGGCTAATACCGTGGACTCATTACTTTGAACTTTCAATAGTTCAAATTAATGAGGCCATGGTATTAGCCATAAGACGCTAATTAATTTGGTTCTATCAACAAGTGTATTAAAAAGGCCCCTTCTAACTCCACATAAATAAAACTAAATTTGGTCCACTCTGAGTTCTAATAATCGAGAGTCAACTGTAGTCTGTTTCCCTGAAAGCCTTTTACAAATATATGATCTTGTTAACATTACGATATAGTACATCTGAAATGAGCTCACCTCACACTTGTCACTGGCGATGAGCAGCTGCTAATAATACTGTAACTAGTCAGTCACCGCTTTTATGCACTCATCTCAAAGTTTCGGGCAAGCATTACCATATATCATAGTCAGAACTCCAACTGTAGCGTTTACCACAGCAAGTCTAGCTTTGACAAATGCAAAGCTTTCAAATATAAAACTTTCACATAGTCAAAACAGTGGCACTAAGCATGGTACTGACAAATGAAACATACCAAACTGCGATCGCTGTGACTTCTGCAATGAAGTTCTGGACCTATTTACATTGTTCAGCTTGTACTTCTTCACAATGCGCCTGGCTCCAAGGCGAGTGAGGCTTGAACTAGGGCTCTTGGTTGGTGTTGCAGCTTTTGCCCTGTTTCGTATCAGTTTGTAGGTGGACACAAGCGGTCGCGGACTCTTCATGCTGGGGTTGCTTGGTGCAGTGCCAAAATGACCAGTTGAGCACGCCGTGCTATTTGTTTCACTCTTCCTTCGGTACACGTATCTGCCTGACGGCGGACGCTTGAAAGACGTGTGGCGTGACAAGGCCGTGCGGGTGACAGTGGTTGGCGGAACACTTCCTGGCGTTCTTGCTTCTAATCCAGGCTTCTGCTCTGGCTTCTCAGTAGTGTTGGGCCCAGCGTGTAGCTTCGTCAAAGTGTACCTACTCTTGTGCACAACTGTTGAGCGGGACCTCCTCCGGGGTCTCGCCTGCGGCGTTCCTTGTAGACCAAACGTGTTGCGCATAACAGAAGGGTGCTTGCTGCCAACGCTCCTCGTTGTACAGGGCGCATCCACTTTCATTGCGTTGGTAAGGCTTTCTTCCGAGCACATTGTGCTTCGGTCACGAGTGAGAGGTGCGTTGACCTTTTTATAACGACTTAAACTTCTCATTCGCGTGCCTCCTCGTGTTTTCGTCAAGCTACGATGGCTGTTAATCAGACCTAGAAACAGAGTCGGCGATTAATTAGCTCAGACAATCACGCACAGAAAATTATTTGCCTTTAACTGGCGGTTAGGCACTCTACAAAGCAGCTAAGGCTTTCATGCTCGCGTTATGCAGCTGCAACCACTTACGCGAAAGATACGAGATTTCGTCCTGCAAAGCTTTCTTCTCGAGTTCATAGCTTTTTTCGTCCATCTTGACAGCTGGACGCAATCAAAAACGCTCGAAGCCTTATAAAATAATGGAAGGCACCTGTAAGTAGTGCAGTCGAAATTACTGCCAGAATTTCATGAACGAAGGCTACGAACGCAAACGGGACGAAAAGCTCGGGACTCACCTACGATGACGCCAGTGGCTCCGAAAGCATAACCCGCAGAGATACAGCTAACAAGAACCTGAGTGCTTCACGTTTTATCTCACTACAGTACTGCACACTGTAACACTAGCCTAGCAGCAAGATGACAACGGCACCAAATACGTTCGCAGCTGCGCACGCTGCTCGCGGCCTCGCGCTACCAGCTGCGGCCTGTGACCGTTGCGCCGCCAACGTCGGATTGGATTGGATTCAGAAATTTCCACCCGGCCGTAACATGGTCGCAACAAAACAAAAGTGCTATCATGAGCGGTCGACCTCGACGCAGGTTGCGCACTGAGAAATGAAACGGAGGCGTGCCTCAGTACGCTGATTCCACAAACACTCGGTTCGAATACCCTACCAGGGTCCCTACCATGTCCCTACCTAAAGTGCGGTAGCAGTGTTGCTGCTTGTGTCACTGCTTGTGTCACTGCTTGTGTGCTTGTGTCGGCTCCACGCCTTGCTCGACGGTATATTGGTTTCTGAGGAAAGGAAATGTACGTCTCTCGCAAATCTCGGTGGACACCAGAAACTCGCCGTAAGGGAAGGGAGGAAGATGGGAGTGAACGAAGACTCCTTATTAGCTAGACGAGCCTTTGTTTATTCCAAATCATCGAGCTGTGATGGCGGAGTGGTTAGCCTGCTCCTCTCGCACTCCGGAGACCCTGGTTCGATTCCCCAACTCGACCAATTTCCTACTCACTTTTATTTATTTACGTGGTCTGACTAGAAAGGTTAATTAGGCTAATTGGTCTTTACCATTGTTCTAATGCCATCCATCATATCCTGTCATTCACCTGTTAATGGTTCGACACAATGTATATGAAACGTCTAAAAACATCTAACTGTTAATGATGGTTCAGCATGACTTGCACATTTCATGATACTAGTTAATGTATGGTTTGTGATAGTTAGCGTGACTTTAGCTGTGCACTGATTAATTAGCGTTAAGGTACAGGCGCAGTGCACAGTACCACATGCAACCTCTTAACTACTACTAATTACCAGTTATTCATTTAGTCATTAAGTACGATGATATAATCATGAAATCCCTTCATATCATGTTCCGTTCTCTTTCGATTGCGCCCGATTAAGTATCGATTGGCTATTGATTGGCATATGCCCATATAAGGCATGCGTCCCAAACACGGACACATTTGCTAACACGTCTTGGTCACGATAGTATGAGGCATTAAAGGCTTTCGCCTTAATACGAAAATGCGAAAATTTGTTTTGAGGAAAGGAGACCGCACTTTCTCACATTTCGCTGGACACCTCAACCGGGCCCCAGGGGCTCGTCTACCGAGCCGGAGTACCCGGGTTCGAACCCGACCGCGGCGGCCGCGTTTCAATGGAGTTGAAACGCAAAAGGTACCTGTGTGCTGTGCGATGTCAGTGCACGTTAGAGATCTCCAGGTGGTCGAAATTATTCCGGCGCGAGACCTCCACTACGGCACCTTTTCTATCTTTCTTCTTTCATTTCCACTTTCCTCCCTTCCTTTACGGCGCGGTTCAGTTACGTGTCCAACGAGATATGTGAGACAGATACTGTGTCATTTCCTTTCCTCAAAAACCAATTTATCAATTTTAAGAGGTAAAGTCCTGGAACGCATACTATCAGGTGTATTAAAAAAGCCCCGCAAATTTCACACTCCACATAAGTACAGCTAAATTTGGTCCACTCTGCTATGTTGTCGGTTCAAATTCCTGTCACCAGCTAGCCTCCAACGTCACTAGAACAAGTAAGGTATATAGGCAAAGAGAAATCGTATGACACAACTCGGACTGCTGTACGACGAATGGTTGCTCATATTTTTGGTACGAATGTAGCCGGGAATACTGGCACAACATTGAGGTCAGCCACTGATAGATATGTATGACGAATCAAAATTGTATATCACTGTCTGAGATTGCGGCGTTTGGCTCGCTGTATTTGTCCTACGACCGCTTGATGACGTCACCCTATCTTTCTTGCCATCTCTGAGATTTTCTATACCATCTGCGACTACACACACGGACACGCACTCTAACAGACGTGCCGCCGGCTTTTCCCGTAATGGGCCTAGTATAATTAAAGCTTAAAAAAAATCAAGAGGGAGCTTCCGGCCATCACCTTGAAGTGTAGTACATCAGAAGCGTTAACTGATGGGCTAGTTGGTTTTCAGCCATTATATATATCTGATTAAGTACAAAACACACACCAGACAAAAGAAAAGAACACACAAGACGAAAAACGTGCGCTACTCACAACTGATTTATCCAAGGAAAGATTAAAGCATATAATGTTCGTTGATCTGCGGAAACGCCACCTTACAGGGATCTTCAGAATGAGCACGCAGGAAGTGAACAGGTGAGGTGCGAAAGAAAATTCCTCATTGTAGAGAGCAAGGGAAGTAACACTGAGACAATCTTGTTCCGCTTTTATAATAAAAAGGAGACACTTAAGCTCCGCCTTAAGTGTTTGACGCAATAGCGTAATGGGTTAATTCCCATATATGCAGAAGGTCATTATCTACTTTGAGCATGCCACGGTGGACATGCTCACTATCCGGTGGGCAGGTTGCCCACCTGCTTCCTAAAAATAGGTTGCTCTGAGCCACCTGGCACTGGCAGCTCATCCGAAGGTCATGTTGCACACATGGCGACACCCGGCTTTACCTAGCAGAGTGAAGCTATGGCTTCAAAATTAGGTGCGGTTTAACTACTGCTGAACCTGGTTAGAGCGCGAAAGCTATAGCGTATAGGGCAACTATGCGCTGCTTAGCGTCTGTAACGTTGAGTGCGTTCCGGACAACTGGATAGGCAGCGCGCCCACCCTGCCACCCTGGCAGGTGGCAGGTAACGGTTGATCGCGAGCGTTTGCTCACACAATGAGCACTGCGATCTATTATGCTGCGCGTGCCTGCCACAACTTTGTCAGCGCTAACGCATACAGCCCGCATCTATCTCTCACTCCCCACAGGCGCGATTCAGGCGACCACTGACCCAGGGAGCCAGTTATGCGCACTTCCTTTCCTTCAAATCATCGGAGTCTAAAACGTTGTCAACGCCAATGAACGCAATGAACGCCGACGGCCTATGGCGTCAGTGCCGCGTTTCTGCCACAGCGTTGTCAATGCCAACGCATGCAGCGCACATCTGTCACTACCGCCAAGGCACGACTGAGGTGTCCACTGTCCCAGTGGGCCAGTTATGCGCCTTTCCTTTGCTTTCGATGCTCCCGCCCTTCATCGGTTTCATAGGTTAAAGCCCGACTAAGGTGTCCACTAGGGGGCCAGTTATGCGCCTTTCCTTGCTTTCGAAGCTGCCGCTCTTCATCGGTTTCGTAGCTTACAGCGCGACTAAGGTGTTCACTGCCCAGGGCGCCAGTTATGCACGTTTTGTTCCTTCGCTTTATCTGAAGGTCAAATGATGGTGAAATCCGCAACCATGGTGACCTTGGCTTTACCTAGCGTAGTGAAACTTTTGCTTCAAAATAATATTTCGCAAGCGGTTTTTTGCCTACTTCTGTCTAGGATTCTTACACAACGGAAACGCGGTGTGTGCGTGTGCGTGTGCGTGCGCGCGCGCGCGCGTGTGCGTGTGCGCGCGCGCGTGTGTGTGTGTGTGTGTGTGTGTGTGTGTGTGTGCGCGCGCGCGCGTGCGTGCGTGCGTGCGTGCGTGCGTGTGTGTGTGTGTGTGCGTGCGCGTGTGCGTGTGTACACACAATCGGTGTAAGCATAGTCCTTGTGTAAGCAATGCAATGGTCCACAATTATGTGCGTGCGTTCATTATTAGCAAGATCTTGTCTTACGCTAAATTAGATGAATATAATGTTCTACTACACTATACTCGAAGTGGTTGAAGCATGAGGTGATGCCATGGGTGATATCTATCAACGCTGCGGATGCGCATGCGCGGACCAGCGCGGCAAACTGACTGTCCTACCTCCATTCTGTAGATCAGCCAACTTGCTGCAAACCTCCACTAGGGGTCAGTGCTGTCATGAGTGCTGTAAACCCTTTGGTAATATAACGTACCGATCGCTCTCCTCCACGCGGCGCTTTCCTCCTCGTTTCTCCTCGCGCGCTGGCTTCCGACGCGGCACGCTTTTTCGTCCAGGCGCCCGTAGGCCGTAGCAGCATTGAATGCTGGCGCTTGTTTTCGGGCTGGCTGGGGGCCTCACTGAGTAATTAAATATTCATGGACGGTGGTAAAAGCACTGGTAATGCTGAAAGTTACCTTGCGTGTAATTTTGGCTTCTGTTTAGCCATCTGAATAGGACGTTCTTTTCCGAAAAAATTTTTTGTGTGGATTGAAGCTTCATAAACTTTCTGTGTCACGAAATAAGATGCTGAAGTGCGCGTATGAAACCTATAATTGCCGTTGGCAATAGCTATCTGTGCTAGGGTTTGTTAAGTCCGTGCGCTCATATAAAGCGTTTGTATTATGTTGAGCAGGCCGTAGGATAAAATAGTCGCGAGTGCAGAGGAAGACCAAGTGTTCGGTTTCCTCATGTGAACGTGGCTCTAGTGAATTGTTTCTGAACCATATGACAATGCCGTACGGGACAGTGCCACAGTGCCAGCGTCGGCGGCAACCACTCATCGACCGTTAAAATAGGAGCTGGCACACGTGACCTGCTGAATATTAATGCGAAATCGTTTTATGGATCGTTGAATGGAAAAACCCGTGCCGTGCGTCCGATGGCTTTAGTTCAGTGCGATGTGATGCATAAGAGAGAAGCATGAGTGCAGTACTGATTAACAGTGCATGGGTAATGAGTGAACGACTAGTGACTGCTAATTAATGGCTGTCAATTTCTTAAGTATAACTGGTGAATAAAAACGTCCAGAATGCCAAAAATGCACTGAATATAAATGAAATTGTTAGTACTTGAGTTGGAGGGGTCAAAGTTGTGACCCCCTAATTAGTGAATAAAGCGGCTAAAAATGCTTCACAATAAAGCACCAAAAGGTAGTACCTAAATACTGAAGAGTATTTATTGAATTAAATGTCCAAAATGCTCCGAATGTAATCAAACGAACAGTACCTGAACTCGAGGTAGTAAAGGACTATATAGTGACACCTAATTACTGGCCCCTAAATAGTGATAATTAGTGAATAAAACAGATGGCCTAAGCCGCCGGATGCGCTTCAATGGTAGCGTGAGGGAACCATTTAGGTGCGATGCGGCTTCTGTACAGCGAAAACCCGCTAAGCATCAGGCTGTCGCGGAGTGTAAAGATCTCTCAACGCTGCGAATACGAAACAGGCGCGTAATCGGCCCCGGGTGGAAACGAAACGCGAAAACACTAGAGAGAGGTTCCGAATAGGCTAGAGAGACCGCTGCCGAGCTGTATCGACGCGATGCCAGGATAGAGGGACCAATGCAAGCGTCTGGTCAGAACGAATGTGCAGCAAGAAAAGGGGAGCAGTTGACACCAGAGCGCAAGGAAAAGGCACGCGAAACTTTTGCCAAGCAAGGTGTGGGTTCCTAAGTGGACACAGGCCACCACCCACCGCGGGTTCGAGCTTCGCGCGAGCCAAGGGCCCCGATCAGCCGTCACCACACACCACTGGGACACCGATGCGGCGCACTCAACCTCCGCTGGGAGGAGAGCGATTCGCCGCAAAGAAATAGGCCTCCAAGTTCACAAAGGAGACGTTTATTCACATCGTCCTCCAGCTGATACACACACACTCAATAGTCACCCCGTCCCGGGGGCGCGCGAGGAGCAAGGCTCCGCTGCGCGCACGAAGCGACTCGAGTAATGCGCACCGCTAGCACGCCGCTGCAGGAGAATGTCCCCGCGGCAGTGCTGTGATCTCTCTCTCGTGTCGACCGTTGGGCCGGTTGCGAGAGAGAGTGGGCATTCAACGCAAGGTACGCCTGTCAGAGGTCGCTGGACCCCGCTGGACAGGCTCGAGCCGCTGCAGGTCAGAGGACACGTGCGGGCGAGCTCGAGTAAGCACTGGTCCGAACGGCAAAGGCCGGCACGGACAAAACAGTAACGTACGCACCTTACGCTGTCTCGGAGGGATCTCTCTCTCTCTGGGCCCCGCTCGGACGGTCGCGCGGCGCGCGGCCGCCCAAAGCGGGGTCCCGAATTCCCGCCAAAAGGCGCCAATGGCAAAGGCCCTTGGGGAGCCGGGGCGGAGCTGTGGCTAAATGACAGTGATTAGTCACCCAGCCGCCTCTCCACCGCCTGAGGCGGGAGCAAGGGAAAGAGGAGAAACAACGCGGGCGGCCGGCACAGCCGCGCAAAGGCGACGGCGCAAAGCCAGGATTCCCACAAAGGTCAGCGCGTTGACATGACATACGAATCAAAGCAAACGTGCGACCGACGAAAAAGTAAAGCAGGAAAAGGAGAACACCCGACCCGACAGCCTGAGGGAAAGGCACGTCATACCGTGGCCGAGTTGGATAAGCGCGACGCCACGAGAAAAGTTTGTTCGGGCGTCCAAGCGGCACGGGCGTGAAAAGGAAGTAGAGCTGCCCAAATCTACAGGTTCCGAATGTGAAATTGAGGGTAGCCTTCAGTCAGGCAGTCAGGGAGATGCGCAAACGCAACAGGAAAAGCTCTTTTCTTGAGTTAGCAGTGCGAACTGTCACTGATGTAAAGAAAGATGGGATTGTTCCAAAGCCTAAACAAAAGACCCGCATTGCGTATCAGTGAGTAGATTCTAATCATGCGACGCGTGCGGATAGGTCAGACAACAAACCCCTCAAAAATGACAGGAAATTTTCTTCCAGGGGCGAAAGTGGCGGTGAGCCACCAAAAAGGCCGCGACGTGCAGAAATAGCAGAGTCCTGAGTGCAGTCAGCATGAGAGTGAGTCGTCCTGCTAGAAATAGAGCATCCGCTTCTCGAAAAAGGACGATAACAGTAGAAGTAAAGAATTCCGACTGCAGAAACACTCAGTCACGCGATGAAGATGTGCGGGGCGATCCCAAGCGAAAAAGACGACATCGAAAGCCACCACGGCAACTTTGTAGCGCCAGGCTACAAGAAAAGGCACGGGAAGCACGTTTGCGTCTGCTGTGTCAGCAGTCTGGTCAGAAGGGGAATTGTGTAGCTGGCTCAAGTGTTAAGGGGGACCAATGTTTTGTAGTAGGGTTATACACGCGCTTCCGAGGCTTTCGCAGTGTCTGGACGGGGCACAGACTGGAGGTTTACATGAGCCCGACAAAAGTCGGGTCAAGTCGTTAAGTAGGCTGTCAGGCTGAAAACCGGCCGGCTGTCGGGCTCATACAGTATATACGCTATAGGGGGTCGAGCCCAGCCCGACTGCAGTGTGTGGGTTGACTCGGCCCGATCCAAGCTTTGCGTTTTTTTTTTTTTTTGAAGCTTTAGTTGTAGGACAAAGCTTTTTGAGAGACCCCGCCTTAATCGTGCTACGTGGCGGTTTGACTTTGGCGGTTTTGAGGTTGCATATAGACTCGCTTTATGGGCACGGCTATTGCTGTCAACTGCAAAATTTGGAGTTCAATTTTATGCTTACAACGCATTTTTATTGCATAAGAGCCTGGCGGACCTCGGGTGAATTTCTTGCACTGCCTGGGGAGTGGCGCTATGTTTCGTGGTTGGTTTCGACTAATGCCTCCATTGTGCGAGGTTTAGGACTCTGTTCTGTGCTCGCAGAGAAAATCAAGAAACGCATCCCACGCTACAACCCAAGTCCATCTCTCCACGGCAAGTGATTGCGACCACTGGCCGATTGAGAATCGAGATTCTCCTGGCCGCGGAGGAGCCGTTAAAGGGACTATGCAATAAATTAATTGAGATTACGCAAAGGAGACGAGAGATAGGCATTCCATCACTCGTCACCCCAGCGCAAGAATTTTTGAGCTATAGTAGGATACAACTTAAAGAAACAGCAGTTGCTAACACCGAGCCGGGGCATCCTGTATTACTCCGCTGGCCAATCGCAACAGTAAGAGAAATCAGTATTTTAATGTCTGCCTATATCAAACAATCCACGTATCAAAATTCTAGATTTTTTTCTTGTGACAAGCTTCTTGTTTACAGGTAACAAGAAACGTTTAAGCGGAGTACTATATTTTTTGTCGTGGAGGAATTGTGTGCGCGGAGGCTGAATGTGGGCGGAGCTTCACTGCAGACTTAAGTTGTATCCGACTATAGCATCTATAACAACGAAGATATAGACGATTAAAATTTACGCTCCTCCTCTCCCCCCTCAACTCGTACACGTGGGGCACCAGAAAAAAAATTAAAACAGCTCTGGGACTGGGCCCCGCCCATGAATACGTAATTCGCTGACGTTCGGTTTGCGACTTCCGGTTGTCGCACCCAGCACCCAGCAGCAACGTCTCTCCGGTCTCTCTTCGCCTTCCTGGACTGCGGCGCGCGTCAGATTTCTTTCTTTGTCACTGCGACAAAGGCCCTGCGAGTGGCTCCCGAACTCCCGACAGAAAGAGGCGGCAGAGGTAGAAACCATATGCGCGAAGGCAATGCCCTGGCTCGCGCTTGCCCAATGTGGTCGCGCGGCGGCACGAGCAGACGATTTTCACGGCTACCAGAAGTGTGCCTGTGACGTCGTGGCTGCCGTGGCTCCAGCGAATGACAGCGTTTGGTGGTCTGCCGACGTCACGGGACCAGTGACGTCTATTTTCACGATTTCAGTTTCAAAATCGGTCACTAGGAGCACACCAATCGGCCCGCGAATTTAAAAAAAACACGATTTTTAAAAATTCTTAATAAATTGCTGGCTCAGTTTCGAAGACTCATACTTGGTGTGAATGCTTCTAGCATCATTTCTAAGCATTGAAAACATTTACAAGCGACTTTTAATTCGTTGCATAGTCCCTTTAAGAACGCCGTCAGAAGGTCTCGGTTGGAAACAGCCAGCGCACATGTTTCTTCTGGGTTGCTCCGAGTACCTCCTGTCTACTCGACGACGATTGTTTCAAGACCTGCCGTAATGGACCACTAGGAGAGGGTCCGGTTCTCATCTGGCTTCAGTTAACGTGCTTTGCTCCATCGGAGTGCGGGACCCAGAAGAACAACGGACGGAAGTCTGGACACAAAAGCGCCAAATTTCCGGTGTCGATTCACGTGCGGAGAGACACCGCAGCGAGCAGGCGGGCGTTATCTTCCCCGTTTGCCGCTACCACGTCTGGGGACAAATGTCTTATTTCCGGTGTTTCCCCTCCTCACGAGTCGGGTGTTTGAAGCACAGGTTTCGGCAACACGTGTCGACCACCAACTGGCCATGAAACAACACGTGATGACCTACCGCAGCCTACGCGACCTCGACGGCGTTCTCCTGACTCTCAAGCTCAAACCCATGACAAAGACATGTACACAATTGAGAGAAAGTGTGAGGTTGTGCGCGAAAGTGAACGTTCAGGCCACTCCCTCCTGGGCGAGGCCGTCCTCTACCTAGGGTCTTTAGGGAATGAGAGGCCTATATAACTGGGCTGTGTGTGGCCGAGATGTTCTCCCGTTTGCTCTTACGATGTAAAATATGTAAATAAAGCTACTCGTAATATTTCTCCCATCACCCAACTCCTTCACTCGACGGCACTGCTGTCTTGGTGGTGGGAACGGACGTCGACTTGGCCGCGGTTCCGTCAAGCAGCAGCTGCGACCCCGAACCCTTCCTTCAACGCCCATTATCGCTATCCGAACAACTGCCATCCGTGAACACGGGATCTGAACACCGGAACCAAAGTGAAAACCGAACTGCTAGCGCACATAATTCGCATTTGGCTTTACTAAGCAAATCGACCAAGATTTTTTTTTTTTTTGCCTCCTTGCCCCACGGTTCGTGAAAGAGTTTTGCACCTCATGCTGTAAGAGCATCGTACAAGCCATTTAGTAGAAACAATTTAAGGGGTATAACAGCAGCCGTTCACTCTTAGGAAAAAGGGGCTAACAGGGGTTAGTCTTTTTGGGGACTAACTGACCTGCCACTGGCATTCGTCCTTTTCGGGACTAACTGCAAAGAGTGTAACTGTTGGTCCCCTTCGAAAGGGTGCGACAGTTAGTCCCCGGGAGCAGACATTTTAAGAAAAAATGTAAACGACACGTGATTTCCTGCGTAATTTAGAGCGAGATAGTTCTTGACAGAACTTGACACACATAACAACGATAAAGGAAACAGAAATAAACATACATGAAAACACCAGGATTCGAACCGACAACCTTTGGATTATGAGCCGACACCACAGCGGACGGTCCCCGGCAGAAAATAAAAGCCTTATATGCGAAACACACACTTTACCGCTCTGTCTGCCTTCACCGCTCAAATTGTCATCAAATACGAGGTCTGTTAGAAAAGTATCCGACCTTTGGCCGTTGAAAAAAAACTTGCATAACTGGAGCGTTGCAAACCTAGTCATCTTTAAAGTAGTCTACTTGGGACTCCACACACTTCTCCCAGCGGTGCTGCCATTGTGGGAAGTATTCCGAAAAGGCCCTTTTCGGAATGGAGTTTAGCTCAGCTGTCGTTGCAGCCATAATGTTCTTCCTTGTCTGAAATCGCGCTCCTTTCAATGGCCTTTTGATTTTGGGAACCAGCCAGAAATCGCAGGGGCCATATCAGGACAGGAAGGAGTCTGCTGAACTACAGGAGTCTGGTTTTTCACCAAAAAAATCTGATTCGAGTGCGAGGAATGTGCAGGAGCATTGGCGCGATGGGTGCGCCAATTTCCTGTTGACCTCAGCTCCGGGTTCTTGCGCCGCACAGCATCACGTAGGCAATGGAGGACATCCCTCTAGTAGTCTTTGGTCATTGTTTGACCCTGTAGAGTGCGTACTCGTGGTCTGCCACACAGAGGGTGTCAAAGAAAGCAGTCAGCATCACTTTGACATTGCTGCGCAATTGGCGGGCCTTCTTAAGTCTTGGTGACGTGGAATGCTTCCACTCTGACGACTGGGATCTGGTTTCCGGGTCGTACCTGTACACCCAAGACTCGTCACTAGTGATTATGATGTTGATGAAGTCGGGGTCACTGTTTGCGGAATCCAGACTTCAACACGAAGCTGCTTTTGCTCCACCGTGAGCAGCTTCGGCACGAATTTCGCCGCAACTCTCTCCATGGCCAAATCTTCGGTGATAATGGAATGTGCGAAGAAATTGCTCATGTCCACCTCTTCCTCAATTTCTCGGATAGTCACGCGACAGTCCCGCATCACCATAGCGTTCAGTTCGGCAATGACCTGGTCATTTTGGCATGTTGATGGCCGATTGGAGCGTGGCTCGTTCTCCACTGATGTGCGGCCATCTTTAAAACAATTGTAACACTGCTTAAACTGTGTGCTGCTCATAGCATCTTCACCGAAAGCCGTCTGAATATTTCGAATGGTTTCCACTCGGCTGTCGCCAAGTTTATGGCAAAATTTGTTGCAGTAGCGCTGCTCCTTTCACTCCGCCATTTTCCTTGCAATAAAAAACCGACGAGAGCACTGCACACTGCCTCACTCAAACGCTGCTTCCCAGCGACTGACGCTATCGGCAGGCGGGAAAAAATTCATGCATGCGCATGAAGTTTCAAGGTCGCCTGATGCAAGCGCGCTTGTCTCATATCCATCAGGTGTTCGCAAAAAAAAAATAAAGTCGGATACTTTTCTAACAGACCTCGTATATTGCTGTTTAGCGCACAGTAGGGTGATTTTGGTGTCCTATGCTTTTGAAACAACCTCTGGTAAGCTTTAATGCGCACGCACAACGGTATAAATCGCCTTTTGGCCAAAAAAGAAGTGCTGAACTGTGTATACATTACGACCGGTACTTCACAACCGCAACAGTTGTTTTCTTTTAGTTTCTTTTTTTTTTAGTATAAGGTGGTCTTATTTCTTGCAATTGGCAGCTGCACATTAACGCCTGCAGAAAACAAATATAGAAGGCCATGGTTCACATCGTTTTTTTGTTACTGGCGGACAGCGGTGACAGGGAGTTGACTGCTTGCCACTCACCGATTCGCTAAGTGTCGCCGATACTTACACGGCATCACATAAACTAGCAAACAACGGCAACGATATGAAACTGCGTGTACTTGCTCAACCCTAAACTTTACAACTCACATTCGACACCTATTGAAGCTCGTAGTATTTGTTTATGCTCTTGCACACCTGCCAGCCGTTTCGGTTGCACGAAGCCTCTTTCTCACGCAAGAGTCCATCCGTTTCGTCACAGGCAGCGGCGGTGCTCTCACTGGCCTTAGACCACGCCCTACGCTTCGAAAATTGACTACTATTGCAGTCGGGGTCTTCTCGCGCGATTATCGCGTGCTGCTATGCTGCTATGCTGCTATGCTGCGAGCTGCGAGCTGCACGATTCTGGATGCTTTCTAGTAAGTCAATTAAGTATTGTTGATGAGGGCTCCATATTGCGCAGGCATATTCAAGTTTAGATCTAATGTATACTTCATATGCGAGCTTACGAATGTTACTGGGGGATAAAGAGAGAGAACGCCTGATGAAGCCAAGTGTTTTAGATGTGTCCGCCACAAGTTTCGTGATATGCTCAGACCAGTTCAGTTTGTCTGTGATAATAACTCCCAGATATCGGTATGATTCTACACGTGAAATGATCATGGAGTTCAATGAGTATGAATAATCAAGGTTGGAGCGTTTTCGGGAGACTTGCATGCTCTTACACTTGGACACATTCAGTTTCATCAGCCAGGTGGCGCACCAGGTTTCTATTGTGTTGAGGTCTTTCTGCAGGAGCAACTGGTCAGATGTATTAGTGATGCGACGATAAAGTACACAATCGTCAGCGAAAAGGCGGATTGTGGATGAAATGCCTGTAGGGAGGTCGTTTATAAAGACTAAAAATAAAAGTGGACCGAGGACAGAGCCTTGGGGTACGCCTGAAATGACATTTGAGTTTTTGGAGCGATGGTCGCCAATAACAGTGAACTGAGTGCGGTCTGAAAGGAAGGAGGAAATCCATGATAGTACCGAGGGGTCAAGAGTGAGGGATGAGAGTTTAAACATCAGACGTTGATGTGGGACACGGTCAAAGGCCTTAGAGAAATCCACAGAAGCCAACAGCCACAGAAACCAAGGGGCACAGGGGATTTTTTTTTATTATTAATTTATTTTGTGGTGTTGATCAATTTAGAATATTACTGAATATGTTATCGCTTAAAGATAATTGATTAGAAAAGCAGAAGAAAAAACAACCACATGCCGCCGGTGGGATCCGAACCCACGACCTCCGAATTACGCGTCCGGTGCTCTACCTCTGAGCTACGGCGACGGCTGTCAATTCTTCTGCTTTCGGGGGTATTTATGTTTACAAGTAACCTAACCTTGAGAGTGTTCATCAGCGCCACCCACGTTCATAAGCGGCGGACGTAGAACGTCCTGAGTTACCGCAGGTGTGACGTAGAACGTCATCGAACGGAGAGGGTGGAAGCTGCGTGAGAACCCTCTTATGCTTCCTATGGCGTCAAGGCTGCCAGAATCGAGGCCCTCGCTAAGCATTAAGCAAACAAGGGAAGGGTAATGAGGGGTTCGTTATAAATATGACAGAAGCCAACAGCCACAGAAACCAAGGGGCACAGGGGATTTTTTTTTATTATTAATTTATTTTGTGGTGTTGATCAATTTAGAATATTACTGAATATGTTATCGCTTAAAGATAATTGATTAGAAAAGCAGAAGAAAAAACAACCACATGCCGCCGGTGGGATCCGAACCCACGACCTCCGAATTACGCGTCCGGTGCTCTACCTCTGAGCTACGGCGACGGCTGTCAATTCTTCTGCTTTCGGGGGTATTTATGTTTACAAGTAACCTAACCTTGAGAGTGTTCATCAGCGCCACCCACGTTCATAAGCGGCGGACGTAGAACGTCCTGAGTTACCGCAGGTGTGACGTAGAACGTCATCGAACGGAGAGGGTGGAAGCTGCGTGAGAACCCTCTTATGCTTCCTATGGCGTCAAGGCTGCCAGAATCGAGGCCCTCGCTAAGCATTAAGCAAACAAGGGAAGGGTAATGAGGGGCTCGTTATAAATATGACAGAAGCCAACAGCCACAGAAACCAAGGGGCACAGGGGATTTTTTTTTATTATTAATTTATTTTGTGGTGTTGATCAATTTAGAATATTACTGAATATGTTATCGCTTAAAGATAATTGATTAGAAAAGCAGAAGAAAAAACAACCACATGCCGCCGGTGGGATCCGAACCCACGACCTCCGAATTACGCGTCCGGTGCTCTACCTCTGAGCTACGGCGACGGCTGTCAATTCTTCTGCTTTCGGGGGTATTTATGTTTACAAGTAACCTAACCTTGAGAGTGTTCATCAGCGCCACCCACGTTCATAAGCGGCGGACGTAGAACGTCCTGAGTTACCGCAGGTGTGACGTAGAACGTCATCGAACGGAGAGGGTGGAAGCTGCGTGAGAACCCTCTTATGCTTCCTATGGCGTCAAGGCTGCCAGAATCGAGGCCCTCGCTAAGCATTAAGCAAACAAGGGAAGGGTAATGAGGGGCTCGTTATAAATATGACAGAAGCCAACAGCCAGAGAAACCAAGGGGCACAGGGGATTTTTTTTTTTATTATTAATTTATTTTGTGGTGTTGATCAATTTAGAATATTACTGAATATGTTATCGCTTAAGGATAATTGATTAGAAAAGCAGAAGAAAAAACAACCACATGCCGCCGGTGGGATCCGAACCCACGACCTCCGAATTACGCGTCCGGTGCTCTACGTCTGAGCTACGGCGACGGCTGTCAATTCTTCTGCTTTCGGGGGTATTTATGTTTACAAGTAACCTAACCTTGAGAGTGTTCATCAGCGCCACCCACGTTCATAAGCGGCGGACGTAGAACGTCCTGAGTTACCGCAGGTGTGACGTAGAACGTCATCGAACGGAGAGGGTGGAAGCTGCGTGAGAACCCTCTTATGCTTCCTATGGCGTCAAGGCTGCCAGAATTGAGGCCCTCGCTAAGCATTAAGCAAACAAGGGAAGGGTAATGAGGGGCTCGTTATAAATATGACAGAAGCCAACAGCCACAGAAACCAAGGGGCACAGGGGATTTTTTTTATTATTAATTTATTTTGTGGTGTTGATCAATTTAGAATTCTGGCAGCCTTGACGCCATAGGAAGCATAAGAGGGTTCTCACGCAGCTTCCACCCTCTCCGTTCGATGACGTTCTACGTCACACCTGCGGTAACTCAGGACGTTCTACGTCCGCCGCTTATGAACGTGGGTGGCGCTGATGAACACTCTCAAGGTTAGGTTACTTGTAAACATAAATACCCCCGAAAGCAAAAGAATTGACAGCCGTCGCCGTAGCTCAGAGGTAGAGCACCGGACGCGTAATTCGGAGGTCGTGGGTTCGGATCCCACCGGCGGCATGTGGTTGTTTTTTCTTCTGCTTTTCTAATCAATTATCTTTAAGCGATAACATATTCAGTAATATTCTAAATTGATCAACACCACAAAATAAATTAATAATAAAAAAAAATCCCCTGTGCCCCTTGGTTTCTGTGGCTGTTGGCTTCTGTCATATTTATAACGAGCCCCTCATTACCCTTCCCTTGTTTGCTTAATGCTTAGCGAGGGCCTCGATTCTGGCAGCCTTGACGCCATAGGAAGCATAAGAGGGTTCTCACGCAGCTTCCACCCTCTCCGTTCGATGACGTTCTACGTCACACCTGCGGTAACTCAGGACGTTCTACGTCCGCCGCTTATGAACGTGGGTGGCGCTGATGAACACTCTCAAGGTTAGGTTACTTGTAAACATAAATACCCCCGAAAGCAGAAGAATTGACAGCCGTTGCCGTAGCTCAGAGGTAGAGCACCGGACGCGTAATTCGGAGGTCGTGGGTTCGGATCCCACCGGCGGCATGTAGTTGTTTTTTCTTCTGCTTTTCTAATCAATTATCTTTAAGCGATAACATATTCAGTAATATTCTAAATTGATCAACACCACAAAATAAATTAATAATAAAAAAAAATCCCCTGTGCCCCTTGGTTTCTGTGGCTGTTGGCTTCTGTCATATTTATAACGAGCCCCTCATTACCCTTCCCTTGTTTGCTTGGAGAAATCCAGATAGATAATATCAGTTTGAAATGAAGAATCCAAATTGAGGTTAAGGTCCGTAGTAAATTCGTAAAGCTGGGTATCACACGAGAAACCAGAACGGAATCCATGCTGGTTGGCAAAGAATGAGGAATTTTTGTCTAGATGAAGAGCAACCTGTGAGTATATGATATGTTCTAGCATTTTGCAAGCAATACATGTTAATGAAATAGGGCGATAGTTTGATGGATCAGAGCGATCACCTGACTTGAAAACCGGAACAACCCTACTTAACTTTCAGTCATTTGGAATCGAACTACTTGAAATTGATTGGCTAAAGATTATTTGTAATATCTGACATGAAATTTCTCTAGTGCCTTTTAGTATTTTGGTAGGTATCTCGTCAGGCCCAGGGGCGCTAAACGACTTCTAACTGTCGATAAGTTTACCTATGCCTTCGGCAGAAATGGAGATTGGGGGCATCTGGCTGAAATGAGAGCTGTTATGGTTGGGTACATGGAGGACGGGTTCATGAGTGAAAACGGAAGAGAAGTAATTGTTCATAACATCTGCACAGCGATCTGCAGAGACGTGCGAGCCATCTTGCTCACGCAAGATAATACCCTGCGGCGAGTTATGGTTTGGCAACAGAATCTTCCAGAATTTCTGGGGGTTATTTTTAATTATGTTTTGCAAATCATTATTAAAAAATTTCTTTTTGGAGCGTCTCAAAAGATTCGTATAATTACGGAGACATTCGAAGTATTTATCCCATTTTGAAACGGTGGCTGAATTTTTGGCTGCTCGGAAAAGACGCTTTTTCTTTTTTAATAATCTTCGAAGAGAATTGGAAAACCAATGCTTATCAGCATCTCCGCGTATGCACACAAGAGGCACATATGACTCCATCAGCGATAGCATTTTCTGCTTGTAAAGCAACCAGTTACTATTAACTGTTCGAGAGGGAGCAGAGTTACGGAAATGACAAAGAAACTTTTCTAGAACCTGGTTAATTTAAGCATAGTCAGCTTTGTTATAGTCGCGAATATATTGCCGCACTTAGTTTAGACATCACTCTACCGGCGCCCCCGTGCGGTCTTTCTTCGACCTTTGTCGCGCGCCGGACTTCGTCCTCTTCTGCTCGGTGCTAGGGCCTGCCGGCTGCGCTCTGCCCAGTGTGCTCGCCAGGTACTGTTCTGCCAGGAATAGAACGTCCTACCGGCGTCCGTGACATTTTTGGTGGAGGTGCTGGGTACGATCTATGTACGAAGAGGTCCCAGGAACCTCCAGCGCTCAGCCACACCCCCTGGACACGACACCTGTCCACAAGTCAAGCCGCCGCTTGAAAGGCTTAGCCCCCGAGTACAGTCCCCTCACCGCGCCATCCCGCAAGATGACCTCTACGGTGGCCAGCCAGACCTTCCAGCAATCTGTGAGTTCGCCACCGCTGCTTCTTCATTCGCCTCGTACGCCCGCGTCATTTCATGGTGACAAGTTTGAAGATGTGGAGGACTGGTTGGACGGGTATGACAGGGTCTCTGAATTTAATATGTGGGACGAGGACCGCAAGCTTCGGAACGTCTACTTTGCCCTCCAGGACGCCGCCAAGACGTGGTTCGAAAACCACGAGTCCGCCATCCACACCTGGCAAGACTTCCGGCGCCAGTTGCTGGATACGTTCAGCAGCAACGAACGGAGGGAGCGTGCTGAATTGGCCCTGCAATCGAGAGCGCAGCAGCCAAACGAGAGCGTGGCGATGTTCGTGGAGGATATGACCCGGCTTTTCAACCGCGCTGATCCTTCGATGTCGGAAGCCAAGAAGGTGCGTCACTTGATGCGGGGCGTGAAGGAGCAATTGTTTGCTGGGCTCGTGCGCGATCCTCCGGCTGCAGTCGCCGATTTTGCAAAGGAAGCGGCAGGCATGGAGCGCGCCCTGCAGCAGCGGTTCGCGCACTACGGCCGTCCGTCAAACATCACTGCTGTGGAGTGCCGCATGCCGAGGTCCGGGGATGAGAACACCTCCCTCCGAGAGCTCATCAGGAGCATCGTTCGCGAAGAGCTGCAGAAGCTTCGCTCTGTGGAGCAGCCTCCTAGTGTCACCGCCATCTCGGAGGCTGTCCGTGACGAGATACGCCGCACGGTGCAGCCCACTCCACCTCCGCAACCGCCAGCGCCTTATGTGATGACCTACAGCGAGGCATTGCGAAGTCCTGCGCCACCACCGCCGGCATTCTACTCTCCTGCCCCTACCGCGCCGTCCCACCGATTCCCGCATACGACAGCGCTGCCAGACGACCGCCCACCCGTCACGAAGGCAAACATGTGGCGAACGCCGAACAACAGGCCCCTGTGCTTCCACTGCGGCGAAGCAGGCCACATCCGTCGTCACTGCCCGTACCGCCGGATTGGCCTGCGCGGCTTTTCGCCAGACGCACCCCTGCCACGCTATGGTGAACGACCCCGCGAGATCGATCAGTACCTAGCGGCCAACGTCCCACCTGCACCCACTGCCCAACGTCAGTCCAGGTCACCGTCGCCTCGACGGTTTTCTTCACCGGCCCGCCAGTCCTACGTCCGGCAGTCCTCCAGCCCGGGCCGGGAAAACTGAGGACGGCGACCCCCGGAGGTAGGGCCGCCGTCACCGGACATAATTACGAACATCCTCCGCTCACCGACGTTAGCATGCGACCCGACCTCCGACCCCACGCCGCGACGACCTTTCGACGCCCAGAGACGCCTTCGCTTGACGCCTCAATCGGACAATCTGAACGACCCTTAAGTCCGACGACTTTTCGACGAACGGAGACGCCTCCGCTTGACGCCCCAACCCGACCGCGAGAACGATCACCTAGTCCGCCCTCCCTCACACAGCGTTTTTCTGAAGGTGACCAAGCTTCGGCTGAAATCCCGGTCATCGTTGATGGCCGCCGCGTGACTGCTCTCGTAGATACCGGCGCCGATTTCTCCGTCATGAGTCGTGGTCTGACGCTTGTCCTGAGGAAAGTACTGACACCTTGGCCTGGAACGCACATCCGGACAGCTGGAGGCCATCTGGTGACACCGCTTGGCGTCTGCACCGCTAGAATGGAGATTCGTGGTGTCACCTTCACTGCCTGCTTCGCTGTGTTGGCTCATTGCCCGAAGGACCTCATCCTCGGGTTAGATTTTCTTCGGGAACACGGTGCCATAATCAACCTCCGCGAACTTGTCGTGACGTTCTCACCTCAGTGTGCCATAGCCGACCGCAGCGAGCCCGGCAGGTCTGTTTTTCGCGTGTGTGATGACAATGTCACGCTACCACCACGCTCCAGTTTGTTTATTACGGTGGAATGCTCCAACCCCCGCACGCCTCACGGGGTTGCGGAAGGTAACCTGTCGTTACTGCTGAGTCAACAAGTCTGCGTTGCGCGGGGTGTTACGTCCCTCCGCGGACTGCGAACGCAGCTTTTTGTTACGAACTTTAGCGCCGAATACCGCCACTTGCCGCAAGCAACCGCCATAGCCTATTTCGATGAAATTAGTGACTCAGTCTCCCACTGCGCCTTGTCCCTCAACGATACCCATGCATCGACGTCTGACGCCCCCGTTATGACTGACGTGAACCCCGACCTAACCGCCGATCAGAAACACCGCCTCCACATGATCCTCGCCTCTTTTCGTGACTGCTTTGCGACCACTTCTAAAGTTCGGCAAACATCGGTCGCTAAACACCGCATTGTAGTGGATGAAGGCGAGAGGCCTATACAACACCACCCCTATAGAGTGTCTGCGAAAGAACGGGAGGTAATTCGGAGGCAGGTTGAGGAAATGCTCCGCGACGAGGTTATCCAGCCGTCAACAAGCCCGTGGGCTTCGCCCGTTGTGCTGGTCGCCAAGAAGGATGGCACTCTCCGATTCTGCGTCGACTATCGTCGCCTCAACAAGATTACTAAAAAGGACGTTTATCCGTTGCCCCGAATTGATGACTCGTTCGATCGCCTGCGTCATGCCCGATACTTTTCCTCTCTTGATCTACGCAGTGGGTACTGGTAGATCGAAGTCGATGAACGTGACCGTGAAAAGACCGCGTTCATAACCCCCGACGGTTTGTACGAGTTCAAGGTGCTCCCCTTTGGCCTGTGTACCGCTCCGGCCACCTTTCAAAGAATGATGGACACTGTCCTGGTTGGCCTCAAATGGCAGTCGTGTCTCGTCTATCTTGATGATGTGGTTATTTTCGCTGCGACCTACGACGAACATCTCAAACGCTTGAGTGCAGTATTGACGGCCATCCGATCAGCCGGTCTATCTCTAAAACCGGAAAAATGCCACTTCGCGTACCAACGGCTGAAGTTTTTGGGCCATGTTGTGACACCTGAGGGTGTCAGCCCCGACCCCGACAAGACGGCCGCTGTAGCTGCGTTCCCGACTCCCACTGATGAGCGAGCTGTGCGCCGGTTTCTTGGCCTCTGCGCATATTACAGACGCTTCGTGCAAGACTTCTCCAGGCTGGCTGAGCCTCTCACACGGCTGACAAAAGACGATCAGCATTTCGTCTGGGCACAGGAACAGCAGGACGCCTTCGAAAAGCTCCGCAAACGCCTACAAACAACGCCCATTCTTGCCCATTTTGACGAGGAGGCGGATACAGAACTTCACACCGATGCCAGCAACATTGGCCTTGGTGCAGTCCTCGTCCAGTGGCAAGATGGTGTTGAGCGCGTGATTGCTTACGCCAGCCGCACGCTATCTCGGTCCGAGGTCAATTACTCAACCACTGAAAAGGAGTTCCTAGCTGTTGTGTGGGCGATAACGAAGTTCCGGCCCTACTTATATGGTCGCCCGTTTCGGGTCGTGAGTGACCACCACTCACTCTGTTGGCTCGCGAATCTTAAAGACTCCTCGGGCCGGCTCGCTCGTTGGAGCCTTCGCTTGCAAGAATTTGATGTAACAGTTGTCTACAAGTCGGGCAACAAACACAGCGATGCAGACTGCTTGTCCCGTGCTCCTATCCCGTCCAGCTCTGATGACCTCGAAGATGACCCTCTATTTATTGGTGCTCTGACCACGTCCGCCCTCGCTCAACAACAGAGGGACGACACGGAATTACGGCCACTCATCGATTATCTTGAGGGTACCGCCTCGTTACCGCCTCGTCTATTCGCGCGTGGCTTGTCGTCGTTTTGCTTACGAGATGGCGTCCTCTACAAACGAAATTACGGCCCGACGGACTCTGGTTACCTGCTCGTGGTTCCAACGGCGCTCCGCACTGACGTTTTGCAGGCATGCCACGACGAGCTTCCTTCCGGCCACCTCGGATTTTCTCGAACGATGGCACGAGTTCGTCACCGTTATTACTGGCCCAGGCTTTTTGTGGCTGTCAAGCGTTATGTACGCACTTGCCGCGAGTGTCAACGTCGAAAGAAACCACCTTTCAAGCCGGCTGGCTTGCTCCAACCCATTGCTCCGCCGAGAATTCCTTTCCACCAAGTCGGCATGGACTTACTGGGACCATTTCCCACGTCATCATTGGGTAACCGGTATATTGTGGTTGCCACCGACTACCTAACCCGGTATTGTGAGACGAAAGCCCTTCCCCGCGGCACTGCTGCTGAAATTGCGGACTTTTTCATCATCAGCATAGTCCTCCGCCATGGCGCCCCTTATGTTGTTTTAACTGACCGAGGCACAGCGTTCACGTCCACGCTTACTCAGGAAGTTATGCGGCTCAGTGGCACAAGTCATCGTAAGACCACAGCTTACCATCCTCAAACCAACGGCCTAACCGAGCGCCTCAATAAGACTATCGCTGATATGATTTCTATGTACGTCGACGATGACCATAAGAACTGGGACGCAATCCTTCCGTACGTCACATACAATACTGCCCTTCAAGAGACGACGGGGTTCACGCCATTTCGTTTGGTGCACGGTCGTGAAGTCGTGACTATGTTGGACACGATGTTGCCCGATATTGCACGCCCATCCGTTGCCGACGCTGATGCATTCGTTCGCCATGCAGAGGCTGCCCGCCGGCTGGCTCGGCAACGAACCTGCGTGCGGCAAGAACTCGATGCTCACCGCTATAACCTCCGTCACCGCGAATTCATTTTCCAGCCTGGCGATCAAGTGTGGGTTTGGAGCCCCATCCGTCTGCGCGGTCGCTCCGAGAAGCTTTTGCGCCGTTACTTCGGCCCCTACGAGGTACTCCGCAAACTCAGCGACGTTACGTATGAAGTGCGCCCGCAAGGGAGTGTTCGTTCTTCCAGACGCCCGCCGACATCCGAAATTGTGCACGTCGCAAGACTCAAGCCATACCATGCCCGCTAGGACAACTCTCACCACGTTCAGTGCCTGGGATTTCATTAACACCCACACGCGGCTCCCCCTCACTTTCAGGCATCGAGTCGATGCCTTTCCAGAGGGGAGGGGCAATGCCGCACTTAGTTTAGACATCACTCTACCGGCGCCCCCGTGCGGTTGGATGGTTGGTTGGCCTCGAGTAGAATGGCACATACCCACTGCGGGGGAGTGGCCAAGACACAGGCGGTGAACTGTTGGAATGATTAGGAACTTTAGAGGAAAAGGAGAATAAATAGGGTATAGGCTGACAGGTTGGACGACGCAACGAAAGGGGTCCTGTTAGCTGGGAGATCGAATATGGGAGGACGGCATAATGTGCAGATTTGAATGCAACATCTGGAATTTCTTCGACCTTTGTCGCGCGCCGGACTTCGTCCTCTTCTGCTCGGTGCTAGGGCCTGCCGGCTGCGCTCTGCCCAGTGTGCTCGCCAGGTACTGTTCTGCCAGGAATAGAACGTCCTACCGGCGTCCGTGACAATATTTTATTGATGGCTTGCGGGAAGGAATGGCAAATGACAAATTAAAAAATAGCAGGTTATGATCGCTAAGGCCACTGGTACACGAGGGAGACTTAAACAACTCAGGCTTCGAGACGAATACAAGATCGAGGACGTTGCTACCACGCGTTGGAGTATTAACACACTGAACCATGTTAAACATTAGAATTAATTCAAGAAATTTTTTTGACTGACGAGAAGGTGCTGATAGCTGATCCCAGTCGATGTCGGGATAGTTAAAATCGCCACAAAGGACTAAGTGTGCACGGGGAAAGCGGGACTGCAAGTCTAGAAAGACCGAATACAATTCATCAACAAAAGAGCAGTCAGAATCTGGCGGCCGGTAACAGGCGATAAGTATGGTCGCGGTAAAAGTAAGGGACAGGTTAACACAAACTAATTCAAGGCTACAACCGACTGGCACGAAGTGTGAGCGTATGCTAGATTTCATCAGAACCAGAACACCCCCTCCTCTTCGGCCAGCTCTTTCAAACCTCTAGATAGTGAAAGATTTACTGCCCTCGAGTAGTTCATTGTCTCGAATGTCATCGGTAAGCCATGACTCAGTAAGGATAGCAATATCTGAGCAGTGATCTTCGAGAAGCGCTTCCACAGCCTCTCTTGGGTAAGTAGCTGCGAATATTTGTTAGCATGACAGCCATGTGATGATAAGATGGGATGGCGCGTGAAATATGCAAAGGCTGGGGCGGCGCATTAGAGAGAAACTTGGAGGCGGACGATGACTGCTATGATGAAAGCTCGACTACTGAATCTGTGTCGGCGTTATATATGTATTGCTTTTTGTTGATAAGCAGCTTGTCGTAACGTATTTTAAACGTGACATCTCTTTCCTTGCCAAAACAGTATAACTTCTTTCGGGCTAATCGAACATGCGCCGAATAATCTTCTCGAACAGAAAAGTTTGTTTCTTTCAGCTTTGGCCCTGCAGCCAGAATCTTTGACTTGACCTTAAAATGTGCCAGTTTCACAATGATTGGGCGGTTTTTCGATTCCTGAAAGCGGCCCATTCGGTGGGCGCGTTCTATATCACTGCTTATCGACAGTCCAAGGTGTTGTGAACAGAAGGTGACAACCTGCGCCTCTGATTGCTCCCAGGTTTCGTCGCTCGTGTCCGCGATACCAAAAAAGATTAAATTTGACCTGCGTAAGCGATTTTCTGCGTCGTCGCACTTTTCCGTGAGCATTTTGATTTCAGAGGAAAGTGGTAATGTCGGCGTTCGAGCTTGAGGGCGAAGCTTGTTCTTCGGTTTGACCAGCATGTACAATTTTTTCCAAAGCATCAACACGCAATGAAAGGGCGCTGACGTTCTTTTCAATACTAATCTGTGCACCACGTATGCTGGAAAGCTCGGACAAAACAGTATTCTGGGACAATTCAAGGCGCGATATTGCCGCAGCGATTGATTCTAGGGTTGCTGGGGTGTCGTTTTGGTCAGGTCCAGGGTTCACTTCAACATCGTCAGAGAGCATAAGCAAGACACGAAAATAATAGGCGTTGATGCAATGTAAACACATGTCGAACAACAGTTTGCGGCAAGAATCAATGAACTCAAGTGGGCACGACACCGCGAATAAAAAAGGGTCGCTTGTACGGGTAGAACAAGCGTTCGGTAAGTAACTAACCTGCGTAAGGAACGGAGTTGACATGACCGTGTTTGAAGCGGTGACGTGCCCCAAGTCGCGCCGGTGCTTGTGCCACGTATTTATACACGAAGATCCCGCGTTGATTGTGCTACCAGGTTGCCAGATGAGAGGTTCGTTCCACTCCGGAAACAGCGTGAATGCCGAGGTTTGCTGATCAGTGTTCTCGATCCGAGGTAGCTGACGGAACGGCTTCGTGGGATGATGTTCCTCGACCGGGTAGAAGTGGCCGAAGCAGAAAGGCAGCGTCGATACGGTCCATATCAGGACAGCCTGCGTAAGGAACGGAGTTGACATGACCGTGTTTGAAGCGGTGACGTGCCCCAAGTCGCGCCGGTGCTTGTGCCACGTATTTATACACGAAGATCCCGCGTTGATTGTGCTACCAGGTTGCCAGATGAGAGGTTCGTTCCACTCCGGAAACAGCGTGAATGCCGAGGTTTGCTGATCAGTGTTCTCGATCCGAGGTAGCTGACGGAACGGCTTCGTGGGATGATGTTCCTCGACCGGGTAGAAGTGGCCGAAGCAGAAAGGCAGCGTCGATACGGTCCATATCAGGACAGCCTGCGTAAGGAACGGAGTTGACATGACCGTGTTTGAAGCGGTGACGTGCCCGCTGCTTCTCCGCTGCTTCTCCAGACTAGCCCCTCGTGCTTCTTCGGTTTCTGCTTCAATCTTAGCACGCTTCATCGCTCTATACTTCGTTAACGCGCCCTATCGACGTTCTTGATCATAAGAATCATTAGATTCAATCATCCGTCAACGATACACGTGCCGAAGCACTGACTGCAGCGCGCGCTAACTTTAAGCAACGCTTCGCGCTTTTTATTATCGTATCAGATGAAGGGCAAGACACGTGGTTCAGTGCAACTGCGAGGTGAGCGTTAAATCACGTTGCTCAACGCAGTTGCGAAGGCGAGCGAACACCGCCGGCTCCGCGCGCCGCAGCTGCGCCGAGGCGCGGCGAGTCACATGGTATGACGTCACAGCCATACCCCCTGCTCCGCCGCTTGAAGGTCATTCTTCGGAACGACATGACCTTGAGGTTTTGCATGCGAGGAGTAGAGCTTCCGCTCTGAAACGAAGGGAACGGCTCAGAAGAGCGTCCGTCGAGCCTCCGAGTGCTGTCAGGACAGAAAGGCTGTCAGCAAGTTTAATGGCCTAATAAACATTGCAAGGGGTCTTAGTAAGGCCAACTCAATCGCTGGAAACTCTGCAGCAAATACTGCCATATAATCGATGTCTCAAGAAAGACACGTTAGTCGTCTGTCTTCTTTCGCCTTCGTGTCGTGTCCCGCAGTGAGTCAAGATGCCGCAAGGTCCGTATGTTCCTGAGGCAGTACCGTGACCATGGTCACGGTAAAAAAAACCTAGTCAGACACATTCGAAGGGACGAGTGCAAATTTTGTATGCTGTTATAAGTGGAGCCCACTTATAACAGCCGCAGATATAACGAACGCTCGCTTAGTACGAACGAGGGCGGTGCTACCGTCAAAATATATATTGGGGCAATGGCACAGTGTCTCACATAGAACGAACTGTTGTGGCCTCAACACTCGGTTAGAGCGAACGCGAAGCTGTCGGGCCTCCGTAGTTGACCGAGCCGGAGGTGTTTGGCGCGGTTTCGCTCGACTGCGAACCCGCGGCAGGCGAATTTCGCGCACTTTGTGTTCCCCTGACACGACGCGAACATAGAGCGCACAAAGCGTCCCCTGGCGCTCCTTTGCGGGTAAAATAAAGTAAAAAAAAATTACCGACGATTACGTTACTTCCTAATGGGAAATTTGAGCGCAGCAAATAAGCTGTTTCACCTTTTCGATAGATTGAGGCAAAGAAATCGAGCAACACATGTATGCGCTATCACAGAATTTTTTTTTTATTTTTCACACGTATTCGCAATTTCGGCTCGGGCGGTGCACATATACAGATCCGCCGCCACCGATCTGGCTCTCTGATTGCCACCGCACAGGGGTTGCATTGGAGGAGGAGCGAAGAAAGGAATTAAGTTCGAGCCGGCGCTTTGACAACCGGAGACTCGCAGGAAGAGGGGGGAGGGGGGCTGCGTGTACACCCAGCGGCAAACGATGGGGGCAGAAGCGCGCGCAGCAAGCGGACAACACGATAAAGCGAGGAGGGAAGAGATAACAGCGACTGACTGATGCCTCTGACGCCGATAGCGCTGGGGGGATGAAAGGGGGGCGGAGCTGGTTACGAGGCCGACGCCGACGACGACGCGAAACCCAGGAACGGACGCCAAAGAGCTGCGCTCTAAAAAGAAAAAGCGCGCGCGCGCGCGGTGACGAAAGAGAAAGTGGCGCCGCCCGCGTCGCTGTGATGCATCCACGTGATTTGTTGCTCCGTTGCCACCCCGCGCTTAGGGCATTGCGCCGTCGATTCTTCCTGTGCGATGGCACTGCGTTGACATCGTTGCCGCATCTGTGCCTTTCCCAGATCGGGGAGTTGAAGGCTGCCTCGACGCGCGAGCCCAAGGGCTTGACTTGCGCCTGGTGCGATGGAGGACTGTACGCCGACCTCTTCAGGTGTTAAAAGGAAAGCTGTGCGACCTCGTGCGAGCTGTGTCCTCGTGCGACCGGCCTTCCGGTCGCACGAGGACTTGTGGCAACGCGTCGTTGACACGCACCTGGCCGGACCTGACGTTGCCTGGGACGATTTCGTTTCTGCTGATGACGACGCCGACATTGCGGAGCCATGCACTGACGAAGCTATTGTGCGTGAAGTGCGAGCCCTTCCTGACTGCCCAGAGACCGACGAGGACGATGACGAGGATGCTGCTCTACCGCCGGTTGCTGTGAACGCTTCAACCGCGATCGGTTACATCGCATCGCTTAAGGAACTCGTGTGCAGCAGAGGCCTTGGCGATGAACATATTTGCGCGCTGGAAAAATTAGAAACGGCAGTGATGCGATCAGCTTTGAAGAAGCAGACATGCATCACGGACTTATTTCAAAAATAAAGTTAACTTTCGTCTCGCTTGCTCTTTTTGCCCGTATTATAGGTGGTCCACTTACTAAGAACTTTGGATACAACGAACAAATGCCGCGTGACGATCAAGGTCGTTATAAGTGGGCTCAACTATACGCATTTCCACTAACAGCCCATAACAGCACAGAGATTGTCTTCTACTTCTTCGTCTACTCCTCTTTGTTGTTCATCTTCTCATCTTCCAGGATAACCTAGATAACATGGAACTGTATACATGAAATATGTATACAGTGCACGCTTAAGAAGGTATTGGAGGTCTTTATTGTTAACCACGTGAGCTGCGCAGTGTGTAGACTGAAGTATCCTCGCGAATTAAGGACACGACCCTACAATATAAAATGGAACGATGTTGAGGATTCTATTAATAACTCCCTAATTATGTGTTACAGGCGCATTTTTCGTGTTTTGTAACCAATTTCACTTTTGGCGTATAATATCTAAAAGTAACTGTCGAGTTAAGGGTCAGAAATAATTACAAGATTTGTCTTTGTGCAAAGTGGTTCTTCGCTTTCATTGTGGAGGGAACTGTGCATGGGCAGAATTGGGCCCCGACAATCCGGCGTGTAAGTATGTGAATGCGTTTCACCTTTGCCAAAAACTGGCAGATTTATTTTATCCATCTCAATAAATGTTTTCATGACCGCCAACTAGAAGACAAAGAACCTTGGTGCTCAGAATGAGTTATATTGATGTTTCCACCATCATTTGGTCAGAGGAATGCCCGAAATCCAAATTTGAACGACAAATGCACAGTGATAGCAAAAAAAAAGTCAAACGTCCCGAGTAGACACATGCGATATAAGGGGCGCCGGATGACTCCGGATTAAATTAGATGACCAGCGGTTCTTTAACGTCCGCTGACATCACGCACCGACGAAATACGGCAGCCGCGGCCTGGATCGCACCCGCGCCCTATATCAGGAGCTCATTGCCAAAGCCACTGATCCACAGCGGCGGGTTTAATGCGAATAAACAGACCTTAAGTTTGAGTGTGTGGACGTGGTTTATAACATTCTTGATCAATTTTGCTTTTATGCGAAGCATATTAACGTAGGTTTCGGGCCTTCGCGCGACGCCCGGCGGTGGCCACCATTGACCTTGAAGTGAGATCACATGATGTGACGTCACGTGATGACGTCACACCGGCTGCAGATGGGGCCTCATATCGCGCCGCATGTCGCGCCGTCGGACGTCGCCCGGCGGAGGCCTCCACGCTTCGGTTCGCGCCGTCGCGCGCGATGCGGCGGCGGAGCCACCATCGCTGCATCACGTGATATGTGACGTCACGCCAGGGATGAAGCCATGATGAAGCGGCGCGCGCCCGCCGTCGCGTCAGTCTCTGCCCGCAACCGCGCCAGCGTCTTTGCGCCGGGCGTGTATGCGGTCAAGATGCCTCCAAACGCTAAGGACGTTAATAATAAGAATGCAAAACGAAGGCTGCTTCGCATCCACTGGGGCTTAACCTTGATAAGCCTCCAACTTTTTTTTTTGGCCGAAATTATCAGACTTGCCACAAAGTGCGATTTTCTATGCTGGATCGTCCAGTCAGGTTTCTGTTATCAGCTGGTGGTGGTGAAAACTATTTAATAAGCAAAAGGAGAGTTTGCAGACCAAAAATGGCCCTTTACATAGGTGGAGTCCTTAGTCCGGGACCCCGCTGGACAAAGCCGCTACTCGCGCCCGTTGGACTAGAGCCCTTTGAGACTCCAGCCCCGAGCAGTTGAGCAGGGCTGCCTCCCATGCCTCTCGGGAAGGGCAAGGATTGGGGGGAAGGGAAGGATTCTTTTGACAGGCCCAAACCATGTGGAAGGTATCGGATACTTCCCCACAGTGAGGGCAGCGCCCATAAAGTTTGGGGTCGAAATGTTTCACTATTGCAGGACACAACAGAGTGTTGGTCTGCAAGCGCCTCAGAGTTCGCTCATCAGCTTTACTTAGGCCCTTAGCCGGGACCGGGAAAAGCCGATGGCGTTCGCAATAGTAGTCCAGAATTTCTCTGAACCGCAGAAGCGGTTGCACAATCTCCGAGCCGGAAGAGCTTGGATGAGGTGCCCGGTAGGTAAGCGCTCGGGCAGCCGCGCCCGCAGCCTCATTACCTCTAACGCCCTGATGGCCCGGAGTCCAAACTATGCGTTTGGGCGAAGGGTCCGATTCCCTCACTTCGCGCTTTAATATACTGTAGGCTAAAGGTGAAATCTCGCCAGCCAGGTAGTGTTGACAGGCTCGACGCGAATCTGTCACGATTACCTTCGAATTCAAGTCCGAGGCGGCAAGCGCAATGGCTACTTCCTCGGCCTGTGCTGAATTTCGAGCTCGAAAGGAGAGCCTGTTAACGCATTGATCCTGATGAACTAATGCGGCCGTGTAGAATCCATTGGGCGACGGCCCTGCCACGTCAACGTAGTATACACCCTGTTTGGATCCGTGTTGGTGTTCGAGGGCCTGAGCGCGCGCCTCTCGTCTGCCTTCGTGTGTATGTGTGCCCATGTTGCGTGGGAGTGGAGGGACCCAGAGCTTGTGACGCCATAGCTCCGGAATCCGACACGTCTCCTCTGGAGTGCACTCGTGTTGGATGTGCAAGCGGTCTAGCAGGCGGCGCCCGGATGCCGTCTGCGAGAGTCGCGTATATTGGTTCACGAGGTGGGCCTCCCGTAACTCCTGGTAGGAGATGATCACCCCCAACGCCGACAACTTAGCATTGAAGGTGGCCACTGGGAGGCCCAGTGCTCGCTTTGTAGCCTTCCTAACGATGGTGTCGATTCTTATTTCTTGTTGTTTCGTAGTGCGAAGGTAGGGAACGGAGTAGAGGATCCTGCTGGTCACGAAGGCATGGGCGAGCCGAAGCGCGTCCCTGCCTCGCAACCCGCCGCGCTTGTTAGAAACGCGATGGATCATGCGTCCGACCTGTTCTCCTACGCGCTTGAGTTTGGCATATAGTGGATTCCGAGCTGAGCCTGTTATGGATGAACAGACCTAGTATGCGGAGCTCCCCGACCTCTTTGATAGGACCTCCCGTCAGAGAGATTTGCAAACTCGTGTTGTCTTTAGGATTGGCTCTGATGTGCAGAAGTTCCGATTTTTTTTTTTTCTGTTCCCGGTGTCTTGCATCCTTTCTTACTTCTTGGTGGTCTTGCCCCTTCCCGGGCTGCTTGCGCGAGACTTGGACCACCGGGCTTTCTTCCGTCCCTTCTTTTGGGTGCTGCTGTCCGAGGCAGCGCTGGTCAAACGGCGGCGGCGTCTTCCGCCGCGCTTACGACCGCCGCTGCGCCTTGAGGACCCCGAGCGGGATCGGCGGCGCCTCTTCCCAGCGCGCTTGCCAGCGGCGCTGCGACTGGAGGACCTCTTTCGCTATCGGCGGCGGGAACGGGAGCGCCCAGTCTTGCCTCTGCTGCCTTGCGACCGCTTGTGGCTTCGAGCATGGCGCTTGCCGGCACCTCCAGAGTCCAGAGTTTTGCTATGGGCCCGACTGCTGCGACCGCTGCGGCGTGCGCTCCTGTCCCTCATAGCCGATGAGGAGCCTGAAGAGGGGCTTGGAGAGCGCCTGCTACGGGACGCAGCACTGGTCTTAACTTCACTGATAGACGGCCCAGCCTCGTTGCTTCCTGGCAAGTTCGCTGCGTTTTTCGCCAAACGGATCTTGGCAGTGGAAACTGCCTTCTTCATTGGCGACGTGCGTTTAGGACGAGCAGTCATTTCCTCCGGGGCTTTCTTAGTTTCACCGCCTTTAGCTGCTGCGCGGGATGTTTCTGGTTCATCAGTGGACGAGGTGACCTTGACTGGAGTCCCCTTGGCCGCCTTGCGTGGTCGACTTCGCTTGGGCTCGATGGTGTGTCTTTCCGTTGGGTTCGTATTTCGCTTCGTGGCTTTCCTTGAACTACCGCGCTTGGTGTTATCCATGGCGTGGTCAGATCAGCCTAGGCGGGCGAGTTATTTCAGTTGAGGTGCTTCAGACGGCAAGAGCGCGGTAGAGCCATGGTCCGGTATCTGCTCGGCTAAGCACGGAAAGCAGCTCACCCAAGTGCACCTCAGAGGGGCCTTCCCACGGATGGCAGCCGTGGGCGCTGGAGATCTTTGCGGGGAACCGCAGGCTTCGCAGTCATGCCGGGCCGCTCTTCCGCTGATGACGCATGCCGGGGACTGGCGACTCCCTTGGCCAGGTGGCGCAAGACGCCGGGAAAGAAGGAGCGGCCGGTGAAGGCCTGGGCGAGCGTTCCAACTGAGGCCTGGCAGGGCTCTACTGCGCGTGGCATGCGAGAGCTGCTGCTTTCCTCGTGGTCATTTTCTTCTCCTAGCCCTCCTGTTGTGGCGCATGGTCACAACAGAATATGCAACGAGTAAAAGTGCTCAAATCGACAAGTTTATTCAGACGCTTTTGAAGGATCGAAACAAAACAATGGCAAACAAAAAAGCCTGCTCCCAGCAGTGCCGTGCCCAGCAGAAATGCAACTAGTAAAAGTACTCAAATCATGTTCAATCAAAAGCTTTTCACGTCTTCGACATCTCTTGCGCTGCGACTTGAGGACCTTGAGCGGCATGATGATGATGATGATGATGTCCTCAGGCTGAGTGGCACATACCCACGGCGGGGGATTGGCCAGGCATCAGCGGCGCCTCTGCGCGTGGCACGCGAGCCCACCTGCCTTCCTCTTACTCTTCTGCTAGCCCACCTTTTGTGGTACGTGCTCATGGCAGAATACCCAACGAGTCCAAGTACTCAAATCATGTTTAGTCAAAAGCTTTTCACATCTCGAAACAAAATCATGGTGAATAAATGAGCTTAGTTCCGACAGTGCCCTGCAAGAATTGCGTGGTTGTCTTTTTATCATCGTGACTTGAGGAAATCGTTGCCTCGACCAACTGAACCATTAGAGGGCGAAAAAGGCAACGGCAACTTAGTATCTTTTAGAGTGTATCTAGGCACACAATATTTTACTGTCAGCCGAGTAATATTGCATCCTTCGGAGCGACATGACCTTGAGGTTTTTCATGGGAGGCTTCCGCTCTAAAATTTATAAGCTAGCTTCGTTAGCACCGAAGATATCGGCGATTTAAAATGCTCTCCTCCTCTACTCATACACACCCATGCGTCAGAAAAAAAAAAGAAATCAGCTCAGGACTCGGCATCTCATCCCGCCCATGTAACTTGTGCACAGCTAATGAAATGATTCGCCCAGATTGCCCTTTACGTCATCGGGGCAGGGGCGGTCTAACACGTTTATTAAGAAGGCCTTTATGTTAGGCGTTTAACGGTTCTTGGGCGCGTTGCAGGTTCAGGTCCCGGTAGGCGAGCCAGATGGGCCACGGTGGCGGTGGGGGAATTATAGGCGGGGCACTGGAAGGCTGAGTGGCACTGTGTAAGGCAGCGTTATATGTCTGCATATGTGTGAGGACAGTTTCAGCACTGAAGTGTGGAAGTGTACCGGTACAAATAAAGTTTGTGTTTGTTTGTGTTGTGTTGGGTTTATTGGCGCATAAGAAAATAAAGTTTGGCGGGTGTATATGAACTTCTAAATTGCATTCGGCGAAGAATGCGAGCTTCACGGATCGATAAGGATGGGTTTGGCGATGGTGAATCAGCTAATTTTTGCGGCTTGTAGTGTTCGTGGACAGTGAGTTTGTAATCGCTGACTGCGTGCACCGTCGGTAGGCTCGTCCATGGGTTCCCCGGTGCCCAGCGTACAGTATCGCTGGCAAGCTGGTGAGCCAGCTCAGTGCTGGGAATGCCCATGTGACCAGGGATCCACCGAAGGGTCACCGGCAGTGGGCTAAATGCTGTGAGTGCAGCATCTAAGGCCGATCGGGTAGGGAAGGGGGAGGACACTTTCGTGAAGTGCGCGCAGAGCTTACCCTCGCACGCAGGCTGCGCGCGCGCTCCTACACTCGACGTCATCTGTCGGCGCGCGTGGCCCGGGACGAGATTCTCCCGTACGTCACATACGCCTACAACACGGCCACCGAGGAGACGACCCGCTTTACACCATTTCGTCTGGTCTACGGACGTGACGTTCAGACGATGCTGGATGCAATGCTTCCGCTGCACTGATGACCACCCACTCACGCCAGACGCCGAGCAGTTCGCTCAGCGCGCCGAGGAAGACGGAAGGCGCGGAAGACGGAAGGCGCTCTTTGTGTCATCCCCTATTTTTCCTGTGTGCGTGTCTTTTGCGCCATTCTGAACTTCAAAGACGTCAACTTGCCCGTATTCACATTCAGCGGCAGCAGAGCACGGATGCGCGCCGCTACAACCTCCGTAAAACGCGTGCTTACGTGTTGTTCACTTCCGTCGTTGATGTGTTCCACCACCTAACGTATGGGGGTGTGTGCTAGAGCACTGCACGGGCCTCAAGCTGAGGCCCAAGCCCGGCCCGGGCCCGAGACCTGAAGCCCGAGCCCGGCCCAGGCCCACGGTTTCAAGCCCGGGCCCACGGTTTCAAGCCCGGGCCCGGCCCAGGCCCGCTAAATAATCGCTCTAGCGAGCCCGGCCCGGCCCGTGAATCCCGGAGTGAAGCCCAGCCCGGGCCCGGCGCGGCCCGTTTCACAGTAACGCTTGAGATATACTGCTCACTCTGAGCAAGCAGGCTACTACTACACCGATAAGAAACTGGCCGACAAAGGTTCTGAAACCACAGGTTATCGGCAGAAAGTTGTTTTTTTTTTTTTTAACCCAGAAGGAAGTGATTAAGAGTAGTGCTCGCCAGGCCCGTCTTTTGGACAGTGATCTCGTGTAGGTGCGCAAAGATAAACTCGGAAGTTCCGAGAGCCAAATAAAAAGGGCTGCATACCCGCGTAATAGACTGCTTTGCATTCCCTCATGGTTTTAATCAGTTACATTTTGCCGCCCGGAAGAATAAACATTAAAGCTGCCTAGCAAGCAGTGGGATGACATTTTTTTTTAGTGAACGCGATCACACAGGTTGAACTCATACCCGAACTGGTCGCCATTCAGCAGAAACGAAAAGCTAAAAAGGCTTGAGTATTTCACGTTGTGTGTTTTGAAGACTATAAGCGTCCTAAACAAATATGTTCTTCCCGAATGCATTTCTAATATTGTACAGGCATGTTTTCGGATGACGAACGATCATTGGCCAATTAAGACAGGTTGATGGTTTGGTTTATGGGGTTTAACGTCCCAAAGCGACTAAGGCTATGAGAGACGCCGTAGTGGAGGGCTCCGGAAATTTCGACCACCTGGGGTTCTTTAACGTGCACTGACATCGCACAGTACACGGGCCTCTAGAATTTCTCCTCCAAAGAAATTCTAGCCGCCGCGGCCGGGATCGAACCCGCGTCTTTTGGGTCAGCAGCCGAGCACCATAACCGCTGAGCCACCGCGGCGGCTAAGACAGGTTGAATTTAACTCTTACTGGAGGAGCAGAACATAACACGCGAGCCACTTGATAACTTACAGGGCAAAAAACTTGTCCTGACAACCAGGCTGAAGAACCTAGGAGGGATAGATGTGGTTATGAGATGAGATTTGCAAACTCTCGCGAGCTTTTCTGGCTATTTCGTTTACGAGACGTTCCCGTCAGCTGATGAAAAAGAAAATCAAACACGCTCAGGTTCGTGAGTTTTCTCACATGAGAAAAATATAGCTATAAAATAAAAGGTATGTTTTGGGGGCTTAAGGGCCCAAGGGGAGTCAGGCTGTGAGAGGCACCGAAGCAGAGGGCTCCTGGTCATTTCGACCACCTGGGTTTCTTCAACGACCAATAATACTGGAAAGTACATGGCTGTCATGCTTGCCTCCTAAATATAAATCCGGCCGCCGAGGCTAGGAGCAAACCCTGGTTCCCCAGCTCAGTAATCAAGCACCTTGACCACTAAGCTACTGCGGCGTGGAAGTAAGGAAATAAATAAGTCAATGAATAAAGCTTAGTTTTTTTTCTCAGCCGAACTATAACCCATAGCTCATCCGTGTCCGTGCTCCAATGCCGCAGTTGTGTACTTCACTCTGCAATAGTGAATGAATAGTCGGACACCAGCCGTTTCTGTACTAACCCAAGTCCGAGTCGGGTTCGCCTCTTTAAGCCCGAGCCCGGCCCAGGCCCGCAACTTCAGGCCCGGGCCCGGCCCAGGCCCGGCAAAACAGATCATGTCCCAGCCCGGGCTTTTGGGCCGGCCCGAGCCCGTGCAGTGCACTAGTGTGTGCTGCGCATCAGTACTCACATTTTCCCTCTACCAGACCGTACTGCGGTTATCTGACGCACATTGTAATTACTCGTCAAGGTGTCATCCGACTGTAGTCGACCAGGTAGGGTGCGGACTAGAAACCGGTTCTGATAAGCATATTTCTGCGCTGGGGTGTCGTTTGTTGTCGCTTTTACGTGCGCGACTATATATGATAATTTGATGCATCAGAATGTAGATTTATTGATTTGACTCGATGGTGTAGTGGTGTGCAAGCGGTAACCGGACCGGCCATCTGCAGACTGAAGGTTGGCCAGGCGAAGTGCGTGTTTTCGATCCCCAGTAAGTATTCGGCATTGATGCGCTGAGCTTGCTCTTGTTCGTATTAAACACATTTCGTGTATGGGAATGTAAGCACGACCGCTACTAATTTAAGTTGCGATTTCCGCAAGTATGTCAGAGGGATCGGCGGGGTAAAGGGCTGACTGTAGTACCTTTCTGCTGTTGGTATGTGCCTGAATCACAGCAAAATATACCCGATTTTATTGCATTCTACGACACTTGGCCAAATGGCTACGCGACGCTGTCACACGCGCAGCGAGCTTCCGAACAAAATAAACGCGACTTCGGCCCGCAGAAGTTCGTGAAAGCTGGCTTCTCTGCTAATACTTAATCAAGCTTTGATAAATTAACCGAAAATACTTTTTTATGCGCCAGATAGCACAAACCGTGACAAAATTTGTTTTCTGTTAGCTCTCAGTCTCAGTTGAACTCACAACGATAATTTCTTCATGTAACCAACCAGCGCACTGCCACGCAGGCGACAACCAAGCCCTACTTGTGGTGGGTGCTTTATGGCCTGCAGGAAGGATTAAGAGCGCATTGGAATTAGAACTACATGCTAGCCATACACCTAGTGCTTGATATATTCCAGAAAGTTTTCTCTCCGATGGAGCACCAAGAATGTAGCGATAGCACGAGCGGGTGCTAAGCGCCGGCACAATAGACGTGAATTTAAAACTAAAGGTCATGATTAACGCATCAATTTTTAGATTTCCTGCAACACAACCGTGCTGTACAAGTATGCTCGGCGATGCTATATTAGTGCCCGAAGTGCACTAAATCGCGGCTAAATGCAGGCGCGGCCGCGGAGCTGCCGCGCCTGCCACGCATGCATGCATGTATGTATGTATGTATGTATGTATGTATGTATGTATGTATGTATGTATGTATGTATGTATGTATGCATGCATGTATGTATGTATGTATGCATGTATGTATGCATGTATGTATGTATGTATGCAAGCATGCATGCATGCATGTATGTATGTATGTATGCATGCATGCATGCATGCATGTATGTATGTATGTATGTATGTATGTATGTATGTATGCATGTATGTATGTATGCAAGCATGCATGCATGCATGCAGGCATGTATGTATGTATGCATGCATGCATGCATGCATGCATGTATGTATGTATGTATGTATGTATGTATGTATGTATGTATGTATGTATGTATGTATGTACAGGTGCCATCAAAAGTAAATGGAAGGCAACATTCACGAAAAAATTGAATCATTGGCCTCCCAATTAATCTATCCTTGAATACATACGTGCAGCCTAATTGTAATTTTGCGAATTGCGCTGTGCCCCAACAAGCATTGGTCATTATGCTTTAGATTTAAAGAAATTAAAGTTTTTTGACAAGGTCGCCTTCCATTTACTTTTGATGGCGAGTGTATGTATGTATGTATGTATGTATGTATGTATGTATGTATGTATGTATGTATGTATGTATGTATGCA